>NC_092198.1:4061071-4400714 GCF_043641665.1 Enoplosus armatus | reverse complement strand
AAAACAGAGGGAAGGTCACATACTGCAAAGCCTGAAAATAAGAAGAATAGAAAATTATGTCTCAAGAGAGCATGTTGCCTTGTTTTAATACATTTTTGTCAAAGAAACCTTTAAAATTGAATTGTATGAACTGTTTGTCAACATATTGTACATATATATAAATTATAAATGGATTGTAACTCTGGAAAACAAAAAACAATCTCAATCTATCTGCAGCATCAATACTTTTTCTTGATTTCAATTAGACCTAAACAATATTGTGTACTTACGAAACGAACTGAAATAAGATACAAATATATAGGAAATGTTATTAGTTTTAGTGAGAGCCTGTTCATTTCTTTTTAAAAAAGAACCAAAAGAGTTGTTCATGAGTCAGTTTGCTGGTGGCGGGCCAACGAAACAAAACCGGGTTACTTAAAACCGGCCTTCTCATCACTAATATGGTGGTTAAAGCTGAACAAATCGGTTGTATTTGAGGCATTTTGTTTGCACTCTTATCCAGACAGACATGCAAAGTGCGGTCACGTAACAGCCTGTGACTTCAACGGCAATGTGTTTTCCTGTATGCATGTAACCTGTGAGCTGAATGCAAACACAGACTACAGCGATGGACTGTAGCGGTGCCACAGCAGCAGGACTGTGCTAAACCACACTGAGCTGGAATCCCTGACGAGACGTTCACCACTGTGTGCTCTTGTCTTCATTCTGACATGTAGCTCAGTGTGATGCATCTCACACATCGTTGCATAGTCAGTTTCTCCACAACTGGACAGGTTGATGTATTCTTTATTGAGTAATATTTTACTGTTGGCCTAAAGTACACTTTAAAAAATAAACAAAGCCACATCATGTGTTTGTCTTGAGGGTACAGTATATATATATATATAGCTTTTCAGATACAGACTTTTGAAAGACGAAATGACACAGGCCTCCTCTCACAAAAAAAAGAAAAAATGAAAAGCTCATAAGCAATAAAACACACCCTTTCTCTGGTATGACTAGTCAGTAACATGTATTAATGGGATAAGTGGGATAAATCTCTTTTTTGTATATGAAAGGGTTCGTTTGAGGTAACAGATTCTTATCATCTGACTCTGCAGTTCTTCTCAAATCTACAGAGCTTTTCAGTGTTTTGGTTTAAATACTGTTTTGGCTGCAGCTGCAGCAGACAGCTGTTTTCTGCTAAAAAAAAAAAAAAAAAAAAAAAGCTCCATAAACAGCACGCTGCTTGCCAAGTACACGACAAACTGAAAACCTGGTGAAGACAGTGGAGCAGCAGAGTTTAGCAGCCATATTACACTCATGTCTAGGTTATGTTTTTGTATAGGGAGTTTATGTCTCTGATAAATTATAGTGTTAAGCCCTGAGTTCACCCCCAAATGTCTCCACTATCTCAGCTGCCAGAAATAGCCTTTTTCATTCCAAATCCCATTCTCTGCCTCTAACACCAGGAAGCTGTTCACCACCTATCGACCCCTTCTTAATCCTCGTCCACCTACTCTTCCATTTCTGATAAAGACTCTGTCATCTAACCCCCCCCCCCTCCATACTATATTTACAAGTAAACTTTTTCTCTGTGGCTCTATATAAGTGGTGACAAATACACAGCGGGTGATGATTTCAGTATTACCATTTGGCAACGACTATAAATGAGGAACAACTGTTCATTAAATGACAGAAATCACAAAGATACGACTCTGAGAGTAGAAGAAGTGAGTGATGAGACTATCCAGCCTGAACAGCAATCAGTGGTGGAAGAAATTTCTATGGTTATATTATTCAGTATCTGTGTGACCAAAGCCACTTATATGCATCGTACAAGGGCAAGTTGAACTACAGAGTGTTTATAGATGAGTTCTGAGCCTTCCTCACAGTGCTAATCATAAGTGGGTACACGGTAGTCCCTCATCACCGAATGGCCACACATAACCCTGCTGTCTCACCGTTAATAAGCAGAAACCACTTCGATGAAATTGCCAAGTACCTACACCTGGCAGACAGCGATGATTTTTTTGAAGGTCACGAGCTAGCCTTTGGTCAAAATGATGAACGAGAAATTTGTGAAACATTTTCAGATCGAGCAACAGCTCAGTGTGGATGAGACAATGGTTCGGCATTCTGCCGAGCAGTTTATCAAGGGCTAACCGATCCATTACGGGTATAAGACACACCTCTGGGCTACCTCATACAATGTCACCCCTATTCAGGCAAAGATGAAAAAAGCCAGAGCTGGGTGTGGGAGGCTCTGTTGTCATGCACCCATTGAATTCACACCACAAGTCATGCCATACCAGGCTCCTTCATGGCTATCAACCATGCATAGACCATGAAACTGCATTCATGTGTTCTAAATATGAAGGGGGACGTGCCCTCATCCCCCCACTTCCCCCAAATGTACGCCTATGCTTAGTCACACATACAAACATTTACATAATTAAGAGCCACAGTGAACAGAACTGTCCTGGTTAACAGAAATAAGGCCAGAAAATTCAGGTCTCGTATATCGCTGTGCTGCTGGTACTGTCCTGCTGATAAACTGCAGACAGTCACAGGACAGTTCATCCTCTGCATCATTGATGTATGACCCCTTATTCTAAATGGCTACTCACTGCAACTCAATTTGCCCTTTAGCAAGGCACGTAAGCCCCAGTGGAGATGCTCAGGTTACCTAATGAGGCCAAGTGGAGGTTTGTAATCATACTGGGACTTCATAAACATGTACACAATGAACTTGAAATCAAGCCCTGGGAACAAGTGAAAAGGCTCAGTCAGCCATCATGGGTAACTGAAAGTTAGAAAAACTGGTTTGAGAAAATGTCAAAATGTTCAATTTCATGCCAGAAACAAAAAGATCAGCCTTGTAAGCTGTTTTTTCTGGGTCAAGACGAAGGATGGTTTGTCCCACAAAGGTCCTACTGTGTGTCCCAGTTAGGGAGTAAGAAAATCATAAAGAAAAGTGATGTGTGTTTCATTCTTACACCCCCGTACTCTGTTGGATCCTCTAAATCCTCTTCTCAACTGTTTAATATCAAAACACTGAGTCTCCACTAACCTTGCAAAACGTATTTTGTAGACAAAAGCATGTACAAGAGGGAAATTACCTATCTGTAATTGTATCCCTGTTGGTATGAGGCAGTCTTAGCTATTTTCTCTCCTCTGTGCCGTGCATTTAAAAGTCTAACAGAGCCAAAACGGTCCCGGGCCTTCCAATGAGCACTCCACTGCTTTAACCAGGGAACAACTTGACGAGAGGGATGGAGGAGAAAGGCATTTCCCTTGTTAGCACAAAATAAATGAATCCCCCTGGTTAAATATAAGTTTTAGGTAGAGAGGGAGAGAAAACTATTTTCCTGTCCATCTTGTGCCTTGTTTCATTAGAACAAATCTTCCATTGTTAGTGAGATGTTAGCAGAGAAATTGTGCTGCGCTGTTTGATTTTATATAGTAGAAATATTTTTTTTACAACCTTATAGCGACACACATATGTTTTAACTGTTTGTTTCATGTTTTATGTTTGTGTTTTTATGCTGCCTTGCTGCAAAAAGAATTTCCTCTTGTGGGACAATACAATGTTCGATGTTACGAGGGATCTCAGAAACATGTTTAACAACAACATGTTGTGTAAAGGAAAGAAAGAGAGCACACCACAACTATTTAGACATGTCATATACGCATATGTGTGTCCACATCACACACTAAGCAGCAGTTGTTTCCGGCTGTATTTTCAGCCTCTATCTAAAATCAAATAATCACAAATTCTGAGAAAGGATGAAATGTTTCCATTTTGTGAGCTGCTGAGATGTTGCTGTATGGTCTCAATGATCAAAGTGAGCCCTTTTTAAAGATGATAGGTTTAGCAGGGGCCAATTAAAATAAACACACCAGAAGGAAAACTTGACACTGCTGTACAATATGCCGGAGCCACCAATGGAAAAGCTGCAGCTTGAACAAAACCTAGCTATTATATTGTTCTGAGGCGCTTTCCTATAATAGCAGGTTTATGCAGGTGGAAATTATGGCGATTATCTCCCCACTGGAGTGGGAGACGCTGGCGTTTTCATGTCAAAGTCATTGTGTGAGGAGGTCGATGGGAGTCACCTTGTCAATTACAGAAACGTAGGGCAGGATATCAAGCTCTGCTATCCTCCGTCTGGTCCGGGTCTGCTTTTAATGTTTTGGGCTAAGTTTCAGGAACTATAGAGCCACAGAAACTAAACTGGGGAGTTTAACTAAAGTCACTTTTGCGCATTCTGTAGCTGATTAGACAATTGAACACACACAAAACCACAGCGGCATTTGAGACACAATTTTCACACTAGAGGAAACAACCCAGAGTCATCGTGTTCTTCTTTGTATTCACTGTGACACAACTCTGAAATTTCAAAAAATATGTAATAAACAGATATAAAGGAGACCGCAGAGGTGGACAAGGTAACTGAAAACTGCCCACGGCAGAGTGTTTTATAGTTATTCATTTAGTAAGTAAAGATCCCTGTTTTGGTACATATCCACCCTCATGTGCATGGACAATACAAACAAAACGGGATGCCAACAAAGGCACGTAGCACAAATGTATATATTAAAACAATGGAAATTGCAAATGTTTGATGAGAAAGGAAATTTATTCAACACATTTGTTAGACTGGATACACACAGTTTGGTGAGAAACACTAAATGTAAACATAACTTTTGCTTGTTTACGAAAACTCCATGGGGCACCTTTAATTTGTCTAATATGTGGGTGTAAGGCTGCATTCAGACCGAATCCAGCAGTTGCGGCTATTAACATAGGGTGTGGGAGTGACCCATTTGTGTGACATCATGTTGTGAACTTTAACCCCCAATCCAGAAGGTGGCGGTAACGCACTTAAAAGTAGTTTGCCAACTGCCTCTAAACAACAAAAGAGAAGAAGAAGAAGAACCTTAACCCCTGACCCAGAACGCCGGTTTTGGTCTGCTGCCTAACGCTCAGGTGTCCACATACTTTTGGCCGTGTAGTGTATCACTAATGGGCTGCTTGGCAAAATCAGCCTGGATCATTTTCCTTATTTCACTTAAATCTCATTTAGAGATTACAATTTCAATAAATGCTATCCCCAGCTATCGTTCCTTTAAGTTTTAGCTGTGCAGAATGGTTGTGTCTATCATCTCACTATCCAAATGCTTTTCTTTTTTTACATTAACTATAAAAGATTACAGAAACCATTTCCTGGAATCGGATTAATATAATTCCATTGCATGTAATCCGTCACTTTCCAAACCTGCGTAGCCTCTATATGACAAGCAATATGAGATTATAATATTAATCTCAGTGTTGAATTTGGAGATAAGGGAGAGCACTCGTTCTTTGCTGATGCAGAATACAACAATGATACACCGTCTTTCTGTCAAATGGAAACCTCATAACTGCAGAGTTCAGTGATTTTCATGGTTTCATATTCCAGTATGGGTTGAAATTGCATATAGCTCTTCTAAAAGAGAGCTAAAAGGTCAGGTCTTATGCAAGGTTTTTAGCTGATCAATATGTTGCTCTTAAAGTAGAGGAGATACACTATCCTACGGGGATGTATTGATTGCATCGCAGCTTTAAGAAATCATATAAGATATAAATTCACTCTACAAACACTAGCCTAGTATACGGAGTAAAAAGATCTGCTTTGAGTAATAGTTCATCATCTGAATCTCCATGATTCCCGAGCCCACGCTGTGGTCTTCATCCAGGTTTTCTGGTATTAGGCCCGGCAGAGCAGCTTGTCGGCTTGGAGGCTGGAGAAGCTCTTGTTTCGGAGCTCCGGAGGACTCACGCACCTCAGGGCGTCCCGAGGCGACAGGGTGTCCTTTGTCTGTCTCATCCACTGCACCAAGGAGACTATGTTACAGTCACACTGCCACAGGTTGTCATGGAGGTGCAACTTCTTCAGGTCTGAGAGGGGTTAGAAAAGAGAAAATGTCACTAAAAGTGAATCATGCTGGCATTAGTAAATGTAGTAATTTCAGCTTCTACTATTATGAGTCACTCCTTTGTTCCTGTGAAAATGGGAAAGTGAAAAGGAAGGCTGGTTGCAGTCTTACCAGGCATATGGGTGAACATGTTTCCATCCACTGTCTTCAGGCGGTTTCCACTGAGAACCAGCTGAGAAAGCTTGGCCATATTCCTGAACACATCAGGTGGCAGGTGCTCCAGCTCGTTGTTCCTCAAGTAGAGCTCCTGGTTCAATATTTAGCACATTTATTGTTGTGGCATTTAGTTGAATGCACAATGAGAAACTTATGTGCAATGAAGTCTCATTGAACGTATGAACAATTACGTGCAAGGGGTGAAATGTCTAGTGGTAAGGTTGCCTAATTACCGATATTAGCCATGAGTACATCTTAAGTTTACCAAGTGGCTGCTTTTCTGTTTGTGTATATACCCAAGACACTGTGTTACCTGCAAGTTGCCCAGGCCATCCAAAGCTGATTGGCTCAGTGTGGACAGAAGGTTGTTGTCTAGAACCAGCATTTCCAGAGATCGCAGGGGCACGAATGCTCCTGCAGGAACGGTCTTCAGGCTGGGTTTGGATAGAGAGTCAGAATTCCTTAATTAACGCCAATACACTGTACAACAAGGTGGCAAGATGGTGCAGTGGTTAGCACTGTCGTCTCACAGCAAGAGGGTTCTGGCTTCAAAACCCACCTTGCCTGTGTGGGTTCCCTCAGGGTACTTGGGTTTCCTCCCACAGTCCAAAGAAATGCAGGTTAGGTTAATTGGTGGTCTAAATTGGACTAACTTCTCTTTTTCTACAATGATCCTACTGTTATTTGTTGTAACTCAGCATGGTTTATGCTGAAGTGGAGATGGACCAAATACTGACTCACAGTGACACATTAATTATTGTGGTGTTATCATCTCTAATAAACTTGGTATAATAATTGAATAATTTAACAATTAAAAGAAGTCTGATTTCAAAATTAGGCCGAACATTTAAAGGACCAGTGTGTAGGATTTAGTGGTATCTAGCGGTGAGGTTGCAAATTGCAACCAACTGATAACCCCTCCCCTTCCAAGCATATAGGAGAATCTACGGTGGCCGCGAAAGGCCCTCTCTAGAGCCAGTGTTTGGTTTGTCCGTTCTGGACTACTGCAGAAACATGGTCGTGCAACATGGCGGGTGCTGAGGAAGAAGGCCCGCTCCCTCCGTAGATATCAAGGGCTCATTCTAAGGTAGCGAAAACGCAACAGTTCTGTTTTTAGGCGGTTATACACAAACAAAAACATACTCATGAATATTATATTCCATTTCTGCCAATAGACCCCGATAAAACTTTACATACCGGTCCTTTTATACCTAATGACATGTTCTCTATAAACTATGTTTATAGAAACATCCACCAAAGGGTATATATGATATGACCTGTTATTGTCTAAGTTGAGGAACATGAGCTGTCTGAGTCCAGTGAAGGCCTTAGGAGAGATCCTCTGGATACGATTCAGGGAAAGGTCCAGAACTTTGAGGGCGACCAGAGGCTTAAAGGCGTTAGACGGGAGCGTTGTCAGGGCGTTAAGAGGAAGGTCTAAGTCTGACAAGTTCCTCAAACCGGCAAACATCTCAGGTTTGAGGACACTGATCTGGTTCTGTCCCAGCATGAGGAAGCGAAGGTTCTGGAGGCCCTAGAGACATGGAAGGAATAACAGTTTCTGTGGTCAGACTATTGCAGTGTGATTGCTGAAGCTATTCCTCTCCAGACTCTTTACCTGGAATCCTCTTGATTGAAGGTTGGTGATGTGGTTGCCGTAAAGATTGAGAAGCATCAGTTGTTTTGCACCGGAGAGGGCCTGGGGGTGGATGGACTTGATGGCATTTCGTTCCAGGTTGATACTCTCAATCTTTGGAATTGATCTGAGAGTATTGGCCTTCAGTTCTGTGATACCGTTCTCACCTTCAAACAGCAGTGCGAACGTTGGTTACCGATATACAATTATGTGCCACAATGCTCATGTTTACTTACAGTATACAGATACATTATCAAGTGTCTTGAACATCACAACAATCTTACACCCTTGTGGGTGTAAACCACAAGGTACTTACCTAGCTTGAGGATCCAGGCATCAGGGGGCAGTTTGGAGGGAAAGGCACTAAGCCCCCTCTTATGACAGTTGACCTCTGACTTTTCTAGACCGGACTTCCTGGAGCATTTACAGACATCGGGACAGCCCCCCACAGCCTGCACCATCCATAGGATCACCAGCATCAACCACGCTAAGTGCTGCATCTCCTCTGCAGAGTGGAGGGTGAATAGGGACAGAGAAAGAGATAACCTTGGGATTGCTTTGACACTGAGAAAACGGTTTAAAAAAACCTGCAGTAACCCAGGATTTTTAGCAAGTATGTGCTTTCGTATGTATGTGCTGATTACATATAATCATTCCTCTTGTCCATATGGGCCCTAAAGAGATCCCTTCTTAAGCCAGTTTCAATGTTAGTGATGAAGTGAAGTCTTCATTTCCTGCAAAAATACATTCCAAACTTCAGCTGAAGCTAATATAAGGCAAGGCTTCAGCAGACTGAGTTAGGAGAATCAAGTGGGCATTTTAAAAGTTTCAGCCTTTTTACAAAATTCCCTCTGTGGTACCGTCCCTCCGCCACATCTCAGCACAGAAAAATAAGAGGGAATTTGGTACTAAAAATACGTTGAGTGGTCCAGACTTATATATATACAGTGCATGTTCTCTAGCGCCACATAGCGGACACAGGAAGTGATATTCAACTCCTTCGCACAGTGTCCGAAAGTCATGAAGATTCAAAGCCGTGTTAATCAGTAACAAGACCACCTCTTCAGTTATAATGAAAAAGCCCAGTTTTCATGGAAAAGACAGACATATACATGTAATACTTCTACAGCAATATTTCTATAATCATGGGACAATCTTCAACTCCAATTGATATAGATCATATATATGTGCATAGATACACATGGCCCCTCTTTATGACTTACAACACTGAAAAGTTTTCAATTGTAATAACATTTAATAATCTGTTAAAAGCTGAGCAAGCCAAATGTGTAAAAAACTACCAGGCTCATATTATGTCAGGCAAAGATACAAAACGGACCTCATAGTGCAGTATTTAAAAGCTTCCCTCTCTAAATAAAATAGTGGTAAACTAAGATCTCAAAAAATCTGAAATTTATCTGCAGCTAATCCCATTTTAAAGCCCACTGTGTGAAGAGACAGTCCTTTGAAACATCAAAGGGGAAGCAGAGAAACAAACCAAGTGCCCACACACTGCAGAGACACTTTGATACAAAGAGCAGCTTTTCATCAGTAAAAATACTAATACCTGATTATTGTTTGAATTGGCTAAGGTGCGTTCTCCCGCTCGACTTGAAAGCTGATCCAAATTGGAAAATTCAAAAGGTAAGACAGATGAAGGTCATTTGAAAGCAGTCAAACGGTTTTCCTCCTGCTGGGTGCCACTTACCTGAACGGGCTGCCATCACACTTTAAAAGTGTCCGTTACACTGTTGTGTAAGTAGCCAGCTGCCAGTCACAGAGAATTAGCCCTGCTGTCTGTGACCTCACTTCCACTGGGCCTTAAAACAGATTTTGTAGATAAGCAAATTATATTCAAAATACTCTGCTCTCCCTGAAACAGGTAGATGAAACTATGCAGCATATGAAGCGCTCTCTAACCTGATATAAAAGCAGCTATGTAACATTTGCCAGTGGTAGTAGTGTGGGAACATAGCCTCAGCCTCAGCAGACAGTGAAAGCAGGGTGTGAAACTCCCAGAGCCACAAGTTCTGTAATGTCACAGAGCCCAGAGAAATGTGGCATCCACAGATTATGGCATCAGTCCATGTTATACTGACAGGTCTACTGACTGTGTGTGTACAGTATGTGTGCCTGTGTGGGTTAGTGGGTGCTTTCATTCTGTCCTCAGGAGAACCAACTTTGGGCATCAAACTGTGGAAAGCTCTCAAACATTATAGGGTTAGTCCATGATTTAGGAATTGAGTTTAACTGAATAGTTCAACATTTTGGGAAATACAATGATTCGCTTATTCTTACCAAGAGTTAGATGAGAAGATTGATACCACTCATGTTTGTATGGTAAGTATCAAGCTACAACTAGCAGGCAGTTAGCTTAGCTTAGCACAAAGACTATAGGAACAAGGGGAAACAGCTAGCCTGGCTCTGTCATCAACTCTAAAGCTGCCTATTTTACATGTTATATCTTGTTTGTTTATACCATGTTAAAATCTAAGTGCAAAAATGATAATTTACCCTTGAGCATATACTTGTGTGATTCAGATTGAAGTCCCTATAAGTGAAAGAATGTATCATAGTATGCACTACGTTTATACCAACATGATCCACATCATGATAATCATAGGAATGTTGGAGATCCATATCAGTGTTGTTTAAACAGAGATCACAAGAACATTTTCAGCTGTGCTTTGCTTTCAAGGCTGCAGCAAAAACTAATTAAAAAGTTCCCTTCATCACTATGTGAATGCGTTAAGATCACAAAATCATGAAGTACTGTATGAGTAATGAGAAAGGTAATTGAAATATTTTAATAATTGTAGCCACAAGGTCCTTCCTGGTTTTCATCACAGTTAAAGACTCAGTAATGAAGTTTTATAGATTCAAATCAGATCTTTCAATCACAAAGACATCCATTCTGTGACATTGAGAGTTATATGTATTAATTAATCTTTGTTTCAGTTAACAACTCAACATTGCTGCTTCTCTGACAGCTCAAAGAGGGATTCTACATGAAAATGTGTAATAAATCCTGGCAGGAGACCATCTACGAGGGAATTGAGGTGGTCTGGCCACATTCTGTAAGCAATGTGTATGCAAATGTGTCCTGGGCCACATTGAAGGACCGCCTACTCAACTGACGCCCTCTGTAGTACTCATTAGCTCATTGAAGTGTGAAACAACAACAGGAAAAACTGATTCTCGTGGATGGAGTACACACGAAAACACGCTATCTGATGAGGACAGATAGCTTTACTTGTTGCTGCTAACAGAGTGAATTGTTCATTTGCAGTGGGATCTGTAGTACTAACAATTCTTTGACATTACAAGGAGTCATTCAGTGTTATATCAATACTGCTAAATGTAGTTTTAATCTCTGTTTGGTATACTGGTATGATGCAAACAAAATGAATAGTGCACATTGGAGATTTAGCTATTGAAACATTTTATGGAGGCACTGCTCTGGAGGCAGAAATGATTAGTTAGTGATTGGTTAGATTAAACTTAGTGGGTAGAGCTAAAGGACAACAGTTTTTCTCCCTATTTCAAATTCATCAACCAGGCAAAAACCTTTATTAATCAAATAAAAAAAAAAGCTTTTTTAAAACACACATCGAAACAAAGTAGTAATTTGAACTAATTTTAGATAGCTAGACAAACATCATATTTTCAGATATATTATGTCCATGCAGTGAGGTAGCTGCACATCTTTCTCTTTGGCAGTTAGTGACACAACTTGTTCCACATAGATGTGGCAGTGGCCATGATGGCCGCAGGATGGAGAGGAGAGGGGAGGGGAGGGGTGGAGGCACAAACACAGAGAGACTCAGACAAAGAGAAGGAGAAAGAAAGACAGACAGAAGCAGAAGGAAAAGGGAGAAGAACCTGGGAGGAAACATTGAAGGAGCAGAAGGGTGGAGATTTAGAGGCAAGAGAGCAGACCAGAGGAGGAGTGGGAGGAGAAAGAGAAGATCAGAGTGAAAGGATGAATAGAGAGAGAATCAGACTGCATAAGAAGAAACAGAGGAAGAAACAGTGAAAACGACTGATAGGTCGAGAAAGCAAGAATAAATGGAGTGGTGGAAGAGAGTGCAGGCCAATATTGAGCTGTGAAGCACGACGTGGGGATTATCGAGACGTGGTGAGGAAAAGAGGTTGCAGATAGACAGCTGTGCTGACTGGATTGATTCTTTTGTCAGAGGAAGAGAAAGATGAAAGATCCTTTTCAAACCTGGCCAGCACAAACACACACACGCACGCACACACACACACACACACACACAATAGGCAAACCATCTGGTAGAGTGTCATTAGCCAGCCTTCACAAAGATAGGGAGGGAGACGAAGAGGCGATAGGAAGAGACAGAGAGAGGTGAGAGGGCAGAGCGGCAGTGTTTGTGTCTGTGTGTGTGTGTGTGTGTGTGTCTGTGTGTGTGTGTGTGTGTGTGTCTGTGTGTGTGTGTGTGTGTGTGTGTCTGTGTGTGTGTGATCAACAGGGGCCAAAGAGCAGCAAGTATGGCTAAATAACGATGGGAACAGTTGATTTTCTTTAAAAGGCCAACATCAACCAATAAAAATCAAGACAATTTGATTTTATTTTTGAAAATTCGTTAAAGGATGAGTCAGAGATATTCTATACTTTTCTTATTGTCAACAAATCCAGTGAAAAGACTAAACCAACGATGTCTATGTATCCAAAGCCTGGTTATAGCTTATTCCTCTGTGCCATTGAGCTCCATATTCCTTTTTCACGTCAGACTTTGACTTGGAGAAGCACCAGTGTTATTCAAGTATCACGGTAAGTCATGTTGGTGTGACAGTAAGCCAGCATGAACAATACCAGGACCCTGAAACTGAAGCAGCTAAGTGGAATTCAGCCATTTGTACTGTTCTGTGGGTCCGTCTGCTTATGTGTCGCCACCTGCTGGTGTAGCTGGTAACTGCACCTCACAGCAACAGTCTCTCCCGACTTTTTAATCCCACTTACTTTTATGATTTTGACACAACCCTGCATACACGTTCCTGCTGCCCCAAATACTCCAAGAGCACCAAATGTGTATTAATCTGCCAGTCCCCAACAACAATTTACTAAAACAGGAGTAAAGTGTGTATTTGAAACTATACCTGATCTTATAAGTCTTGATTTTGAAAGAGTGCCAAAGACAAGCTGGGTAAATTGGAAAGTATTGAGAGACAAACTAATGCGCTGCTGGTTTTGGTCTTTTCATGGGATCTGCTGACAATAAGGAAAATATAGAATGACACCAGCCTCATCCTTTAAGTCCTAATGAATGACAGAATTATGTCACTACTTAGTATGAGGTGTACTATAAAATGTTATCATTACTATTGTTTGTCAGCCTAAACAAACGTGAAAATGCTGTTGATTTAATCCATCACTAAATCCCTGGATCCAAGCAAAGTAAAGTAGGAAAAGAGTGACAGAGAGAGAGAAAGACAATTAAAAGAGAGAAGCGGCGAGAGAGTGAGAGGGGAGAGCTAACAGAGCTGACGATGACTGGCTGATAAATGCCTCCATCTCTCTCCATACAGCCGCTCTACCCAGAGCAGATGGCTATTCATTTTGTATGGCAAGCTTCCAATCCAAGCGTTTGTTAACAATGGCCTGATGCCATCAGATAAAAGCTAATAGTGATCAGATGGCATTTTTATGGAGGAGCCCGTCAATTGCAGTGTCTCCCAAAAGCTCGCCTGTCAATAAACGGCCGCTGTAAGAGGGATGGATGCACCAAGTGCTTATTGATGAAAAGACTTGAGTTTACACAGAGTCAATAGACTGCAAATGGCGACAGTAAGTTATTGCCTGCTGGTGCGCTGGAGCGCGCTCCTCAAAATCAAAGGGGGACAATTTATGAATTCAGAAGTTAGTGCTCAGGTTTATGGCGAGCCAGGCAGTATTAGTGAACATGAATGATGGTCTTCCAGTGGCGGAAATTAGCTGATTAGGAATCTGCAGTGTCACACATGTACTCTGGAACTGCTCCAAAGATCATTATTGCAGGGAGATGCCAGGAGTGACTAGTATATAGTCATTTGATCTATTATTAATATAAAAATACAGATTTGTATGGCTTTCATTTAAAAGAGAGTTTCATTACAGTGGTTTAATGTCAGTTTCCTCACTGTGCAACATAAATAAAAGTCAACTGTTAGCTGTAAAGTATGACAACATGAACATTATTGCTTTACTTCTAATGCAGGAAACAGTATCATGTCTTATAACTGCAGCTACGACTGATAGCCTTGAAGGTTTCAGAGCCTGCTGTTAAAAGAGCTCCTGTGATGAGATGCTCTGGTTGCTAACAACATGCCTTCTGGGAGGGTTTCTATCAGACAGATGTTGACTGTAATTGTGCTCAGGCAAGCGTGGCCAGTCCAAGCACCTATTCTCCACCTATTCTCAAGCGGCCGAGTCAAATCAACCATTGTCTATTTAAAGGAAGGACTTTGATTGTTCCCTGCAGGCTGCTGGCTAATCCCACGTTAGATCCCTGTGCTCTGTCTCCTCTCTGATTTACTATGGGAACACTGAGCCTGCAGGGGAACCGCTAGACCATAATGAACGCTCATTATCACCATGGTAATGGGAAGCACGGTTTTCTGAATGGCTCTCTAGCATCACCTACCGACAGATGGTGTGGAGAACTTCTCAAAGTATTTACAGGGGTTTTTGTACACTATTCAGAGAGTCTTCAGACGCTCCTGGCTTATTTTGCTCAGAGGATGTTAGTGTATAGAGGATATAGGCTATGTATAGGATATTTTGATACAGATTCCTTCAATTGTGATAAATTTCTTGAGAATTAATATTCCCAAGAAAAGCCCCTCAGCCCTGTGGAAATGTGTGGGCCCACTCCCCTAGAATCCCAAACCATTATGCTAATATCATTTGACTATATAGCATCTGTTAGGTTAACATAAGTGGATATGTTACGACCACCAGAAAGGCTCTTATTGTTTTAAGTGGTCAATAACATAATTCACTGAGTCAAGAAGTAAGTAACACTTTGCCCTCCAATGCTATCAATACCAACAAAAACTGTTTAACTTGACACAATGAGCTGTCGGACCTGTCCATGGTGTACCCTGCCTCTTGCCCATTGTCAGCTGGGACCAGCTCCAGCCACCCGCGGCCCACTAAGGGGTAAGCAGGTATAGCAAATGGATGGATAGATAGAGATTTTGTTTCTTGGCAACTGATTTACACATTATTATACGTCTTCACTAGCTTACGTTTTTACTGTGCAACACAATTAAGTAAATCACTAGTTCAAAACTAGCTGGTAGTTGATAAGATATTAGGAAGAACTTAATGCAGAAACTATGTTATGGATTTAAGAATAGCTGGTGAAACCCAAACCAGATTGTTAAAGTGCAGGCGCAGTACTGAGGACAAGACGTCAGTGTCCTCAGTGTTTCAATCTAAATGTTGTCTAAATTTGGAAAATATACTGCAGACATGAGCTGAACTACCCTTGCATGTAGCCCTGTATGGTTCTAATTTGTTTTTTGTGTATGTATTCAAGTGTTCAAATATTCATGGCCAGTGTGGTCCTTCTCACCACAGTACAACTACAAGGACAGGAAATGTTACAAATAATCAGCCTTATAGCAGAGTGGCGTCCTTCCAGCAGAGGAACTGGATGCTACTTTAAGTAAGACACAGATTGCCTCCCAGCTTTAGATCTGCGGTCTAAGTAAGGTTAGAGAGCTGCCATGTGCCTCCTTCTTGCTTACACAGCTGTTAGCTCAGATCCCTGCATCAAAAACACAAAAATCAGGTCACACTGCATCTTATGTAACAAATGTGTCCATCATTCCTGTGAAATTATTCAGCGCAATCCACCGAGCTGACACCTCAGATATCTAGCCTTCAGAAGGCACAAGTGACGAGCAGGCCGATTGTGCCTTCTGCTGCGTGTGCAAGTGTATGTGAGTGCGGTGAGCCTGTGTGTATGCTGGTGTGTGTGTAGTTGTACACAGTGCGCTGTACCTGCAGTGATTAAAACTAGGGTTGGCCTTTTTTGCATCCCGTCTAAGCTGTTTGCCTGCAGCGCCTGTCACAGTGTCGTATCTGGCAGCCGCATACACACATCTATGAGCTGAGCGCTGAAGTGGCCTCCTTCTGCCTCCTGACTCATCCCACTGTCAAACAAAGTGCTCAAATGCTGATGTAAATTTTGTGCCGTTTTGCCGTTTTGACCTGCCAACAACAGGGTGGGGTTGTTGATTGATCTGGACCAGGGATGAGTTGCTGCAACATCCTTTTTGGCACTCACCAGAAGAAAAATTAAAAGTTAATCTTAAATCTGTGTCCTATTTTGTCGCATTAACAGCCAATGTAATGTAACCAGATGAGCTATTAGAGCGCCCTGTGTCATTTTACACAAAATTGCATCACACAGATGCAGACCTTGCACACGCCTGTTATATAACCGACACTAGCAACACCGACACACGCACACACACACACACGCTCCAGCCAACACACTCTCCCTCACACACACACACGTCATCCTAAACATCCTATTAATTTATGCATGCACAGTACAGATTCGATAATGAATAAAAGAAGCATTCATTCACAAAGTCAATCAGAAGACGTTCTACAACTACATCATAAAGTATCAGTGGGCTACATGTATCAAACATATGACTTACAAATACACAAATACTTCCTTATCATTTAGGCCAAATGTTGATTATACAACATGACCTAAAATACTAACAGCCAACCAGACCTGCAGAGCCTATAAATAATCACTATCTGTCTGTCTTTTATGGTGGCGAAGTGGTCAACAACCATGTGGTAGAATTTCCCACTGGCCTTTATATCCTCCACAACAACAGAGTCAATGGATATTTTGGCTAGGTTGATTAGCCTGTCCTGTCCACACGTGTTCCTCAGATAAGTCTTTATCCTTTTTAGACAGGAAGAGGAGCGCTCTGCTGAGCTCTGCTGATGTGCTGGTGGCTGGTATCGTGAGCATAAGCTGGAGCAGCTTGTTGACCTCGGAGACTGTGCCCTGTAGGTCATCCTCAATAAGAAGCTGTACCAGCTCTCCTGATGGCTTGTGAAACAAGTTGTTGTTGTTGTACAGCATGTGCAGCTCATTCCTTAACCTCTGCTCATCAAAGAATGGATACGTCTTGATCAGCCGAGCCAACTCACTGCTGGGAAGTGCAATGGGCTTGCAGAAAGATGCAAATAATGTGTGAGCCAGTACCCTAAAAAAGCTCAGGTGCTCCATATCTGCAAATCTTTGGGTCATGTGCAATACCATTCTGTCAACAATCTGGAAGTAAAGACGTCAGAAAGATACAACAGTTTCCTCATCTCCTTTTTGGTGCTGGTTAAACTCCCTGCTCCAGGTCCTCTCAGCCCAGCGAACGTCTCATTAGAATATGACTGACAACTGATTTTTAATTCAACAAACTGAATAATTTCAGAATATTTCAATATAAAACATATTTAATCTATATTTAACAATTCATTCATGGATTCCCTCCTACTGACTTCCGTCGCTTTTGGGTGAAGCCAAGGGTACTTTAAGCATATTTCTGATCACAATCTTCCCTGTCGCCAGGTTACTGATCAGTCTTCTTTCCTGACTATTTGTCACATCTGCTCCTCCTACTTCACCTGCCTCCCCCTCTACCTCCCATCCTGGGCCTTCCTGAGGGGCTCTCTCCCTGTGTGATTGTGAGTGGAGACAGGTGCGCTGAGCCCACCAGCTGCAACCTGTTCCATAATCAAGACCTCTACTAATACTCAGCCACTTCCACGCTGCCAGATCGTAGTCACTACCATTCCACCTGCTCTGACTCCGGGCCCTGTCTCCTGTTGTGTTAACCTTGCTCCCCTGCTCTGGATCCTACTCTCTGCTCCCGTGGATCCCAGTCTGGACCTGCCCTCCTTAGCCCCAACCTCTCCCTGCCTCAGTCTCGGATCTCCTCAGCCATCGGCCCTAGCCCCAGTCCAGATTCTTTTTTAACAGGAAGTGATGAGACCTGAGAGGGAGAGTTTTTCCCAACAGTGACATGATCAGTTAAACCAGTGACAACTGCATATACAGTACAGTACATACAGTATTACTCCTATCATCTGCTTTAAGACTAAAGGTTTTCCTCCGCTGTGTGGAAAACACATTACATCCTCGATGACCTTGACAGGAAGGTGTGAAAGGTTTTACTTTGGCGGGGAAATGGAGGAAATCCAGGCAGACTTTGATAAAACAACGAGGTGCTTCTGAGAGTGAATAGCATAGCAAACTCAAGAGTAAGAACATGGGGTGAATTGGACTGAATGGGGGGGTGGAGTGTGCATGTGTTTGTAATTGTGTAAGAGTACAAAAAATAAATCACTGAGCTATTTCATGCTTCACAAACTCCTGACTTCAAAGGGACTCAATTTGCCTCTTTTCCCCCTTCTCTCTCTCTCTCAATATATTCACAGGCCTTAACCTGAATGTTGTGATAAAGCACAAACACAGTCAGAGGCGAACTCAGTTGCAGCAGGGTAGCACAGCTTTTCTTTGATGTTTGATTAAAGTGACTATTGTGGTGCATAATGAGACCTTCGCTGACCTTGGTGGAATAATTTAGCTTTATTAATTAAAAACAAAATCATCTCAGGCTTTGTGCAGCAAAGACTAGTTTATCTGTCTTTTCTTTGTGAGTGTGTGTGCAGGCTATGTGCTAAATGGCACAGTAGATGGGTGTTGCCATGGGAACAAATTGACAGTTTGCCCAGGGCCAGGTCCCCTGTCCACAGAGGGTAGTAATGTGATATGATTTTGTTCTATTTGCATAGCCGCCTCAAACTGTCTCATTTCCTTGGCATATCCAGAGCATGTGTGATGTATGACAGAGGTGAGCTCGTACTGTACAGTATGTAATGAAAACTAGACAGTTTCTCCCTTGAATTCCTCCTGACTGCTCTTTAAAAACTCTAGCAAACCCAATGTACACTAGTAGTTAGCAACTAGCTAAGCATGGTGGAGCCTTTAGCATTTAATTAAATACTCCACTTTGCTCCAGTAGCTGCAGATATTGCCCTCAGGAGTTGGTTGAGACCAAAACAGAGCTTAAAGGTGCGTGAATATTGAACTTACATTCATCAGGCGGCCAGGAATACAACTCCAAATGAATGCTAATAATTCTCAGTGTGTGCTGGATGTTTAATAGGCAACTGCTGCTATCATGTTAACATGTCCTGTTATCCCCAAGGGGGCCAAAAGTCAATTAATGCAGCCTTAAATTTACATATGGAAATGTAGAGGATTAACCTAAGCTATCCGATAGCTCCTTTCAATTGAATTCTCTATTTGATTATACAAAGTAATATTAAAATCTAACATTTCCAGTTATTGTAAAAGTCACTCATTTAATTATAATTTATATCTATATAAAGCTTACAGGCTCATTTGCATACTGTGTTTCATACATTCAAAATGGCACAAAAAGGTTTCAATTCAGAATCAGAAATACTTTATTTAAGTGTGATTATTAAAAATAGACTATGGTCTGCCTGTGTCTGTCTTCGTTATGCTTCGCTTTATTCACACAATGCCACATTATTTATTGGCTCACTACTGTAACATGTGGCCTTGCCTTAACTCCCCCAGGAGCCTGAATGGAAACATGACACAAATTATTAGTGATGATACTGCAGATAAGAAGATAAAGCCACAGCAAATCTGGTGCTCAGGTAAATGAACAGAGTAGTTCATGTGTTTATATACCAGGCCTCTGGGTTTTCCTTCTCATCGACTCCCACTTCTCCTTTCAGCTACTATATAAAAAGATATTAATCTTTGATTCCTCGTGGTGACTTGAAAATATCATGTTTCACAACAACAGAACTTTTGGCATTATTCAGACTGTTTTGTCTCTCTGCTGGCAATATTAAAACCGACATTTCACGTGTGAGGCGACCTTGATAACCACTACACTTATGAAATATAAAAGTTGCTGATATTGTCCAAAATGATTGAAAATCGAGGCAGAACTGCATTTATGTTTTGGCTGAGAAAATCATTTGAAAATGATATATCATATGAAAATCTCACAATGGTCACATTTTGTACAGCACAGCTTAACATCACCACACCAAAGCCCAGACAGGCTGTCAGCCTCCAACGTTTATGGTTCCTGTGTCTACGGCAGCTGCTGTCACTCAAATGACACAAAATCAGCAACTGTGTCTGAATCCAGTTTAAAATCATCTGAGCTCTCCAAGATAAGTACAATATGTGCTGAATCCATCCCATCATTTGGACTCTAGGCCCTGCTGCCAGAAGATGGAGCTGTTTTCTGCTAAAATAGCTCAGACGCCCCATCAGGTCCACTACCTCTGTTTAGACTCACGAGCTGTTTTAATTATTAGTGATATTTCATCTCAGTTCTTCTACAAGTAATAACTTCAAATGAACATTGAGAGTGTGTGTATATATGTATGTGTATATGTATTACTTTTGACTTTCTTGGTGAATAATCAGCAGCTGTTAAAAAGTCAGCGCTCCCCATCGAGGAGTCAAACTGCAGTCTTCCACATGATAGGTGCCGATACTGTCCGCTGTTCCAACAAGACAAACTGCATCGCTCTTTTTGGCACGTAAACAGGCTGGTGGAGGTGTTCCAGCCTTTACATAGAGATATACAGGGCTCTGTACTGCAGCACATTAAAACGATTTCAGTCAGACTACAAAAACCTGAGCGAACTGAATCGTTTCAGTAACCTTTCTGACTTCATAAGGGTAACGAGTCAACTACTAGAACATGAATTATTTACAAAAGCAGCATAACCAATGAATAACAGAGGCAGTTCTTTACAGCCTCTTCCGTCATTAAGTAGAATGGAACACAACCTAACTTTGATGCTCACATGTGGGTTGGATTGCCATAATAGCACAAGGAGGGTTCACAAGCAAACATGGCTATGCACGCTGCCCTACAGCTCCTCAATGCTGAGGAAGAACTGATCTGTTTATGGATATTAAAGTCGAGATGATACAGCATTTCAACTGCAGAAGGTGGAGGAAGACAGCGAGGGTGAATACTTTGTCGTTGGAGTAAGACCCTCAACCTGACCCACAAGAGCATAAAGCTAAAGCGACGCAGGAGGAGATAGCCGTCTTGTAAGGCCGATGCATACTGACCAGGAATAAATTGCGGTTTTGATGAGCTGCAGCGTCACATTGAGAGCTGTAACTTTACGATGTTGAGTGCACAAATTCACAATATAATATAGTATAACAGTATTAGTTTAAGTTGTGCAGGATAAGCCACAGACACAAACATTGTGAGTACAAAAAGGTTTTAATAAAATAATGAGGTAAAACGTATGTAAAAACAAAAAGCCCAGGCTTCAGACTGCTGTGAACACAACATTTTGTTCTACTTTCGCTCCAAGCTGACAGCAAATAGCCAGGGATTTCCTTATATGGTCATCTGCTCCAGGCACAGCAGTGACAGCACGTCCACGAAGTAGAGGGACGCACCATCCACCCTTCAAGTCTCTGGAGATTGTTCACTAAGTTATGTCTCACAGAGAGTTAGCGCTTACTTTATGAAGCTGTCGGTCCATCAGGAAACTCCATAAATCGAGGCAGAGCAGCCGGAGGACATCAGAGGGAAAACCAAAAGCCTTTGACTCAAAAAGGTAACCAAGGTACAGTTTGGGACTGATGTATCCATCAATTGGCTCTTTGAGTACATCAATATTTGCCCGTGGATTCAGCTACCTGCTACTCACGGACTTCATCAGGCTAACCAAGCTGTCAAGAAGTTTAGGAGGATCTACCTGCTCTCCTTCAAAAGCCTTGATGGCCAACTGTACCTCACCCAGCACTGACTTCAAAAAAGTCAGATACAGGATCACTGTACTGCGCCTCCCACTGGTCCAAAATACGTGAAACCGCTGGTTCAATGGAGAGCCAACGTGTGGCACACACCTTGGTTATTCGTAAGGGTTTCTCCCCACAGTTGATGGTCACATATATGGCTTTGTAGGCATCTCCTCCCTCCAACTCAACAAGCCCCAGAAATGTTGAGACAGTTGTGTGTTTGGTGTCACTAAAGTACCTTATCACAACCCCCAGGGACTTAGAAACACTTACATCTGTGGACTCATCGAGGAGGAGGCTGAAACGCTGGTCACCCAAATCTGCGACCAACTTTTTTAGAAAGTATGGTGCTAGAACACCATTAATCATTTCCGTGCACTTTGTCCTGTGCATTTGGCAGCTTGCTTTGGGTGGAACTGTTATAAGGCTTTGCCTTTTGAGTATGTTTTTGAGTTGTCATATGTTTTTTTATATCACAAAGTTTGGCAGTATGCCCGTGTATCATCTCCAGTAAACGGCTTCAACCAGCCTTTGAATTCAGGGTTTGATTCCCACTCCTTTCTGTATTTTTGACTGAGTTTAGACTAAGACATGATGAGCTAGCTAGCTAGATGTCTAGCTTATGTCACAGAGAGGCGCACACACAGTGGACGAGGTGAGTAAGTGACTGAGGCTGTGTGAGTCAAATGCAATGATTTATTTTAGTGTGACAGTGAAGAAACATTTACATCCAGCGGCGGAGTGGTGGGGGTCTCCTCTCGGCTCTGGCTGCAGCTGGGACAGCTGCGCGAGGCTACTGTGAGACTGACCACCTGTGAGTGCTTCAGGACGGGGGATGGTCTCACGGCAGCACCTGCTGCTCGTTGAGGACAGTAAACTGCAGAACGATACGTGCTTTCAACTCAGAGTCTCCGAAACACCAGAAAAGTCTCCAATAACCCCAGAAAAAGTCACTAGATTTGTCGCTAGTAGCTTTTGACAAAAAAAAGTCGCCAAGTTGGCAACACTGCCTCATCGTGACGGACGAAACAAGACGCAAGGTCAGTCACAAATATTTGGAGGGGCACGACCACACGCAGCAACGACTTGCTGAGCTTTTTGTGCCCAATGCAAGATACGTGATGAAGTCATTTTGGGAGCGCACTGCGGGGGACACTGCGTCAAGCATAAACCTAGCTGATAGGTTTCAAAGTGAGAGGACACGCTTTTATTCAAAGCATTTACTTTCACACCAGACAAACCAATTGTCCAAACATAATTGTGTGCTGAAATGTTTCTTGGGAAGCTTCTTTTTTGCCTCGTATTTCACACAGACGTGAAGCTCAGCAGTTGAGGTGTGATGTAAATCAAGTCACAACACAGTCAAAACATCAGCTGTGTCAAAATCTGAGAAATTTTTTTCATCAGTTTATTCATTGGGTTCTGTTCTGCGGAGTCCCCCAGTCATTATACTCTACTTAAGACATGTAAGTACTATTTTACAGTGTTTTAATTCAAGTTTTAGCCAATTTGTAGGGATCACGCAGGAGTAACGTAGAGTCAATGTGTTACAAACACTTAGCACAATTAAAGGCCCAAAAAATATCAATGTCTGGAAAGGTAAGCCTGATTGGCTTTTCTGTCTCTGGGGGCAGGTCTTACATGCATACCAATGTTTGATTGACACAATTTGGGCCAATCGTTCAGGAGAAAATTTGAAAAAACAGTCAGTAGACGGTGCCCGGATTACCGTGAGGGCTCACGGTATCCGAACGGCTGGAATTTTCGACTCACGGTGCTCCGGACGGGTAAAAAGGAGTCATTTCTAATATTATAAAAACACACACATTTGAGTAACTATCAGATATTGAATGAACGATATTGATGAATAACTATCAGATATTGTATAGTTAGTATTATTTCTAAGCATTTCTACATTTTTAATCGATAAATGCTTATATGAACCATGTGGCAGAGTCCAAAATGGCTGTGCGCAACAGAAAACAGTTTCTTATTAACTAACATTAATGTTAATATGTGGAGGATGGGGAAACAACTCTGGTGACGTTAAATTTGAAGAATTCTTAATTTAATTCATTTTGAAACATCAAATTGAATCTCTCTCCCTCTCCTTTGCCCAACCCAGTGTGGGTGTAATGAGGATGTTGGCGAGTGATTGTGGAATGGGAATGTGTTTCAATAAGGTTGTTTTTGTTGCTCCTATTGCGTGTTGGACATGTTGCCTGTTGTCTAACCCTGGACTCGTAGATGACAGGGGCTGATGGGTGGGTTTGGGCATGCTTAATAAAATGGTCCAGCCGTTTCATGAATAGCTCAGTGGTCATATAGCCCTTGTTCATACCAACCATATCTGTCATATGGTGCAGCATGTCTACATGGACCCCAGTGCAAGACTGTACCAGGGGCCTCACCAGCCCTGCCAGACACAAAGGTTTGTCATGCCATCCTGCCAGCAAGCAGATAAAAAACAATCACACTCTCAGGCATTTCTTTGGTAGAGACTGGCTGCTGCTGCTCTCTTCCTCTCTTTGCACACTGTGTGTTGGTCAGCTCAGTGCTTTCAGAGCAGTACACAGTGGAGATGACTCTGGTGACAGCACTGCCACCGGATCCTTTGTATGGAATCAAAGCCTTGGAGCCTGTGATGAGGTTGTGATACAGGCTCAGGATGGACTCCCTCATGGAGTCCATGCTTCCTCAGGTTGGTCAGTATCAGCTGAAGGACTCGTCCTGGATTGAATGGGCTTATCAGCCTCATAGATATGGAGATATGGGTTAGAAGGGGCCGGCTGCACCTACCAGTAGGTTCAGAAGGCCATTATCATTTATTCACATGGTTGATGACTATCAGTTCTTATTGGGTCCTACTACACCTACTAGTTCAGAAGGCTTAGGTTTAGGCAACAAAACTACTACTACTTGGTTCAGGTTAGGAAAAGATGTCACAATCCTTCAAGAAGGTTTAGTAGGTCCTTATGTTAACTAGACCATATATTTGGGACAACGGGATTGTAACACCTATTCAATCAACGGTCCTGGCCATGGCAGAGCAGCTGAATTGAAAGAAAAGAAAAGGAAAACATTAGTCACGTATGTCAGGATGACATAATTGGACTAATTAAGGCCCAGATTTAAGATTAAGAAGTCAAAATAGCTGTGCATTTATGACTTTAAAGTATAGTACACATCATTTCACATTGAAGAACATAAACCTTTACCTCTAGCCCAGCATGAATAATGTGAACTTCACACCACAACATGATAATAAACAGCTTTTAATTCGGTTCAATTTCTGTTTCTTAACATTTTGTAAACATTAAAATAGTTAGAAGGTTCTGCTGTTAGATTTTGACTCTTGACATATGAATGAAATACTATTTAAATATCCTTCAGATTGACTGTCTGCCTCTCTTACAATAAAATGTAAAAGATGGTGTCTGTTTACATAACATTTAAAATCAGATCAAAAGAGAAAATGCAACTTAATTAGTTAATAGAATAAAATGGTGAAATAAATAAGTGAATTCAAATTATATTTATATAAGTAATACAGGTAAGTAATCAAGTTAGTATTGGTACAATTTCAGTGTGACTTTAACAATGTAAAATATTTTTATTATATATAATGTAAATATTTTAACTTATTGTCTAACTTGATGTACTGTTAATATGGTCGCCAAAGAAAGCATTACTTTTCTTGTGGAAATAAACAGACATGTCCTTTTTGATTGTAAATTAAGAACTTTTACTCAAGGCAGAATCATTTCAAAAAAATAGGACCTGCTTTAAACAACTGTGTTTTGCCATGTAGCTTCTCCCACTACCAGAAACAGCATTGGTCCCATTAGCTCAGCTCCTGGTAATGGGGTGTCTTTGGGCCGCAGACCTGTTGATACAACCACAAAGCCAATCATCGATGTTTGCTCTGGGTCCTTCTCCCACCAAAGAGGTCATTCTGGATAAAAAGAGGGACTCTTGTCGGGGGCAATAGCTCCTGATAGGGTCTCCCAAGGCAAATTGGTCCCAGGAGAGGGTCCAAACTAAGAGCGATGGTGAGCCAGTTGGATCCTACTCATGGAAACAGGATCCCCGCTGTTCTCACCGCACAGCTGGCTCTGGACAGGAAGTGTGTGACCATGCTCAAACCGCATATTGCAGGGAACAACAGCAGTTACCTGCAGCACTGGAGAATGTTATCAGTGAGGAGTGGGCAAGGTGCACCACTGAATGCCTGTCTGGCTGTGAGCTTCACAAAAGGAGGAGTTCTTTAACCCAATGTGAGGAAGTAGCCCACCACCGTTTTGACCCCTACCTCTCGCACAGTGGTTTGAGACCGTCCATGTCAAAGAGATCCTTGGTCATCTGGATGAGATGAAGGGTGTCAAATCATTTCAACATATGGCAGGATCTTAAAGCTTGATGCCACAAAAAAAAAGGTACAGGCAACTCTTTGTAAACCATGACAAATCTTTGTTTTCATTGATGGTCATTGATTGTACAAAGAAACTTGCTTGTTGCATTGTGGACACATGTATGTGGCCAGGTACTCAACGGTGCTCTAACCGCTGCTGAGGGAGCTGGTCTAGATGATTTATTGAAATCATTATTAAATTATCAAAATCAGAGGGGAAAGGCATAGTGTGGAGAAAGGTAACAGCATTGGGATAACGTAATAAAGGGGAGACATTTACACTCAATCCAAAACAGATTAGGCATGAAGTACAGTACAATGTACATCATAGGGAGACATCTAACCGGTTTGTGCCGTGAGGCTGAGACAGTTGAGCATATCCTTATATCATGCAGGAAAGTTACACATGAAAGACAAAAAATGATGACACAGTTACAGAAAATGAGGCGGCTCAGACAATGTCAAAAGCGTATTAGTGTATGTGGAGACAGTGTTTGTTTTTTAAGGATGACTGGACTGGAAAGATGTGTTGTTAATTTCTTCTTCATTCCCCTGATGTAGGCGATGATCCGATGATGGAAGGAAACCCCGCTGATACTGACTTTTCACATAATATTCTTTATTTGCATCAAAGATCAGGATCAACAGGCATGCGCATCTTGACCTGTACAGCACCCGTAGCCGAATCAGTACTGCTGCATCGAACACTGTTCAACCTCGTCTTTTATACATTTAGGCATACAGGGCTCCTACCATAACACATAAATCTATAAACTTATCTTTCCCTAGGGTCCCTCAGTACCCCAAAACCGATGATATACAAGTTATTTGGACAGCAGTCTAGGGGTCAGGAAAAGAGACCTATATCGCATAACTCCCACATTCCAAGGGAGACATCCAAACAATAATGAATCTTATCAGTATGGGGCCCCAACATCTACTAGTTATTCACCTGGAACATTGCATACGTGGCAACTTTGTACTGCATATCATTTTATGAAATGACTACTTTTATGATTAGTATCAAATAATACACATCAGATGGCTTTAAAATGAATGGACAATAAGAGAGAATAGAACCATGTAGGTTAGGATGTGTGTGTGTTTGTGCGAAAGGTTTTTTTTTTTTTTTTTTCTTCATATTTATTTATTCATTTATTTTTTGAAGGGAGTTATTTTGTCAACCTATCGTCTGATCCACCCTCCGGAGCAGAAGGGGGCGGTAAAGTACCAATGAGCTGGATACCAACCGCCGTAAAACACGAAGAAGAAGAAGCAGCAGACTCGCGAGTCTGATGTGGGACTTCCTGGTCAGACTGTGTTTTTCATAAGAATCACAAAACGCAATTTGTCAGACTTCTCTCTGCTAACCCAACACAATCATAGTTATCGGGTTTCAACGTTATTTCGTATTGGTCAACAGAGAGGCGATTCATCAGCGCTACTCACCATCAAAGTTAGCTAGCTAGCAAGCTAACGCTAACGTTAGGACTCTGCTGTGCTCTAGCCATGTCCGTTTCGGCTGGATGCTCCCCGGCGGGCCATAGCTCGGGCCTTGGCCCCGGTATGTCCATGTTTCGCTGGCTAGAAGTGCTGGAGAAAGAGTTTGACAAGGCCTTCGTGGACGTGGATCTGCTGCTCGGCGAAATAGACCCAGATCAAGTCGACATCACGTACGAGGGTCGGCAGAAGATGACCAGCCTCAGCTCCTGTTTTGCTCAGCTCTGTCACAAAACCCAGACGGTTTTCCAACTCAACCACAAACTAGAGGTTAGTATCTGTTGTATGATGCTTGGTTACTTGTGAGTGGAGGTTAACGTTAGTTCTCCCCCCCTGCAGAGGTATGAGAGGGATGGTAACGTTATGCCTCTTGTCTCAGCAGCATATGACGAGCCGCTGCAGTTCCGCCGGCCTGTGGCACCGGCACATATCGATTCTTATTGACATATGTCACTATGATATGCCGCTGCTGTGTGTCTCATGTTTGCAGGCAGATCCTGTCCCCTGGCATATACCGATGCTTCACTTTAGGGTCATGTGCCCATCTGTGGTGGATGTGCTCTATATGAATGACCTGATGTGGAATTATTTTCTTTTCTCTTTGGCTGTAGATGTAAAAGTCTGTCTGTGACTTACTGAGTGAGTGACCAAGTTACACCATTGGTCTTTGCTCTTTCAAAATGTCATGACAGTAGTGAATGTTAGTCGTGTACCATAACTCCAGATTTTATCAGTACAGGCACAGCCCTCCAAACTGGTTCCTTTTATCTAGCTGAGGAAAAAGCCCTGTGGGGCCCACGTAGTAAGTGGACATAAGTTAGACTAAAAGTCTTCAGTGCTGCAGGAGCCGGGCTGTGCCTATAGGCTACTCATAGAACCTGGAGTTACCATTAGTAACTGTAACAGTCTGTTTCGTATAGGTTTCACCCTCTAAGGCTATCGCTAGTGAGATAAGGGCAAAGCAGGATGTGGTCCATGCCCCACTGGGTCTGTCCAGTACCCACAAGCAAAAACACACACCCACTTCACGAAAAATAAATAAGCAGTCCATACCTCGCCACTGTGTCACAGTACAGTATGTGCATGTGCACAAAGGCCATATAATACCTGATATTCACCATGAGGGAATGAAACAGGAAAAGATCATAAAACCTGCTGCTGAGGGAAGTAGAGACGATGGTTACGCACTGTGACAGTCCAGCAGAGAGCGGAGTAGGAGAGAAAACAGCTCAGAGAGGCTTGAGGGAGAGCAGACAGTTAAAGCACCCCAAATAACAATCACTCGGACAAAACACCCAAAATAGAGTGAGTCATAGCAAAACGAGAGACATCCCGCAGATAGAAACGAATGAAAGCGCAGAGGGAGTTAATAGATAATTAGAATAGTTGTAATTATAATTAGAATGAGTTCTCTTATACGAGTTGAGTACACTTTAAGAACATACATTACTCCGACCACTGCAGAAAACTGCAGATCAACGTTTAATATCCAGGAATTCACATTAAAGACACTACCACTGACTTTCTGTGTAACAATTTGGCCACAATATAGCACATTGACCATACACAGTCCAGCCATACACTCGTTTTCGACCTAGTCTTGTTAAATGAAGCTTCCCCACAGAGCGGACCAGGTAGCCTTATATGGCAATTTCAGGGACGTAGATTATGCTGAACGGGTGGCAATCATCGAGCTGAAACAAGCAATTTATGCCAAATTTGAGAAAAAGTAGAGAGGTTAAGGATAAGTATTGGGAAATGTTATTGCATAAGGCCCATTTTGTTTTCTTTTCTCAATTGGGTAGACTTCATTTTCTGTTACATTGCAGTGTTGTTGTTGTTACACTCCCACTTAGATTGCCCAACTACCATATAAGAATTCTTCTCTCATGGCCACGCCTGTAAAGATAATATTTCTTATCCCACGAGTAGCATCTATGCAACCATAAAGAGTGCATTACACCCTGCTAGTGTGTTTTAAGACCCAAGTAGCCTACCTGCGAAGAACTGAATGTGGAAGCAAGTGACGGGATTGATTGTGCTGCAGCTCTGCGTTAGAAAGAGTTCATTGTAATACAGATGTTTGTAATATTGTTTAGACTTTAGACTCTATAATTTTATACTGGGACACCACTAGAGTAGCTTTGCATGATTCACAGTTCAGAAAGGTCCTTGTTTGTCTTATACTGGCCCTTCATGCAGCCCCTCAGTTCACCCTCTGTCTGAAACAAGACGCTTTAAGTCCTGTCTCTTTAAGGCCCTCCTAGAAGCCCACTTTCTTCTGATTGGACAGCTTCTTGAAGCCTACGGAGGGGCAGAGAGAAGCCTCTGAGCCCTGAGCACATCCCCGTCGCCTCATCCTCTTGCTGGTGTGCTGGACGGCATGTGACAGCCACAGTAAATTAGCTTGAAAAACAGAGATAAGGGGCTATTTGATGAATTTGATGAACTTACTGTTTATCAGAACACAAATGAGACACGAAGTAGGTTGGAAAAACTGTAGATGAGTGTTTCTGCGGGCTGGGCCTCACTGATTACTGTACAAAAGCAAACAACTTAGAACTTTATTCACTGATTTTGATGAAACTAGATCATGTTTTATGTAGTCCTAGTTGGAGGCCCCACGAAGGGAGTCCTGCTGGGACTGTTCTGTATTCTCTGAAGCCAGTGCAGTGTTGACTCTGACCTCTTGTGTCCTTCCCCCTTCCTTGCCTTCTTCCACACTTCTTTGCCTCCATTCATCCGCCCCACCACTCCAGGCTCAGCTGGTGGACCTGCGCTCTGAGCTGACCGAGGCTAAGGCTGAGCGGGCAACGGTTGAAAGGGAGGTCCATGACCAGCTCCTGCAGCTTCATGCTCTCCAGCTGCAGCTTCATGCCAAGCAAGGCCAGGCTGAGGACTCGGACTCCATCAAAGACAGACTGGTAGGTAGGAGTGGGAGATGCTGTCCACAACCTTCAAACTGAATAAAGTAAAGTTTTACAATAGGGCAAAACATTTGGTGAAGCTATCTCTTTATTTGATAGAGAAAGAAAGTGCAGGCAGGGAGGGGGGGGGGGGGGGGGGGGGGCATGATATAAAAAAAAAAAAAGGGTCAAAGTCGAACCGACGACATTGCAGCTGTCTTAACCACTCGGATACTCGTCGCCCCAGGGCATCTCTAACTCTAACATTTGACCAAGTTGGTTGTTGGTTTTTGTTGTCAGTTGAAAAGATTAAAAAGCACTCGTGTTCTGGAAAAAGGGTAATCATTGGGTTGGTCTGTGAGCCAGGCATCATGGATTTAGTATGATGCGTAGATGCTGTTTAATACTGACTTAATCAAAGTATGATTTAGGGAAGCTGAAGAAAAAGTACCTGAAAGAGGTCTCCAGGAGGTCCAGTCTGGGCCACCTAGACGTTCAATCCATAAACAGAAGGAATGTTCCCTACTTTTTAGGACATGGTGTCTGGCTTATTTTGCACTGTTGTCTTTAAAAAAAAAAAAAAGCAAGAAATTGAATTTCATTCAAAGGAGGAAGAACACCTGCACACTGAAAATAACCTCTTGAATAATATATTAATGCAGAAAGATTCTTGGAGGCTCATTTTAAATGCACACATAAACCTCCTCTTTCTATTTAGTTTCTTGCTGCATGTCCTGTGTTACCACTGCTGAGGTAATAAAAAAATCATTCATCATTCCAGAAAACATCTGACAACATTTAGACAAGCCTGGCGCTGAGCTAGGGCTGCACGATTATTTTGATCAATATTTGAATCACAATTATTATCACGATTATTATTCATTGATTTTAGGGACAAAATATATTTACTGCACTTTCACATTCAAATAAACAGATCATTGCCTTCACTTCCATGTTGTGCTTAATTCCTGCTTATTTACATACTGTATAGACTGGTCCTTATTCACCGTGCATCTCCTGGAAGCAAAATGTAAATCATAAAGGACGGGGATTCAGTGAGGTAACCTTAGCAACGTTATTCTCTTTGGCCACAACCCACGCCACACTTTACGTAAACAAGATTAGTGAACAATATAACAACAACTTTAGTAAAATAGATGTGTTATAGAACAAGGGGAACGTGTTGCTGTTAGGAGGAGGCTGGCTGGAAGGAGCACATATTGGCATCCTGGCTCTGGCTAAATCTACATCTGTCACCTGATATAACATTAGCTAAATAGACAGCTAGCCAAACCCAAACCCTGCTTATCTTATCCCTGTTGTCTTCTGTCTTACGGCTTCAGCTGCAGAGCCTTAACTTACAGTTGAACTGGTGTTGGGCATCTTGAGGAGGAGGATGTGGGCTGGTGCAGAAACAAAGTGGTCCGACGACACATCTCTCGACACTCATAGCCCAAACACATAAAATACGGGGCTGTCGCTGTGGTGCTCTTTCCTCCTGCTTGCCCATTGCCTCCACTGCTTTCAGTTACCTTTTTTTCCAATACTGATGGGCTTATTTCTTTACACTATATCTGCCACTTGTATTGAATGCTTAACTTACTCACAATCTCTGTTGCCTGAAATTAGAATTTCTCTAATCTATGTCTTCTGTTCTTCCTTTGCCTCTTCTTCCCTAAAGCCTGCACCAACATTTGAAGAGATGGTAAGTTTGTGTATGGGTGTGTTGTGTTGATTCATTCCGATCTTTAGGATTGAAAATAGATTGTGTAGCTACAGTTGACACAACTAGTGACTCAATGATACTTGAGGCAGGAGTAGAAAGGACTGGGACCATACCGCTCGTTGGGGGTGCTGGCGGGATGCTGCTGTGCTTTTATACAAGTTACCTCGAACATAACCTGCTCCGGAGCAGGTTAGGTGTGCAGCATAAAGCCTTGTTTATGCTCGTGCGAGACACCGTGACGCAGGCCACCATAGATGTCGCATGAGCTTTGAGTTTGCACAGAGGCCTTTATGCTTAACGGGCTACCCGTTGCAGTATTCTCCGAAACGCCAGGGGACAAAACAAGTGGATAAACCTACATGGCTGCACTCTGCACTGTATCTTGGGACAGGGACACTGCGTCAACCATAAATCCATCTTAAGTTACCATGGCAATGTACCTCGTTAAGAAGTGAACCACTGTCATAACCCTGAAACCCAGGGTTAAACCTGAAGCTACCTTCATAGTACAGGCCTCTGATTTGGGACAGTGGAAAGCTTTTCTCTGACTGTTACTATTTTTATTTCACTGGCAATGGCTTTCCATTTTCTGACATGACGTATTTCTTGGTTGCTTGACAGTTGTTTGATGCTTCTGCCTCATTGTGCACTGTGGTTTTAAAATTCTTCTCAAACCTGATTAACTTGTTGTCTCTCTCTCCATCTCATCTGTCAGTCTTGACTGCACCGAAGCTGTGAAGTGACGTAGCTTTGGTCAAAATGTGAATTAACTAATGCTCAAATATAATACGACCTCCACTTTTTCCCTCTTCTCAACATAATTTCAAGGAAAAAATATTGATTTGTATTTGGGCCAATTATTTACTTGTAGACTAGTTGAGTTGCTTAGTGGGGTTAAGGGCCATGCATCTCAGTGTCTTGTTCACAGGTGAGGGTAAGATGGAGCAGTATCAACAGTGATGCTTAGCAACAAGTATTTACAGGAAATAATCTCTGAAGACACCCATCAATTTGCTGAATTATCCTGTTCAAGGTCATAGTGGGCGGGACTTGCACACTAATATCTTCCCAAGTTTTTTTTCTTAAATTTGATCTTGAGAAAGGTCCTAAGAAAAGTCTGTGTCAGATTCATGACATGTTCTTAATTGTTCGCACCTGTGTTTGTGTTCTTATAATGATGAATCCCATTGTCTCCAAACATAAGAAAAACTACCAGCACTATAGGAAGTGAACAGCAAACAAGCTGCCATATTTAGTAGTGTCAGCAGTGGATATAAAATAACCCCCAGAAAATAATTATTACTTTTGAAATACTTGGTGCACAACAGATGAAGTAAAAACAATATATGGTTTGATCTCAAATGTGATAATAAACACAGATAAATAAGTGGTACTGTATTCAGCTGCCAGAGATTTAAAGGACTTTCACTCATCCGCTCACCTTGCTAAAGTCCTTGGTGTGTGTGTGTGTGTTTGTTGTAGGAACAGGAGCTCGAGGCCAGCAAGAAGGAGAAATTAGCAGAGGCAAGGCTGGAGGCAGAAGTGAGACTATTTAAGAAAGAAAATGAGGCCCTTCGCAGGCACATGGCAGTACTGCAGGCCGAGGTGTACGGAGCCAGACTGGCTGCCAAATACTTGGACAAGGAACTGGCTGGCAGGTAAGGATCATCTATCTAGGGATGAGTTAAAAGATGCGCTTTGTTTGCAGGTTGAAATCCCTTTTCTGGTATTCTGTTTTGGGTGAGACATTATCTCTTGTTTGTTTAAATCGAATCATGACCTCATCATTGAAAGTCAAATCATAAACTGATTAGAAAACGGTGACCTCAGGCCAATCCCATTCTCCCAATGTCTCAGGAACGCCTGGAAGGAATTTCTTCGCATCTAAAACAAAAGCTCCACATTTTGTGCAGTTATACTCTACAAGAATCCATCTTTACATAGTCATCAAGTACATGTGTACCTGCTTAGCCAAGCCAATAAATCCATGATAATCCTTCAGTTCAACAATGTATATTTACTGGAATCACACATATGTATCATCAATATAGTGATAACTTCCATTTAGCCAAAAAATGCACTTTGTGCCTGAAATTTGAAAAGGCAGCAGAAAGCTTTGGTTTGTCTGTCAGGGTGCAGCAGATCCAGTTACTGGGCCGTGACATGAAAGGGCCAGCACACGACAAGCTGTGGAACCAACTTGAGGCAGAGATTCACCTTCACCGCCATAAGACTGTCATCCGAGCGTGTAGAGGTCGTAATGATCCAAAGAAACCTCTTCCCTCTCCTGTGGGGCACGTGAGTGTGAATCTGCAAAGCAGTTGGAAACTGTTGATACTTTTCGTTTGTGCTTCCAAAGTTGAATGTGTTAATGCAATTACAGGACCCAGACATATTGAAGAAAACCCAGGGAGTAGGCCCCATCAGAAAGGTCGTGCTAGTCAAAGATGATAATGAGGGGCTGGGAATCTCCATTACAGTAAGAAATCACAGCTGTTCTGTTTTTTTATCATTTATTTTTTTCCTTCCTGAAAGTGGCCGTGAGAGCCTCTTGAAATTGCACCCGAGAGCTATTTAAAGCAGCCAACAATTCTGTGCATTTAGATGCAAAGTGAATAAACTAAGCCTCCAGCTTATCTTAATGTGCTGCATAGTGAAGTCTTTTGTGAATCGATTGCCGGGAAGGTTGGGGAAAAACTATTTATAACTAATCTATGTAGATCATGTTTGTGCATGCTTTCGTGTACAGTACCAGTGAAACCTTACTGACCTTTCTAATCTTACCAAGATGTGCTTGAAAATCTGAAACCATGAGGTCCTCTAAGCAGCTAACTAAGGGTCTGAAAATTAAATTAAGAGAATTGACTCTTACAATGCAGGGAAAGGCTATAAAAATGCCTCAAGTTTGTGGTTTCCACTCGGCAAAGCATTAAAGATGTTATGACAATTTCCCCTGTTTTGAGCCACAGTCTGCATAATGAGAGTACAGTAGGTGGATAGCGGAAGCCTGTGATGCATGGTACAGGTTGTTATTAGGATTGGAGGTAGCCGGTAGTGGCGGGGGAGCGCCCTGCTGCCGCCCATTCAGAATACAGGAGCTGGTTGAGATGTTGAGATGAGCTTTAAGATAATCTCCGATAGTGTTGTTCAGAGTACTTTCATGCGTGCCCATTTGGGATGTTCAGCACTTGAAGTCAAATGTGGCGTGAGTGATACATAAACAGAGGAACTGGCAGTGAGGTTGTCCTATTGTTTGGTCATCTCTGTCATTACTGTGACATTCCTAACATCTGAGTTAACTCTCGTATGTCTGTTATCATCAGGGTGGGAAGGAGCACGGCGTTCCCATTTTAATTTCAGAGATCCATTCAAGTCAGCCTGCAGACAGATGTGGAGGTCTGCATGTTGGAGATGCCATCCTTGCTGTCAACAGCATCAATTTGCGCGATGCCAAACACAAGGAGGCCGTCACCATTCTGTCCCAGCAGGTAACGCCGTGCACACACACAAGCGCACACACAAAACCCCATCGTTTCTCCGTTTCTCTCAAAGTGTTCATTGCGGGTGTCTGTGTCAGCGAGGACAGATAGAGTTTGAGGTGGTGTATGTGGCTCCAGAAGTGGACAGCGACGATGAGAATGTGGAGTATGAAGACGACAGTGGCCATCACTACCGACTCTACCTGGATGAACTGGACGACAGCAGCACAGCGCCGCCCAGCAACAGCTCGGCATCACTGCAAGGTATGTTTTCAAAACGTGTTCTGACTTGATGCTTACAGATGCATAAAAGGTCTTTCTCAACGCTTAAATGTATGAAATGCAAATGTTGTCCTTATTTGGAGTGCTTCACAGCGCTTGTGCTGCTTGCCCCAATATACAATGTGGTGAGTGCAAAGTTAGCATGACTGACGAATCAGAATGGCCACAGTTATGAGAAGACGATCCAGGTTGAAAAATACTGGAACTTTCCATTAAGACAGAAACTTCAGTTCATTCATTCATTGAGTGTTTAGCTGAGCTGTTTTTCTATTTCTTACTGCTTTTCTTCATTGTCATTCCTCTGATTTCCCTCGTTTGACTTGCTACCATGCAAGTTTAATATTGTAATTGTGCTAATAGAACATTTTCTAGTCTAGATGCATTCAAAATTAGATTGACACCTGCTACTATTTATACCTGTGTCAGGTTAGATTCACTTACCTCCAGCAAATATTGAAACTACAATGTGGAAGACATGTAAGTGGTAAATGATGGGTGGACTCCACTTATATAGGACTTTTCTACCTTAACGGGAACGCTTTACACTTGGACTCTCTCAGAATGGAAGTCAGTATTTGATGAAATCATCACATCACCTGTATAAGGTTCCTGTGTTTGGTGTGGATGGCATTTGCACTATTGAAGGACCGTGGCCCGAAACACGAGTACTGTATGGTTAATAAATGTAAGCCATGACCCTGAATTTGTGAGTTCATCATTGAACATATCAGTTTGAATTTCATTAGACTTTCATACTACTTCTCCCAACAAAAGGACAAAGACAAGTCACAGTGAGTTTCACTGGATTCAGTCATTCAGGCATCTATAGAGAATATAGTTGTTCAGGCGAAGTAGCGCTCATGCATTGTGTTTCGCTAAATGATTGCAAATAACTGAACACACACAATGAACTGTCAAGATGGACAGAAAGGAAGAGAGAATGGAGGCCTGCTGGTATGCAGGGGGTGATTAGCGCCTTTAAGGACACACACCTCTACGTCACACGTACACACACACATGAATGACGGCGTTTAAAAAGCAGTATGGCACGTACTTGCAAGCTGACACACAGGGAAGTGGTGAGACCGTGAGCGTCCGGCGCCAGCCTGCCAACCCCTGGCAGCGCATCCGAAAAGTCCGCTGTTGGTTAGGCTGCCAGTCCTGGCAGTCCGTGAATCGCTCTGGCTGTCCGGTCCCGGGAGTCTGCCGCCTTCTCTGGAAAACACAAGGTTAACGCCAGAATTCCTGGAGCCAGTTACTAAGCATTAGCAGAATAACTACAGAAACCAAGACTCGACTGAGCAGTTCACTTCTGTGTAAAGTGACACAGATGAGACTGAGTTTGACTGTGAACTGTACATTTAATTTTGTTGGACGGAGACTCTGACTGGCACCCCGGCTTAGCAACCAGCAACCGCTACAACTGACATTAAGACATATTAAGCCATATTAATAGTTACACATAGTGTAGTTCCTAAAAGGTACAGCACCGACATTCATTGCTACAGTAGGAGGCAACCATGCCCCCTCTCCACCTCGAGATGCTGATTAAAACAAGCCAGGACACCACAAAACTCTGCTGTCATTATGGGGGAGCTGTCGGGTTGATGCAAACAACATCTTACTTATTATACATCTGAATCTGTGTCCACCCCGCAGCTCTGGAAAAGATGTCACTGAGCAACGGACCAGAGAATGAAGGCGATACTGGGATCTCCAGTGAGACACCGTCAGAGGAAACCCCGTCAAAGCCTCCTGAGACTGACTGCTCCTCCTAGAGGCTCAGCCAAGCCGTTGGTATTTATAGTGATCACAAGAGGATTGGTGGGGAAATCCCTCTCAAAGAACTGAATCAAAGAAATCTATGACAACCCGCGGGACAAGGGGAAATGTACAGAAGTCTGTTTTCCCTTTTTCCTCTGGGTGTTTGGGGGTAGTGGGCTTTGGGGGTTTAGCCTGGGCATGTGGCAATGAAGGGTTAAAGTACACAATTGAAGAAGTCAGAGTTGTGTAAGATATGTAACGGCTGTAGTGACTTTTTTTTGGGATATTTTATTAAGATACTAATGGGAATGTGAGAAAACGGCAGATGGAAGTAGATGTCACCAACTGTCATGGAGGCACAGTGATATCAAGGAGGAACAGGTTACTGGTTGTTGTTTTAAAATGTCTTTCAGGGGCCGCTTTTGGAGAGACACCTGTTGAGTGTTTTGTTTGTATAGTTATTCATCTGGTCTTAACAACACTATGACAAGACTGTACTGTCCTACGGGGACCTGAGAAAAGAATCTCAAAGGAAATGAATGAAAAGAGAATATTTTAATGATTGTTTTACAAAAAGAGAATAAATGTGTTAACAACCTTCTCAGACGTAAGTGATCATTGTAGCGAGCAAGAGCAAGGCCATTCATGAGCAGATGTTCAATAAAAATATCAAATGGAAAAATGCTGTTAAATCTTGCCTGTTCGTCGCCAATGCCACTTTTTCAAACTTTTCTTTGAAACATATTTAAAACTTACGCATGGCAAATAGTCTGTGTTTGAAGGATGTATCCAGGGTATAAATGTTTTTTAACAACCACATCAGTGAACATACTGAACATTGAAAGCTTAGAGGAAAGAAGATACTGAACAGTGTAAAAGTACTTGAATAGCTGCATGGTTATACATAACATGTAGTACATTTTGACACACACCAACAATTGTATCAGTATTCTTTTTTTTTTTTCCTCTTATCCAATATAGAAAGCTGTAATAGAGAGCTTTCAGGTGACGTCTTTTACCCTCTGGTCACTGCTCTTTCCCTTTGACAACATCCACTCCAGGGGTTTCCTTCTTTGGAGTCGGCAAGGTTTGACAAGTACCGTCCAAATCTCATCCAGAACTGTGGCCTTCTTTTCTCTTCTAAAGAGAACATCCTAGTAGTATCCCAAAACCCAGTTATTTATGGTATGTTCGTGGGGTGGGGGGGGGGCTCCTTCAGAGCCAGCATTTAGCAAAACAATCAAAACAATGAAGACTATGTCATGTGTCCATTTTAGGCTGAAGGGAACAAGTTATTTTCCCTCCTCTAGATATTTTTAAGTCCTTGAGGACATTGTAAGTTTTCAGTGACTGTACTTATTCGGTATTCAGTCCTATTTTATAAGGTGGTGACTGTAGGGTAGATGTTCCGTTGGTCCGTTATCCCGCCATAAATTTTGAACCTTGTTCCATCACTAACATATTTTGGCATGTCACACATGTTGAATATACAGGGGTGGGCACAATAACACTTGTATGATATATAATACAATCATTCTTAGTAATGGGGTCTTTCTTATTGCTGTATATTGTTATTGTTTTTTTATTGTGTCACGTTACATATTCTATTGTAACATGTATTTTGTCAGGATCACCTCACAGTATGATGCAGTAAGATACAGCTCTGACGCAGGCCTTGCCAGTGTACTGTTTGATGCGAAGATATTCAGTTGAATACATTATTGTGCCCAGCTCTTGTATCTGTCACCACTGCTTTACCTGCCAGTGTTCTCTCCCCAAAGGAACACGAGTAAGTGGAACCCAACGCCATGACTTTGTGACCTTACAGCATTCACATGGCTGTTTCTTTACTTGCTTTTTGTTATTGTGGTTTTTTGTTTTTGGAGCTTGGTGTGTGTCTCTAAACTCTCTCTATGATGTACATCTTTGTAGGTAATGTATTCAAGTCAAAAGAATTTATTTAGCCTTTTAATAAAGTTTGGTTCAAATTTTGGTTTATTTGCAATATATTTGGAGTAATCTTTGCTTTCTTAAAAATGTTTTCAGAGCCTTAAAACTCATCTCAGAGTTTAGGAGATAAATTATAATTCTAAGTAGACTTGCAAGCAAATATGATGGGGTCAGAGCACCCCCATTGCAATTTGGGCCTGGAGGCTAATCAACCCAAGGTGGTCTGAAAGCTATCAGCAGACATTGCACACTGTCACGATGTGATCCAGCCAGGAAATCCAATCAGATTTGTTCAAATCAAGTTCATAATGAAATGTAATGTTACTTTTCAGTATCTACTGTTTTATCCAGTAACACACCTTTACATGTGACAAGTGACCACTCAAATGCACAGGAGGCAATCCTATTTCACCTCTTACAGTAATAACGTGTAATGTCACCATGTATTATGCTGCAAAAATGACAAAGAGCCACGTCCGGGTCTCAAACCCCCTGAAAAATGTGCAAGTCTACAGACACTCCACTAGAGGGCAGCATCACACCGCAAATTATTTGTCATATTTTATTTTATTTGTGTTTTTTTGATATAAAATAAGTAAGTAGTCCAGTAAGTCACTTGAGTACATATATGTGCACTTGAATTTTGGTGTAATTTGCATCAAGTATTTGTAAACCAGGAGGAATTCTTTAGCATTTAATATCTGAAAGATTTGACCATCTTTGTTCAGCTCAATGATTATTTTCCATGCATAATTCTTTCTAGGCACTATTGATTGTCGGCCTACTGCTTGAGGCCCTGTCTGAGATTTTAACCCTTTTGACAGAATCAGAATCAGAATCCCCACTATAAATACTGGATCTTTCAAAGTTAGACTTTTTCCTCTTTTTCTCCATTTGATCCAGAATGCTGCGGCACGTGTACTCACAGGAACCAGGAAAATAGATCATATTTCTCCCTTATTAGCTTCTCCACACTGGCTCCCTCTTACTGGTCAGGCACCATCATATCTATTACCCCACCAGAGCACTGTGCTCCCAGAATGCAGGGTTGCTTGTGGTTCCTATAGTCTCTATATAGTCTATAGAATGGGAGTCAGAGCCTTCAGCTCCTCTCTTGTGGAATCGGCTCCCAGTTTGGGTCCAGGAGGCAGACACACTGTCTACTTCTAAGAGTAGGCTTAAAACTTTCCTTTTTGATGAAGCTTATAGTTAGGGCTGGACCAGCCCCCAGTTATGCTGCTGTAGGCCTGGGCTGCCGGGGGACTTCCCATGATGCACTGAGCTCCTCTACCCTCCTCTTCCAGAATGTCAGATTTTACTAAGCTCTCTTCGAAATGTGTTACAGCAGAAGTACATAAGATAAAAGCAACAGAAGGATGCATTTCAAAGCCAACCTCTTAAAACTTTTGGATGCTGATCTTGAGAGAGGCCTCCGCTCATCTGTTGATCAGACTTCATTTTACTTAAACATGTCAGATGTTCTGCTTCCAGGTGGCAGTATCTCCCATTCCCCAAAGTAAGGCAACCGTGGTTTTGCAGTCTGAGAACAACTTCTTTAAGAAAAACATTTTAATCAAGAATTACACTGATTTACCACTGAGTCAATACATAATTATTATACCACTTTGTAGATGAGAAGAGTTACAAGAGATGTGACAGTAAAAAAAAAAGCTCCATCGATTTACATGTGTACTCACAAGTGTAAGTTCAAACATATCAAGAAACAGGTCAAATTATAAAATGAGACCCTGAACATTTTACCTTTTGAATTTATGCTAAAATCACACACTATCAGACACAGACATGAACCAAAATAGCAGGTGGAGACGCCCAACAAAATCAAAACCAAACACCAGCCAAATGGACCTGAGGCCAGAGACAACATTTACACTCAATATTTACTGATGCACTGCCTACAATTTGTTTCAAGCCCTTGATTAAAGAGTTTTTCAAACTCTGAACCAGTTGGGAAAACCCCTAATTAACAATTGGCAGGTAACAACCTTAAATTAAAAAGTTCTAGGCGTAGCTGCTCCCTGGCAAACATTCAGCACCCTTTAAGTACACATCATGGTACACAATCTGCAACTGTGATGAAGATAATTATTGTGTTTTGATTGGCTGACTATAGATTCAGCTTCATTTGGTGAAAGTTTTGCCAGACCCGAGGACCGAGGTGAAGTACAATGTGTTAAGCTAAGATCTAGCTATTGTCTGGACTTCTATTTTCATATCAGGTCTGCCTTAAAACTTCTACTGCACCAGTCTTTCTTTGGATTGGACTGTTCCATTTTCTTTCTTTTACATTTGAAGACGCAAAAGCCTGAATCTGCAGGTTTAATGCACAAGTCTCCACTCTACTACAAGTGCATCTGTGAACCACTTAGACAGCGTGGAGACAGATTTCTCAGTCTTCTGCTCGAGGTGTCCCCCACAGGTGGTTACCTACAGGTCTGTCTGAGTCCCATCTGTGTTAGTAGTAGATGGACCAGTAGATGATGTTGAAGAGGATGTAAGATCCAGGAAAGATGACCCGAGAGTACTTGTCTATGACATGTGTGTCGATCCCGGCGTTGTTGTAGGAGCCGGAGCCAACATGGCCGGTGATCTGGTCGCTCTCCATCGCCAGCTGCACCAGCATCCTCTCCCGTTTCGCCCCATTCTCTTGTGGCATGCCGTAGTTCCCTGCTGTTTTGGCATCCATCTCAGTGTAGCTGGCTGACATCATGCCAGGATGGGCCATACTACAGGTACACGGCAGCTGCAAGTAGACAATGAAATATTTAATTTTAAGTATGAATAAAACAATAAATTACTTGAATAAATGTTATTTTTGCAGTTTGACAACCACTGAGACACTGCATGAAAAAGCATCACAGTACTTCAGATTATACAGTTACAGTCATACAGACTGAGAGCTAGCAGCTCTGTGAGGCTCTGTGGACACAGCGGCGCTTTGAGCTGAATGCTAACATCGACATGCTAATGAGCTCATAGTGACAATGCTAACATTTATCTGGTAATGTTTACCATTTTCTCCATTGTAGCTGCTAACATGTTAACACTTGCTAATTAGCACTAACACAAGGTACCGCTGAGGCTGATGAGAATGTCATCAGTATTGTATTGTATTGGTAGTATTAGTAAGGTAGTATTAGTAGTATAGTAAGTAAGTAACCTGAAAACAAAACATCAACAACAACAAAGATTCCTCCTCTGGGGACCTTCAAAATCGGGACCAAAATTTCACGGCAATCCAAGCAATAGTTGTTGATGTCACAGTTTGCTTCCTAAGTTATGTTTAGTTCATTCAGTCATTTATGCTTCATGTTTCCTGTTTTTATTGCGTTACTTACCTCTTTTCTTTGTGTGTTTCCCGCCAATTTTGATTGCATGCTCCGCCCTGATTGAGTTCACCTGCGTCGTGTTTTCCCTCCCATGTTTAGTATATAGTCTGGGTCTTCCCCTCATTCTTGGCTCCCTGTTTCCCTGTTCTACCTGCGTTACCAGTGTTTTCGGACTTTGCCTGTTCATTGGACTTTTGATTTTTTCCTGCTCATTGTCAGATTTGTTTGTTTGCGCTGCCTTCTCTGGTTTTGACCTTTGTCTGCCTCGCCACCAAATAATGACTTCAGTAAATGTACATACCTCTTGGAGTTTCCTCTCCTTGCGTTCTTGTAAAGTAGACAGGTAGTTGACTGCAGCATACTCTATCACCGACAGGAACACAAAGACAAAACTGACCCACAGGTAAATGTCCACAGCTTTGATGTAGGACACCCTGGGCATGGAAGCGTTGACTCCAGTGATGATGGTGGACATGGTGAGCACCGTGGTTATACCTGAGGCAGGACAACAAGTTCAGAGCAGGTGAAACCAGTCTCATATCTGATGTCCAAGTTGTAGTGATAAACAAGGACCAGTAGTCGGGTTAAAAATATATGCTTTTAAATAATGAGGGAACATTTGTCTGAGAGAAGAGTACTATTCCCCTGTTCAACAAACTGCTACTTCCACTTATTTGCTCAAAATACAACAAGATTATGGAGGTTGTGGGCTAACAATATTAAAGTAACAATGAAGCAGAAGTTGAAGCTTCTTCAGCTTCTGTAATGTGAATTTCTTAGTGAAACAGAGTATGTGAATGAAATGTGTGGATTTAAATCAAATTCTTTATATGTGATTGGATCACTCAAAAGTGGGCATGGCTTAGCAAATAGAGTGGGATATGGATGCTGTAAAGAGAGCAGGAGTATTCACCTCCACACCTGCGTTGTTGAATCAGAAGGAGAAGGGTTAAATTAATAAATTAGACATCAACCACAGTCTTTACACACAAAGTTTGTGCCGGCTGAAATCCAAACTCACACCTCTTACTATGATATTGCTCTGCTAGCTACCCATGAGCTAACAGCGATCGTGGTTTTATTTGATATGCGTGGTTAGCGGGTCACTCCAAATCAGATTTGATTGGATAAATTAATGTAATTTCAATTTTGACATATCATGTGCATACAAATGGAAAACTACATTTAAGTTTTATTAAATTATTTAATTTTTGTCCGCTGTGAGCTTCCATAATGTTTTTTAAATGTATGTATAAAATTATAATGTGGAAATTTGTCCAGATCAGCTGAACATCTAGAAATAAGAACTAAGCCAGCAATCACCTAACTAAGCACCAATTAGCTAGCAATGGCCAAGCACTCTCACCCAATGGCACTCTGGCAGGGACGGCCCTGCGGTCGATCCAGAAGGACACCCAGGACAGCATGACCATCAGAGTGGCAGGGAAGTAGGTCTGCAGCAGGAAAAAGAAGATGTGACGCCGCAGAGTGAAGTTGATGTACAGACGGTTGTACCAGCCTGGAGGAGAGATTAAGTTAGAAGTTGTACAGACCTAAGATACTGTATATTAGATTAAAAGACAGCTCTGCACTTTATGCCAGTACCTGTGCTGCTATAGAAGGCCAGCTTGGTGGTGGTATGGAAATCCTGGATAAGGAACTGGGAGAGAGAAATTCTCTCATCTGTGCTTAATGACCTGTTCCCTTCCTTCCAGTACAGCATCAGGTCATCATCTGTATATGCATCTGGAGAGACAAATAACACAAACTACGTATCTATTGTAGCTAATAGGAACATAACACCTCTGTACAATGCAGTAAAAACACCCTCCATTGTCTCCAGTTTCCAATTTAACAAAATTATAGTAACAGAAAACAGGAAGAGAAATATCTCTCTACTTGTGCAGCTAAGACAACAGTTCCTGAGAAGACAGAGGGGTTGTCACAATGCCGTTGGTTGAAACTGTGTAACTGTGGAGGAGATCATCAGTCACTTACAGCTCTCAATCTCCAAAGAGCATGTCTGCGTATCAAGAGGAAAGCGACTCAGGTCCATGCTACACATGGCTGTGACTGTCACCCTGCAATGACAAAACAATTAGCCGTAGTAACGACAACATTTTACCAGAGGAATAATTATTTCAGTTATACTCTTGGGATGTGAGCATAGTTAAGTCATTTATTTTTAAGTAACAATTACTATTTTGCCATAGTACAAAACAACCTCACTGTATCTGCAAAGGGGTTAAAAAGGTTGTTCTTCCGGGTGCTTTCAAGTGCTCTTGGGAATCTCTCTGTCTTAAAACCAATTTCAAATTCAGTCAGGACACTCACAACAAGGTTTTAACCATTTATTGCAGCAATATACATTTTAGTTTTGTGGCATGACTCATGTGTTGTTCCATGTTCGTGAGGCTCCATTTGACAAACAATAAACAAATACAGCCCTTTTCCACTGCAGAAAAAATACCAGGGACCTTTTTAGGAACCTAGGTACTGGCTTGGTCAAAAGAGGTTCCTGGGCTGTGGTTGCTGCCCCCCAACAATTACCCAACAGTATAATTTGGAATAGTTGGCAGCAATATATATTATGTGTGACTTATAGTAAACAGCCTGAGCAATGCAAACCCCCCCTGGACCTGGGATGGTTGACATGGCACTGATGTGGTTTATCATCAATCAGATGGCTTTTGGGGAAGGTTAAGGTTAAGTAGATGTTTGTAGTTTTGATCTGGTGATAAAACTGTAAATAGTGGCCAATTATTTTTTACATTTTTAGGTCCATAATTTTAAGCAGAGTATTACTCCTCAATATTATATTGCTGTTGCATGCTGATGCTAATATATTGCATGCTAATATATTGCTTTTGCATGCTGGGGCAGCAGGCTGAGGGTGGCGGACTCCAGCAGACTCAATAAACTGATCCGCAAGGCCAAGTGTCACTGACACTGAAATCTGGACCTGCTCCTACACATACTACCTCATTATTATTTATTCTTTAAATTTTCAGTGCAATACATATATAGTCATACACAACAGTGCAATACATTATTACATTACGTTACGTTATTTCTTATTTTTATATTTTGTACATACTTTTAGTTCTAAATTTATGCTACTTTCTACTCTTGAATGGGAGCACCAATACTGTACAATTTCCCCCCGGGGATCAATAAAGTATATCTGATTCTGATTCTGATTCTGATATTAACAGGCACATACGGTGTGGATCAGGGGGGTCAGCAGAGATTTGGTTTCCAGCATAGAGACGATAAATGAAAACATATAATCCAGCTCACAGGACGAGAGAAGGCCACACGATCTGCAGGCCGGGTCTACAAACTGTCATCCTCACTCGCCAATCAGCCTTGGTCTGGAAAATCTCCAACCAGCACCAACCCCACAGAGATTAACCCATGTCATGTGATGAGTATGTTTATATCTACTATTTACCATCAACTATTCTTCCCTCACACACACAATATACATTCACCAGATAGCAAAGTACCACAGACCACATCCAGATCAGAATCCCAACCCGATCACAGACTGAAGATTGTTTGATTTTATTTTTTGAGATGTGTTTATTTATCTGACCATTTCTACCAATCATCATTAGGCCCAGGCTATCAATAATGTGTCTATCAATCACCCTCCGTGCTGACATTCAGATATTTCAGGTCAAATAGTGAATGTTGGTGAATGCAGATTTGTAAATGTCGATGTCATAATTTAAATTTTGTTAGCTCCAGTCGGTCAGGAGGGCGGTACTATGCTGGAGTGGTCACAACAGGAGGCAGATGGCCAGCTGTTAATCTCTGCCAGGCCCTGTAATGTGGATTACAAAGTCAACTATGTTGGCACGGGAGCAGCCTATAGCTCGCCAAAATTACATGGTCTTGCTCAACAGTATTAGTAGTAGTAATTGGCAGCCGTTACCCCTTTAAATACACAACTTGTACTGTGGCAGCTGGTGCCACTTTGTCTTGGCGGGACAGCCAACTGCAATTACGTCCCTGAACTCTCACTAACATCACAACCTATTAGTATTACATATAGTACATGTTCCTATTTCTAAAGACTATATAGTGGACTATATTAAAATGCTTATTAGTGTTTAAGTTGTGTTGAACCTGTGCTTTTCCTACTTACTGTGACAGGTCAAAACGTCTTCTGGGAATTTCTGTGTCAATGACTTTCTATCTATCCTGCAGCAGCCACAGCCCAATGAAGACAAAAGTTAAGTAAAGATGAGAATCCCATATCTGTGGTTAGCCATGGTTAGCCTAGCTTAGCATAAAGAGTGGGAGCAGGGGGCAACAGCTAGCCTGGCTCCATCCAAAGTGAAAAAAATATGCCAACTCTAAAGCTGCCTTATTTTTACACAATGTATCCAGTTTGCTTAAACTGTAAAAATCTTGTTTGTTGTTTAGTTTGTGATTTTTAGGAGTTACACATTGGAACTATACTCCCCCATTCTGCTATGGCAACATTGGTGCAGTGATAGGCTTAGTCAGCATTGTGTTAAGTTGTTTGGCAACAGCTTGAATGTAATGGACATTCATTTATATGTAAAAGTCCCGCACTCCAGCTTTAAAGAGCAAATTGAAAACGTGCAAAAAAAACAGGTGGATGGAGACACACTTGCACACTGCTATTGGCTGCTGTTCACCAATAAATAGTTCCAGTAGTAATCGTAACATGTCACTCTTGGAAAGAAAGTGAATAAGTGTATTTTTAGGTGTTGGGGGCATTACCTGAGGCTGTAGAGGACTTTGCCATCTGGGTAAACTCGCAGCATGACATTGTCAGTGGTGGTGTCATGGGTGAAGGACTTCTTAGAGTGGACAAAAAACATGTCAGGTACCCAAATTTTCTTCACCAGGCGGCCATCGAATGTCAAGCTCTGGTCGTTGTTGCTTCTGAAGGACAGACGTTCATCTTTCCAGTAGTGCCTCAGATACAGAGTCATAGTAAAGTCCTTAAACACACAACACATGACTGTTACTGTACTATCTCAACAAAATACATAAATTGTCTTACTTACAGTTTGGTCCAGACATACCATGTCAACCTCTGAAATAGTATCCAAACTTTCAACGTGAACATCCACTCCAACTGGGACTGCAGGCCCTAGAAAAATATGTAGCAGTTTACAAAGATGATTGAACCTGTATTACAGTAGTGTGGACATGAGAGTGCACGTGTTGCCCAGGTGCCTCATTTAGAACTGCCTGGATTACCTGTGTTCATATCTTTATACATTTATTGATTGACGCTATAGTTAGCGTGAACAGTTTCCTTGTTCAGAGTAAAGGTCTTAGAGACAGCGCAATGTAGAGTCATTTTCTGTGTCACATGGATTTTGCCACTGCCCTGTCCTTTTAGGACCTTTTCAGGTCCTGGGTTTCTTCACTCTTTTGGGAGAAGTGAAAGTGAGCACAGATTATGACCCATAGTCACCCAAGTAAATGTTGGACCTATTTTTCTCAAGCCACATATCTTCCAAACATTCTGACACTAAAATGGCAATTAATTGAAGTGTTTCTGGCCACCTGATGAAGTCAAATATTCATTCACATTTTAGCGAGAGTCTATGCCATTTCTATGCCTATGGTTTTATGTGGGGGGTTGGTGAGAGCAGAGAGACTCATCCAGTCTATGTGCAGACGGAAAACCAAAATGTGAGCTTTCACTTCTGCAACGATGCAAAGATGAAATATGTAAATGTCTCTGTGGAACTACGCCAAGACAGGTGGTATCAATTATTGCATGGTGCATTGTGCCAGCCTGCATGACAAACAAGCTGATTGGTTAAGCCAAACCTCTGTCAGGAGGTGGGTTCGAAACTGAACACTGGAGCTACAAGGGATATATTTGTAAGTAGTATATAAATATAAAAGAAAACAGCCATGCAAATGTCTCCGAACAACACCCTCACATTGTCTCAGCACCTGTTCTGATTTAACTTTACTGTCACTGCACAGAGTACAGGCACTGGGACAGTGAAATGCAGTTTAGCATCTAACCAGAAGTGCAGAGATATAAATATGTGTGTTTGTATTTTTCCAAGGACTCGGTGTGATATTTCATACTTATAAGGGAAATGCAAGTGTTGAGAATTTAATAAGCAGATTAAGATGTGAGTTACAGACTGTGGGTGTTTGGTAATAATTATTGGCCCACAGCGGGATGACTGAGACATAATCCTACTCTGCTATGTCATCTCGACAAGCCAGCGCAGGACACACCCACATTTAGATGAGCGTATAGATTAGATGGTGTGGGTTGGGGTTTAGTGTCTGGACACTGAATTAAAACCGAAGCATCTTTGAATAGAGATCACAGTCTGCTGGCCGTCTGCATGAGGAGTGATTGATACTCCTCCATTTAGTTCAGAAAGATGAACGACCTTACCTCCAAATCCTGGTCGCATTATAAAGTCATGGTCGTCTATGCTCAGCAGCTGCTCTGACTTTGTGTCCCAGGCTTTAGTTGTATCTGGACTCCTCTTGAATACGGGGCTGATGAACATTTTAGGAAAACAACAATTCGAGAGTTTATGTCTGAACCACTACATGTGAAGTTAGGGTCCGAAAGAAAGAATTCTGTAACATTATTATTCTGTTGACATTTTGTCCTTACGTGACATTACATTCCTAGTGGTGGACCAAGCTCGTTCAGTCCTTTCGTACAATTACTGAATGAAACCTTTCATGCTATTTTTCTCAAGTTGATCCAATCTTTACAACATGTTGCATAGCGTACAGTATGTGCTCACCCTGTATTATAGCTGCTAGGAGTAAATTTGATTCCCTTTGATGGTACACACCAACTGAGTACAAGGACTCTTTGATGCTAGAGCAAGCAAACCTTCATGTTTCTGAGGTGTCATAACACATCTGGTAATCACCTTCCACCTGCATTTTTATGGAGTTCTGCTACAAAGCTGCCTTAATCTAATTGTTAACCTTTGTCTCACAAAGTCTTGGTGCTTGGGATTTAAACAAAATGACTTTCGCTAGCAAGGACCACGCCACAACAGTTTTTAGAGATATTATCAAATAATTTGACGGGACAGTAGAGAGACAGGAAAGGCAGGGGGGACAGAGAGAGAGAAGGGGGGGTGACATGCAGCAAAGGGATGGACTGCTGCAATTAGGCCTCAGCCTTGATATGTGATACACACAGAAGCGGCCCATCCTCCTCCTAGATACTGCAAACAATAGTGTGATTAAAATGTTGACCATGTGCACTATAAGATTCTCCTCTTTAGCCCCCATTGTTGTTGTAATTGTACAAAAAAAACAAACCTGCGGTTGTGACCAGATCTTTCTGTTAGAGGCATTTCTCTTTTTGATCTGAAAGCGGAAAAAACATTAAGTGATTTTATGCAAGAATTATGCAGCGTTAGACAGCACTGACGCTAATTCGGGTAAATCTTAAAAGTAATCAGGGTAAATAAAGAGGCGCATGTTGAAAAACAGCAGGGGTGTCATGATTTATCAAATCCACGATTTGACTTTCTATTTTAAGGTTTTGATTCGATTTTCGATTTAAAAATTCAAGTTCCCTACAGCGTTTATTATACAGGCAGTGCAAAAGTCCAACATACAGTGTCCCGTTCAGCACAACCACAGTCAAATTTCAATCGATTTCCGATTTAGAATCAAAATCGTGACACCCCTAAAAAACATACATATAAATATATATATATATATATATATATATATATATATTACATTCATGCTTTAAAAAAAGACAACAATTATAATTGCTGGCCTTTCTTCCGCCCGGATAACCAAAGCCACAACAATAGCAATAATTCAGAAAGCACATGAACACATTTAGATTACAGGTTATGTAATCAAAGTAAGTGATTTTTCAAACCAAGCACATGTCGCCTTTTGCTGCTGTCAGCTAAAAACGGAGCTTTGGTTACCAAACATGCAGCAGGGCTGTGTCCTGATCCCACATCATCCCAAGAGAAGGCAAGTCTGCACTGTCACTAAAGTGGTGTCATTGTTTTTCTACTGGAAGCTGTCGGTAATAATCACTTGTTGTTCATATTTACTTATGTTGAAAACAATTTCATAATAGATCAGAACTGGAATATTTGGGGAGGAGAATAAGTCGAAACTTTGAACATAAGCATCAACTTAGCCCCAAAGCATCCAACTGCCCCAGATTCACTCTCCAGGTGGGGCAATTAGTGTTTACATTTAATCAATGTATAGCCTAAATTGGGTAATATGGAGGACTGAATGGGCCCACAGCTAATTTTTGCATCCAGCTGTGCAGGATGAGAGCTTTTTTGCACTGTAGTTATCTGAAAATATCTGTGCCCAGATATATTCTGGCAATCAAACTGATGCAATCCCTAAATCAGAATAAATAATAACATTACACGACAGAAGCCGGAGGGACGGAAGAGGGAAACCCTTTTGCTTCCTTACAACCAAATGCAACAGTGTCATGTGCTAATTTCATAACTGGGCTCAGTGACAAAAGACTAATTGGAAATCGGACTTTTCGGTGAACAGGCTCAGAGGGCTAACGTTTGGAAAACTGACACATTTTTTTACAAAATAATTTGAACTTCAGGTTTACCATAGTTTTCAACCACAACTCACTAGCAGATTACCAGATTAGCATTATCAAATAGACTGATGGCAGTGTTAAGATTATTCTGTTCAACTACATTTCCAAGGTCAAGAAGGACGTTTCTTGCTCAAATGAAAACATGTTGGGTGTTCAGGCTGTAATAGGACCTTTGTGCAGACACTTAAATTACAATCAAAGATTTGACACACATTTGAATTACTTAAATAACCATTTTTCAGCTCCACGCCTATTTACGCACGGCACATTCTAAGTCACCCAAGCATCTCCTGCATTTCTCTCATGATGAACTGACCTGACGTGTCTGCATGGCTGCAGTGTTTGACCTGTCGGACGCGTCTGCGCGGACACACCGGCCATCCAAACCAGCAGGTTGAGCAGCACCACATCCGTGTGCATGGTGTGCAGCGTCCCAGCCCTCTCCAAAACTCTCAAAACTACAGGCTACTCCCACAAATTTACCCGCACAGAATGCGGCATTCCGCACATGCTTTGCGCAGTAAACATAGTGAGAATCTATACATGGATTCCACAGTATTTAATCTCACAGAGGAGGGGGTCGTAATTCCGCCCCAACCTACAAATCCTGAGCGTCAGATGGATCGGATTTTCTCTCCATGCGCTCGGTGGAGTCTAACACGCTTTTCCCGCCACATGCACAGGTAAAAGCTGACAACTGTGCAGGTCACAGGAATGCAGAGGGTAATCTGCATACCCTCCCTCAGAATCAGAAATACTTTATTGATCCCCGTACAAAATGTCCATGTACAAAATGATGAATGATCAGAAGTGAATGAGGGGGGGGCTAACCGTAACGCAGTGGCGGATGCAGAAGTTGTGGGTGGGCCATCTTTTCCCAGAAAAAAATATGGAGAGTTATAAAAAGAAAAAAGAAGAAACAGACTAAATGAAAAACGAGCGACCACTTTACTTCGCAACGTTCTGCATCACAAAGGCAATAAAAGAAGACACAGCCTCTCTGTCTGTGAACGACATGTGTGTTTATATGCAGCCGCTGCGCTTTGCCTCTACAGCCACTGTTACACTAAACATAAATGAGTTCACTACAGCCTCCAGCCACTGTTACACTAAACATAAATGAGTTCACTACAGCCTCCAGCCACTGTTACACTAAACATAAATGAGTTCACTACAGCCTCCAGCCACTGTTGCTTCAGTCCAGTGAACAAATCAGCACCTGTTAAAGAAACCTGCGTCCTTACACTCTGTCCCCCCAAGAACCAAAGAACCCCTTCAACGAGAAGCACCTTGATTTTCCATTCTTGACCTTGCAGGGAAATACATACACATCTGGCGGTGAAGGTGCTTTTGTTTTTTGAGTTTTTTTAAATACTGCGATCTCCCCGCGGCAGAAACGACGAGAGAGACTCTGTGCGCATTTACGCACGAGGCACAGCAGCGTAACTTGATTGGCTGTTTAAATCTCCAGACAGGCTGACAGGGTCGGTCAGGACCCAATGTCAATTAATGTTCTGTGTCCTACACATCCAATCGGCCACACACACACACACACAGACACACACAGACCGTCCAGGTTCATACGGGGACATTGTTTGGAGTAAAGCAGCCGTCCTCCTGATAAATCCTGAGCTCCATCTGTTCCATCCATCTCCATCTCCAGCTGTCTTAAAGAAATATTTCAGAAGCTAAAAGTTTCCTCTGGAGAGTTTCCTCTGTGCTGTCAGTGCACTTTTTAGCAGACCGGAGACAATTCTTACCGGCATGTGTCGACCGGGTCCGTGTGACCCAGACCAGACCAGACCAGACCAGGTCCAGACCCATTACTGGCAATGCAACATTGTTTTATTCGCCTTTTTTTACAAGCTTATGGATCATATTTAAATCTGGACAATGTGCCGATGATGCATAATTTGGTGCATTTTATAACAGGACTTTGGTTAACTTGATAATTTTGCAGTAATCACATATAATCTGAAACATGCTATAGCCCAATATGTATAGAACTTATGTAACAGTCTCCTTAGGGTGAGTGTCCATGTACATATTAACCTTGGCTGGGTGATATAACCAGAGGCTGAGTGCAGACATGTCACTGTGGTTATACACTCCATCACCATGATATTTTTTCATATCTTTCCTTCACCACTGGCTCACAGTACTTGAGCTGTCTTTTTTATTTCTTCTTTTATTTCTGATATCCAGCAATGCTTAGACTGATACAGTTCTGATTTGATGGATGGTTCTCTTTGACTTGATGATACAGTGTCAACAAAAGAAATTGGATAAGAAATTGGTTCACTTAAAGGGCTCACTTAATGTCTTTTTATTCAGCATTCAATTTCTCAGTGTCTATTGGGTCTTGCACTTTCCTCTCAGTACCACTGGTGGCATCATACCTTTCCTGACGTAGCCAACAAAGATGCATCTTCCCAAAAAGAACACTATAAAGACATAAGTGATAAAATGTACAACCTGTGCCTTATTTGTACAGGAAACCAAAGTGGAAGAATAACTTCTCACCTTAATATGGTGCTACTTAAATGGTTTACTTAAATGGCAACTGAATACATTTTCATAGAGTGTCGACAAAACAAACTAACAGACTGTTGAAAATCAAGATGTTCATCATGTGTCATTTATGAGGCTTGAGCAAAAATGTAATAATTATGTTTTGTTTTCTGAGGCATTCCCTTTGTTCATTGCATTATAATAGTATGCATCAACAGCAGGATATATTATTTTGAATATACTTCATATTGTCTCTTTTCCAGTGTGAACACACTACATATTCGAAAACCTTAGAGATACCTTAGTGTATGTGAGACAGTCCATCTTCCACCATATTCACCAGTCCTCTTCTCTACAGAGCCCGGGAGGTGACATGGACATAACATGCATTTTATTAAAGTGCACATGCTTAAAGATTATGTTCATGTCCCCTCCCAGGCTCCGTGCTTGAATTTGCTTTTTTTGCAGCAGAAACAAACTGATCGCAGGACTTTGTGTAATGGTAGTATAGCACCACCTGCTGCTGCTTACTGAGAAACATTATTACAGGTGGAATCAAGTGAACAACAAAGTGGTTTATCACAACAATATGGAAAAAGGGCTACAGGGCAGCAAAATAGATTAAATACATTAAAACAAAAAGACACTTATACACCTGCTACTCAATCTTAGTCACCAGATAACATTCTTTAATTGCTAATATTGTTATCATTTTCATACCTTAACTGAGTATCACATCTTAAAGTACTGCTGTCGTCTGCAATTCAATATTTTAATTCAACCTACAACAGGCCTGTACACAGTGAACTGTGAAGTACAAAAACTTCTACAATCAGTTGATGCCTCCATTTTATTCCAATTACTATCATTTTTAAATCAATCATATTGATTGATCAACACGAGAAGCCAAATACGGGTTTAAAGTTTATCCTCTTTTTTTCCTTCACTCGCACAAATTATAGCTCGCCTTGTTTGAACTTAAAATGTCATTCTTCACCTTGGAAGCAGTTGACAACTAAAAAATAAATAAACTCAACTCAAGGTCAAGTTACTGACCTGGAGCATTCAAATGTATTTCACAGTCTTCCTCAGCAGATGGATCGTACTCAGTCGTCATGGAACTGTAGATGTTAAACTTTCCATGATTCTGAGCATGGACAAGGGACAACTGAGCAAACTACATTTGCTTCAGAAGACGGTGTGATATGGTCGATATTTATATTATTTGGTCTTTATGACACCACAACAGCAAAAAGACCAAATAATATAAATAAATGTATGTCTTAATCTCATGTCTTTATTAGGACACAGTACTCCAGCAAATTAGCAAAACACAACAACACAAACTCAACACAGCTTTTATGTCGTCATGACTCCTACCTGGACACATGAAATAAAATACTGCTGTGCAAACTAGAGCCTTATGTATTTAACTGAATTTGTAATTTTATATATAAATTAGTTATTCTTATTATTATATTATTATTATTTGTTTCCTAATCGTCATTATCTGTGGAATAGTACACCTCTTGTGAGTTTTATCTTCAAAATCAAGTTGTTTATACCAAAAAAACGATTTGTTGCATTGAATCTATTTAACCAGTAGAGGGAAGCAAAGGCTGAACCCTGATAAGACCACGTAGTGGAGTCATGATATTGAAAGTGAAAGTCTGCCATCTTGGAAGAAAAACATGCATGCATGTAATTTCTAACGTAATCAATTAATACTCATTTCTAATATTTGTATGGCAGACATGTGCTGCGTTTGTCGTTTTCAAGTCAAGACCTCCGTACTGTGAGTCCCACAGCATTGACAAATAATTATCACAAACTGTGCAGCTGTGCACCAGTTACTCTTAGCAACCAATAGATTTACCCCGTCTCACACACACACACACATACACACAAACAGACAACACATACATGCTCACACACAAACACAAGCAGAATTAATCTGGATTTGGTGGGTGGAATATTGCTGCTTTTGATGGAGGGCCAACCTCATCATATTACATAAAGCTTTTTTTCCTTCTCTCTTCGTTAGAGGTTAATCTATACACACAACTGTCAGCTGATCATATGGCCCAGACGTGTCAAAATCAAATACCATCATTTTTAAAGCAGTGTTGTAACTCATCACCACAGACCATGAGAAGCGGTTGATGTTCATCATTTTAATAGCTTGAGCTGGCAGAGCCACAGGGAGGTAGTCTCCACTGAGAATGTGATGCATGAAACTGAAGAATACTGAAGAATACCCAATAAAAACCAGTCGGATTAACTGTAACATTTTAAGGGAATGTCGCTTGTCTCCCTTTTACTTTGACCAAAAGCTTTGTGTGTAAAGTCACTACATGATGTTTTGACCACCATGGATTTCAAAAGACTGATATCAATGTATCAAGCTGTTTTCATGCCAGAAAACACAAGTGTTCGGTATTTAAGTATAATTCCATTCTTGGCAGAATGGAAAAGCCTCTGAAACAGCTTTTGGACCACGATGATACACTAACATTCTCCATTAATCTATGATTAAAATCCAGACTGTAGACTGGTCCACAGCACCTACTACAGTGTCAATGGAAACTCCTGCACAGACACCAGCTTGGCACATGAGTATGTACACATAAATTGTGACCTACATAGGACACTGCACAGGGGTCAGTGCACGGACCATGGTGGAGTCCTAAGCCCAAATTCTCAAAATGTTAACCTATTCCTTTAAGGTGGGTTTGCAAGCCAGTTAAGGCAGGATGATGCACAGATCAGGAAAACATCAGGATACACCAAGCTTTAATATTAAAGCTCCGTAAATCTTCTTTATTTATCTTTTTTATCAACAGTAAATCAAATGACTACATGTAATGTGAACAGCATCTCTCACTGGACCCTACCTGCCCGGCATCAAACAGCACACAGACACAGTTCGAGACTAGCTGGTGAAGAAAAGCGAACATTTGAACAATGTTTTTCTTAGTAGTTGGTGAAAGTATGCGAAAGTGAAGAGGATCTGAAGATTCTTTCCATTTACCTAAAAAAAAATGTTGAAAGACGCTTAATATTTAAAAAGAATAAAAGGTAGAAACAAGTTGAATAAAGCACGCATGTCCATAGGGAGCTGAACATTTTGATATTTGAATAGTTTCTGTAATATGCAGGAGTAGTAGTCAACTGAAAAACGTGCGGGACACCGTACGTACGTACAACATAGGTATTCAGCTGCTTTAAGGATCCAAATCTTCATGGTTAATTGTTTTATTACATATAGAAATTTACGATATGACATGCCAGGTTATCCTGATATAATATAAAACGTTTATTGCAGTAATGCGCCTGCGCTACCTCAGATCTCCCCAGAAGAAGAAAGCCTGAAGAAAGTCACTTCCTGTTTACGTTTCCACATAAGACGTCACGGGGATAACGTCTATCAAACAGTTTCAAAACCGAAACAGAGGATAACTTGAGAAACAACTCTTCAGTATTGTTGTGACAGCTGAATTCAAACACCTTCTATCTTATATATATACCGGAGCACCGGGTAGAGTGCACGACCTACGGTTTCAGCTGTCCTGCTCATATTTGAGGACCGGAGCAAGCTAGCCGGGCTGCTAACTGTAGCTAACGTTAAGTTGGTAGCTGGGAGCTAGCTAGCGAGTTAACAACAACACTTAATCATTGAAAAAGGGAGCTCAACGTCTGTCAGTATGGAGAATAAATATAACCTCAAGAGTCCAGGTAAGCTCACTTTCAAATGTCTTTTCTGTCAACGAGTTTGCTCACACGAGTGACAAAGCTGAAATCCACCAGCTCACTGTTGACATTTCTTAATTAGCTTTAACGTACTTACAGTTTTGACTACCACAATTAAACTACGTCACAATTAAATGACTACACCGACATGAGCCGATTATAAAGTACATTGACTCTCTTTCTCAGTTTGTGTGTGTGGTCGCTGGCTTTTAGTTAGTTGTGAACATCATTTGGAGACACTTCTGTTTTTGCACTATTCAGTATTCAGGTCCAAAACAACTAGCATTAACGTTACATCCATTCTGTTTCCATTGGAATTAGATTGGCATTTCTCTCTTTCTGGCCTGAAAGAGTACGTGGTGCTAAGTTGTGAGACGTTACACTTTGTTTAGGACACGTCTGCGTGTGTAGCTATAGTGATGGACATTTATGAACAGTTTTTTACTTGTCTTGTACACAGAAGAAGACATAGGTGGGTCCAGCGGGGCGATAGTAGTGATCCGCAAAGATATATACTGGGCGATATACATTAGGTGGATTATTTTACCAGCAACAAGTGAGTCACAGACTGACTGTCTTAATAGTTAGTTTAACAAAGATTAAACTGCTGTTGGTCCTGTGTAATTTCATGGATATTACATGACAATAACAGCATCCGGCTTGATTTTTTTGCTCTTCTGCTAGTAAGCCATTTAAATTGATTTTGTAAGAAGCTTGGAAAATTTTACCTGTAAATTAGGTTTAGGTTGAGGTTATGTGACTTCTTGGACTTCTATTGTTTCTGAGCAGAGTATTATAAACATAACTATGTTGACACATGTGCAAGACTACTGTGCTAAAATAGGAAAACATTCACACAATTTAAAAATAACCCTGGACTCTATTTAGGTTGCAGTGGCTGAAAGATTGTTAGACAAGACAAGATGGAACTTTATTTGTGATTTGTTTCTGCATGACAATAAATAATACAGATAGCATAAATATACAAAATCTACAAACATGGTGAAATAAAATATACATTGCATACTAAAATAAAATAGAAGAGAATAAACTAAAAGTAAAATTAGAAAAAAAAATAGAATTGCAAAGTGCAAATGAGGGTACAAGCAATAAATAAACTGTACAGAAAGGTGCATATATGTTACTCTTTTACTATGTAAAATAAATAATAAAAGGCCTTAAAAAGTAAGACAAATGTTCTTTAACTCAACCAGTTATTGTTATTTTTCCTTACGTACAATTTTGAACTGTCAATATATGTATTTACTCAGAAGAGTATGCCTATATTTTCATATTTGATGTTTATTTTGATTGTAAAAATGTATTAAACGGTGGCATTAAAGTCTTAAAGTCTTCAATTTAAATTGCTGACACATAGACACCCTGTTTACAACAGGAAAGATGTGTCTGTGTTTCCATATTACCATGTAAACAATTGCAAAAATAAAATGCATGTTACTATGTTATAAATGCGACAAATTACAAGCATAGAAATCTGAATGAACTGCATAAAGGGGTGATCACAATGCTAGTAGAAAAACAAATAAAAACAGAAGAAAAATGGTAATAGAAACCGTGGATGAGTTTGAGGTATTTAATAATATTGCCTGATAATAAACCTTGTCACTGAGTGTGTTTACATGGACATTAGTATCCCAGATAAGATCAGATGTTTGGAGTATTACACATTCACAACTCACAACTTTCCACCAGCACTCCATTACCAGACACAAAGTGTTTTATGAGGTAAACTGAAACTGAGAATTAAGATGGTCAGCAGAGCCAAAATTCTATTAAAAATGTACTGGTAACATAATGAAAGCACTGAGTTTATGCCACGTATCACTCGCTTATCATGTAGGCTTAATGTTTGCTCTCCGGGTGTACAACTCTTGCTTCAAGGACAGACACACACATAAATGTATGCACACACATACACACATACACACACACACACACACACACACACACGCACACACGCAGGTGGTCAATACCCACAGGCATACATGATTTGTTTGGAGCCACTGGGTTGGAACTCCAGGTTTCTGTTTTGAGTTTATTCAGAGTTTCAGAATTACTGTATCATAGAGCTAATCTTACTGAAGTTTCTGTTTCCTTATTCCTCCATAAAACACATACTTTAATTTACTTTACTTTAGTTAATCTCAGCGGGAAATTGTACCGTAACAGCACCTTAGAGCAAAAAAGACAAAGATAATGAATAAGAAAACTATATACTATAATACCTATCAACAATACCTGAAAATATGTGGAAAAATATGTAGTGTACATATAAACGTGTAATGTTGTGCAGTGGTAGCTAAGTTAATTTTGCCTTTATTGGATAAAGACAGCTGAGAGAGACAGGAAACGTGGGAGAGAGAGGGAATGACATGCAGAAAAGTGTTTGTGTATACTTGCATGTATTACAAATTAATGATTTGATGTGTGTGTGTGTGTGTGTGTGAGTGTATGTCTCATAACTATGAACAGTTCAGGATATGTTGTGTTACTGATGGGTGTTTGTGGGATGCATTGTTGTCAAGTACTATGCTAAACTATGTCTAGTGGGGTTTTTAGGTTATTCTTCTTCATTTTCCACTGCAAATTATATATTGTATCTGTTAACATGTTTTAATATGTGTAAATAAAAGAGAAATACTAAGAAAGTTAACAGATTGGAGTAGGACAATGAATATCTTCTAAATGACACAATGTACACTGATTCTGCACCCTTGACAGAAAACCTTGAGTTTGCCAGCTGTTTCCATTTTTACTCCTGGCTGGCCTTTTATTTTTCTGTGCACATCCACAGTGCTGTATGGTGTATTTTTGATTATGAGCACTGTCTGGTGTGTAAAATTTGCTACATCCCATTCTTCCATACTGCACTTTATTGTTGCCAATTCAGGAGCTTACTCAAAGAGTGGAATAGCTCTCTTTTGTACTCCTGGCTTTACCATGTAGCTGAATGTGGTGGAAGCAGCAGCAGAGCAACAGACAATGCTCAGACTTTGGAGGAGTCTTTTCCCTCCCTCCTCTGTAGTCTGTGCCTTTCACATCTTTGGAGTTGGCTTGTTATTACGCAATAGTGTCTCCTCTCTCTCCTCTGGACCCACTATGAATCATTCCCAGTGGCAAACTCTCAAAATATGTGTTACATAAGATGATTTGGCGTACAAGGATTATCACCCGATCGCCTTGGGCCAGCGACTAGACCTCTGCAAACCCAACAGAAGCCAGAGGCACTTCTGTGGGGAAAGGGCTTTTCCTTGTCATCTCTGCTTACTGTTACCGGAAGGAAGAGCCAAAAATGGGCATGGGATATGAAACTCATCAGGGGATATGGAGCACTGGAGCGCCTGTCACAGTGCAGCCAGGCACTGGCAGGGACAGTGGTGTTAAGAGGATGCTGTGCTGAGTAGGGCTGCCCTCGACCTAACATTTTCCTATTCGACTAGTTGTCGTTCATGCATCATTGCATGTTTATTCATTTAATTGTTTAAATATAATTTTTGTTTCACATGGTCATTGTATTTCTGTCCACCATTTTAGTAAATGTATAATCTTAAGTAGCGTTAATGCTATCTGGCGGCTACTTTAGTTCATCCCACTTGATGTCACTGACTATTTACTTCACTATACCTCTATATTTTTCTGCTTTTTTGTCCTTTACTAATCACATGCCTAAGTATTTTCATAACTGACTTGGCCAAAACAAAAAATAAATAAATTCAATAATAAACCATAATTGTCCTTTTACAAATCCGTTAATAGATAGAACTCATGACGATGGATGGCTAGGCACAGACTCATAAGACAGATTTGACATGGCGGATGATATCTCCCACTGAGATTTGGTCTAGACACTGGGATATCTTGGCCATGACCAAGGAGTCCGAGTGTGAGCTGCCACTGGCCCTGCCATCAAAGCTGGAGCTGCTAACTGCCGTGGCAGATGAAACTGGTGGACGAGGCACTGAAGTGATTCAACAGAGTGGCCCTCTCTCATTCTGAAGGGCCTGTCCAGCCCTGATAGCCTATCACACCCCTGAGCATTCCTGATTCTACTCTGCAGGGCACTCATGGACTCTCCAAGTGGAAAATCATGACCAACTGGTGGCCTGAATAGCTTTTAGCTATAGCTAAACCTAAAAGTGTCCCTCTCTTTCTATCTGACCCATGCCATGCCGAGATTACTATCTTGGAGATAGAGATAGATCACTGTGGGAAGGAGTATGGTACTAATCGTTTTTAACCGCCCACACTTTTTTTGCACAGTCATAATGTGTAGCTTAATGCCTCATTTGCTGCTCCTGCTGTGGGAATGAGGGCCGGTTCTGCTTAGAAGTGGTGAATTTAAGCCAGCAGCTGCCTCCATCTCACTCAGACTCACCGTGGGTCCGAGTCCACAGCGGACGGAATGACTTGACGTAGTGAAATGATTTTACCCTAGAGAGCAGCGTGAAAGTGAGGAGCTACTTCTGTGGACCGAAATGTCCCCAGAAGCATCCTGTCACTGACGCATCCTGTCACTTTATCATTGTAGTTAATAGATGAGATGTGTGTCGTAGTGTCCTTGGGCAAGACGCTAAACCCCAAATTGCTCCCAGTGGTTGGGAACTAAGCTTGATGTATTGATCTTCTGATGTGTGGTCACTTTTGGTCTGCCTGATTGTGCTTTGGATACAACTGATCCCATTTCTGCAAAGCCTTTTAGAGTTCCATGCACTGCCCCTTAGAAACCATTACTCTAGCCATGGTTTGACACTGACACTCACTTAGTTCCGATGCCATGTTTCCCACTATCACAATGCTATGATCTGCTGGAAACTTGAGGTACAGCCATATTTATAGCAGGTGAACACTGGCTGCAAGCTGAGTCTTGCATTTAAGACAGGAGGCAGAAATCCTGGCTGTCCTGTTATAGAACTTGGAAAACATTTCTGAGTTTCATCATCATGGGAAACGGTTGTCTGAAAAGTTTTTGCAATGCAAAATTGCCTAAAATGAGGTGTATTCTGATCAGTTTGGGGCCAAGATGCTCTCATAGGCTGATGCTTGGAGATTGAATTTTGTCTTACACAGGATCAGTTTCTCATTTGCCCCCTTGTCTTAATAATTTTAAGCTTGAGTAAGACTGCAAGCACTCCATGACCCCCTGCACTCTTGTGTCAACAGGAGGAGGCGGGGGTAGCCTTGAAAACACACACACACTAACACACACACTCTTCCCCCATGGTCCTTGTGTGTCCAATGTGGGATTACAGTGGTTGTTTCACATCTTCACTGTCCTCCAGCAGAATCAGACAGAACACGTGCACTGAAAGCCGCGTGGTGTCAGGCTATCTCTTTGCTCCACTGCTTCACTCCCCCCTGCAGCTTCCACATCCTCTAAGCTCGCCTTCATCCCTGTTATTTGCCCTCCCACCCATCCCCTACTGCTGCCCTTCATCTTCTTCTGTTCTCATTTCATAGTCTCCATTTCCAGCTCAACACCCTAGCAGTTCGCACTCGATTGGATTCCAAACCAATTTTGGCTCCATGAATACCTTTTAGTTCCGCTTTCTTTATCACAATTACTTCCCAATTTTCAGCCCCATCTTGTTTCCTCTTGTGGCGGGCTGGTCTAGTAGCAGCCCATAAGAGAGCAAAAGCGAGCAAACTGACCTTGCTGTCCGGTAGTTCAACAGTTCTTATGAACTTGTGATGAGCACTTTGTAATCATGAGACTGTGACATCAGCACCTGTTGTTGCCACACATGACCTTGTGTTAAAGAATGATGGGATTTTTAACCCCAGGCTTTGCCCTAGATGGACTCTAATGTGCCCTCACTGTGAGGACTCAGCTCCTTAACTGTGACTGGTGTAGCTGCAGCCTGTTAGTCAGCATTACATCAGGGAGCGTCTTTGTGTCCTTTGCTGCCAGGGCAGTGAGTAAACCGGTCCGTGTTTCATTCAATTCTTCCATAGCAAACGGAAAAATTATAAACTTTACCTCGAATTATGTAATGTAGCAGCTGAGCGCGGTGCGGTCAGTGCAGGTTCATTTCCTCAGTCCCATTACCTGCTCTACTCCACTCTACTCTGTAGTAAAAACTATACTGTCCCCCCCTGGAATATTATATGTGTATATATATATATATATATATATAATGTTACAGAGGTGGCTTGGTCTGGGGTTGTTTCCAGCAGCACAGACACTACTGAATGATATTATAGGAATACTCTCCATGATCCTCTCACTCTTCTGCGACTTGTCACTGCTTGTCACTACTTGTCACTTTGATCATGAAGGTGACACTAAGTCTATAGGCTACAATATAGTACAGAATTGAGTATTTATAGTATACAGTTTGTAGAATATTATTGATCCAAGACGAAACTGAAAGAAAAAGGCAATTACAAATCTGTCTATCAGCACCATGGACAGTGCCATGGATTTACCATGTTTAATCGTAGAATGACTTTGTATTGATTAACAGTGACCACTCCCTCTGAGGAGAAAATCTGCATGGAGAATATGCAAAGAAAGAGCCTCACACACCAGAACAGACAACCGGTTAAAGGGTTAATACACTCACAATGTTGTGTTCATAGTAAGGGTTAGGTATTTTAGGTATTTTAGGTTTTTTGCTGTAATTCATTTTTGTCTGTAAATGATTGAATTAAGTTGTCACATCAAAAACCCTGTTATGGGGTGGGATAGAGTCCATGACCGCTATTACTTATGAGATTCTCCGCTTCTTTTCTTGCAGACTTCAGAAATCTGCCTCCGTTAATGCCATCACCTTACAGGAGTTCTGCTCCCAGTAGTAGGAACCTTAAGGGAGAATTAAAACAAAGAAATCTATGCAAAGTCACAACACAAACATCTTCATCTGTATATTGCAATTTGACTTTATGGTATTCATAAACATCTGCCCTAAAATTTGGAAAGAAAGGTAAGGCAAGGTAGTTGTATTTATATAGCACATTTCATACACAGAGGCAATTCAAGGTGCTTTACAAATGATAGAAAAGCAATAGATTCACATTGTCATTCACAAGTCCTTGAAACATCTCACGATCAGCTAACAGCCCTTTTATGTGCAATTTATTTGTATTTCCTAACACATTGAATATGCTCTACGTTGCAATGGCAAGCCTGCTGCGTGAAATGTTGTTAAGTAAGCAGAGTGACCAGTTGTTTGTTATGGTATCATAGTCCACATGGACATTATAGAGGGTGGAAAGGAGGAGGTAATAAAAATGTTGACCTGCCAGTTGTCTACAAACTGGTTAGCACAAAAGTGTAGTTGTGTGCATTGTGCCATGTTGCATGTTTTTTAGGAACGTATTTTGCATCTTTCTCTTAAATGTGTATAGAGAAATTAGTCCATCCATCTATTCTATTCTTTAAAAAAAAAATGTTTAAAAGGAGAAATTGCAAACAGCCATGTGGTGAGTATGACATGACTGTTGTACTGATGGAAGTCATGCTGTGGAAATTATATCAAAATCTAATCATGTTTTCTTCCTGTAAAACCAAATATGACGTGTGCTTACATAAGCATGTACCAACCAATTTCAACCAATAACGGAAGTGCCAAAGGTGGTCTTAAACCGAGAGTCTTGGATTGCACATTTGAAGAAGCATTGTTGCATCAGCCTAGTTGTCTGAATGAGGGTGACAGTCAGTGCACCGCCAGTACATGGAGCCCTGTCCCTCTGCATGCTCCCCTCGTCTGTCCATCTGCGTTAACGCCCAGGGGAGCAACACATTTGCGGCATCTAGAAATCAGGAATTTTGGCCTGTAAAACTGCTGTAGTTGAAAATGTATTCAGACATTTGGTTGGAATGGCAGGGTTTCACACACAAGGCATGGTGGTGTACTACTGCAAAGACTAATGATGTAAGCTGTAATGATCGTGAAGAAGATGTGAACTGTTTTACCCAGCATGCACTGTTTTTTGTGTGTGTCTTTGTTTCCTTTGAATAACCAGCGGTAAAGAGGCTGATGAAAGAGGCTGCTGAACTGAGGGATCCAACAGAGCACTACCATGCCCAACCACTGGAAGTAAGTTCACCATAGCACACTACTGTTCTGTAATGACCATCTAGCATCTATTTGTACTATATTACTTTAGTTGAGGATCACCACAACAACACCCTTTCCCATCCTGTATAGTCTAACAGAGCATCTTTGGTGAATCGAACAGTCAGTACAAGAAGATTCTGGTTTCATACAACTTATACTGTAGTTTTGTCCATAATTTCTATCAGTAATAATAACACTGTATTCACTCTTTTACTTTATTGTACTGTACTTGCCGTCGTTGTGTGCTCAGTTTTCCTGTGCAATGAGGAACGATCACCAACATTTCAGGTGTGCCACACATTCATTGGTTATTAGTTTAAATAGTCAGGCAGCAGTAGTGAAGCTCAAGTGCCGGTTGGCAATTAAGTGGATTTTTCAATCCCAGGGTCCTACTGTTTGCATGTCAAAACTTGCTTCTGATGTGTGAAGGGAAAAATTGTATGTTGCTTTGGACAAAATTGTCTGTCGACTGGGTATTACATAACGCAAATCTGGCCAGACTTTTGGTTTGGCCTTTAGGCCTCTTTGAACCCAGTTGACACTATTTGCATCAAAACGTTGCTTCTTTTCATAAACAGTCATAATCAGTCAAATCTGAACACACATACTGCTGGAACCAGTGTAACTTACTCTTTGCAGTGATAGTGGATGGATGGACTGGACTGGATGTGCTTTTCAGCCTGCTGTTAAGTTACTATTTAAGGCTCAGAATGTTCCATGAATGGGATTCTTATATCTCCATGGGCACTGTCACTCTCCTCTATCCATTAATTTACAAATATTTGTTGTGTGTTAAAAACCTATGGACATACAGGCAAAAAAATCAAACAATTTCAAACTGTGTAAAAACGGTTTTCCACTAATATGCATTGCCTGAAAATAGCAAGATATTATATGCCTAAGAGATGTAGTAAATGCCATGCCTGTAAACAAGCACAGCCTAAGGGTTGGGCCACACATCCTGCGTGAGCAGCGCATGTACATCGTGAAACCTCTTGCTTTTTATTTCGGCGCACATGTTAACAGGTTAGAGCAACCTCACAGAGTCAGAGGTAGGCCGCAGTTAAATCTTTTACAATGCATGGTGACGTTTTCATAGAAATTGAATTTCTTTATTAATTGTAAACTGTCGAATTAGAATAACTGCTCACCATTAGCACAACAAACAGCTGTAGAGGTAATGTTCCACTGGAAATGTCACTAGCCGTTGTGCCATAAAGGTATTTTTATGTGTATTTTGAAGTATCTCATTATAAAAGCTGTATGGATAGATGGATGGTTTTTGCCTTTGTTGAAAAAGAGTTGATGCGCTAATTGGGGTATGGGAGCGCCTTGACTGATCAGCTGTTTCTGCTGAACCACATTAATTTGCCTTCATCTCTGGACAGCATGACACATGGCCAACACTAGCTGACATGAAAGAACAATTAAAACTTGCCCAATAGAAACAAATTCCATTTTTCTCCTGTAGATGGGTTAGATGGCCAAAGGGACTTGTTTTGTTTCTGGTTCGCAACCTCCACTTCTTCTACTCTGTTTACTGGCAGATTACAGCCATCCGTAAAGTGTAGCCTACACCACCAACTTCAGACAAAACTACGCTTTGCAAGGGACCTACTTTATTCACTCCAAACCAGTAGATGGAAAGTTCAACTTGACTCACTTGACAATGTAATGGAAACACGGCCATGTCAGTGTTGTCACTTCAAACAGACATGACAGGGTTGGGTCTTTCCTGTCTGCAGTATGGTGCTCAATATAACATTCTCTCTTTCTGCAGGATAACCTCTTTGAATGGCACTTCTCCGTACGTGGGCCCCCAGATTCTGATTTCGACGGCGGGGTTTACCACGGCAGGATCGTGCTTCCCCCAGAGTACCCCATGAAGCCCCCCAGCATCATCCTCCTCACAGTAAGACACAGACCAAGACCAGCTCTCGAACGCATCCAATTATTAGATTAGATTATCAAAGAGCGGAAAATGGACAGCATGTCATTTAACCCTCAGCCATTTCTGGTTGCAGCACACATGGTGACAGTTGTCAGATCAAAGCCTGGGCTGTCATCACACTGTCAGAGGGAATTGCACTGGTTTTGTGAGAATATGAGACCGTCTTATTATATTCAGACAGATGTATGACACCTGCACTAATGACAGGCTGAAAGAAAGCAGGTACTCCGAATTGTTGTGACAGACACGTTTTCATTGCGTCCAGATACTTTTTCTCTTTTTTTAATAATGTTTCTTTTTCAGTTTGCATTCCTTGTTTGGAAACTCTCACTTTTGCCGAATAGCAGCCTGCGTTCTACACCCTCAACTGTTTCAAACTTTTATGTCAGTCTGCTTTTCATAACTTTTGAGAATGTATGGTTTATTCATTTATCTCCACCCACGTACCCACCTCTACCTTCTTTTTATTGCTTTTCTTCCTAGCCGAATGGAAGATTCGAAGTTGGGAAGAAGATTTGTCTGAGCATCTCTGGCCATCACCCAGAGACCTGGCAGCCCTCTTGGAGCAGTATGTATCCTCAAAGACAAGTCCCAAGTTCTCTACATGTAACTCATCTTTCTTTCTCTACTTAGTTCTTTCTCCAACGACAGGTTTGAACATTGACCTGTCGTTGTATAGTTAAATAGTAATAGTGGGCAGGGTAAAAGACATTGAGGGGGGTGCAATTATCTATACTCTAATGGTGATAATGTACATTTCTATTTAGTTTTCTTGAGCGCCGTTAAGCTGCCAGCAATAAAACTGAACACTTTGTGCAAATATTTAATTGAAAGGAACAGAAGAAATGATGCCCTTTTAGGCGCTAGTAGGCTTTTATTTTTAAACATCGGTGCAGGAAGTGTGAGTTTCATTGATGCTCTACTGGTTCTGCTTTCATGTTACGTCTCAGTCAGCATCTTCGTCAAAGCATTTTTCCCTTCTGGTTTCCTCTCATAACCCAAAAAAAAGGATTAAATCAATAACAGAATTCAATAAAAGACTATGGTTGCTATAAACCTCTTCTTACCAACACTGCAAGTCACATGGCTGGCCATGCCTCAGAGATTTGACTTCCCCTGCTGGGTTCTTAAGATATTGTGTACAAGTTGTGTCTCATCCTGTTTGGAATGACTGCAGGAGGCCTGGCTGGATAATTGCGATTGAGTTCTGAATGTCACAGGCAAGCCAGCTGTGGTGATTCCTGCTACCGTTGGCTGTTGCTTCAGTTGATATGCTATGCCTACATATTTGATAAAGTGTGGCTAAGAAATTCAAACATTCCCTCTGATGTCACTTTGGAGAAGATTTACATTTTAATATTTACTTGTGAATGTTTTCTCAAGCTGTTTTCCTGGTCTGTTTGTAGTTGATACTGTTTGTACTTTAAATAAGAGATGCAGAATTTTTAATGTCCAGTCCACAATGAGGTTTCCCATGCATTTTTCAGTTACACTCCCATCAATTGTTGAATAGGAGGAGTAGTAGGAGTATACACACGCACAGATCCATTCATCTTTTTCAGAACCTAAGAAGACTCAAAAGTCAGAAAGTTGGAACTGAACAGACTTACTGCTTTTATCAAAGTGAAATGTGCCGCTGCTTCTTCTTGTATTGATCAAAGTGCACACTTAACTTCACTGGTGGAAATGACTTTCTGCTCTTACTATGATTTTCCAAGTCCAAGTTATGTAACGGGTTGTCATCTCAAACCACACTGCAACTACATACTTTAACAAGGTTTGATTGATATCCAATGTCAGTCTCATCAGCTCCGTTTGAAAAGGGGAAAACGTTGTCAGTCTATTAAGTGAATATACTGTTATCAATTATCAGTATTTTACTGTGATAGAACTGTTCAAATTAGCCATAAAATACATTAATTGCAATAAAAGAGAATGTATTAAAAAATTCAATTAAAATGCTGCCATATTATGTCCACTTTTATATTGCATTATACTTGCACATGTAAACATCTGATTCAGGAAGCTGAATAACCAGTTCTACGAAAGTGTCACATTCCACATGATGAAAATCAGGATAAAGGTCCTTTGACATAGAGGGCATCATGAATAAATTACATGAAAATGCAAAAAATAAAAATAAAAAACCTACCGAGTATTGGCTGCTGCTAGGTGTAAACAACAAGCTGATCCACAATTGCTTTTACTGTTTGTTTTTTTTTACTTTTGCCATGTGGGACAGATATCCACCTCGGAGCAAATTAAATAAATAATGCATAATGTGTGTATTCGGTGATATGCTATCAAATAACATGCAAAATGATCAACCAAAAAAAATTTGGAGCTTTGTGTAAAAGAGCATTAGCACTCAAACCCAGTTGTGTGAGTGTAATGTTGTCCGCATTACTGTTTGGTAGTTATTAAAATAAAATCCAATGTGGATAACCTTTAAAGTAGGCTTATCTTTTCAAAGACATCCAGATATCATCCAGATGCTTGATTCAGTATATTGGATAGACTGGAGCACAGACAAAATACAGCCAGTCATTGCATAGACACAAACAAACCCCTGACCCTGACCATATTGCAAAAAGTGTCCCGTGCCAGCTGGAGAATGTGTGAGTACAGACGCATGGTGAATGTCCTCGCAGAGTCCGGGGTAAATCCAGGCTTACACTCACAAAACAAAGCATCATTCCCACTTATGTAACACAGCACTGAACATGACGACATGTGCAGCCTGTCGTATAATTTAACCTTCTCTGTTTTACCCAGAAATGTTGAATGTGCTCTGTTTTTAATTTTTTTTCCATCTCTGCTTTGTGTTTTCTCTTCTTGTCTGTTTCTCTTCTAGTCCGAACCGCCCTAATAGCTATAATTGGATTCATGCCAACAAAAGGAGAGGGAGCAATAGGATCTCTTGATTACACCCCAGAAGAGAGGAGGGCCCTTGCCAAAAAGTAAGATGTGGTAGATGGAAAAATCTTTCCAATGTTTACTCTCTGCAGAGCATGTGTTGTGTATCCACTGCTATGGATTGAGAATGATAATGAGGTGAGTATGGGGAGTGGTGTGGAACAGTGTGTAGCCTATAGATGATGTTAATTGCATGCTGGATTAACAGACACACAGGTTGAGGATATGATCAATGCCGACATACATGCATGAAGCTGGTTAGATGGCCTTAACACAGCAAACACCATAAGAGCTTGTAATGTAATCAGCACCTGAGCGTTGGGGAACATGCCCTTCCAATAATAGCTGCCTAGTCACAAAGGGAAAGGAGCGTGCTCCAGCCAGTCCTGGTACTGCAAGATGACACATTCATTATCGCCAAAATACCCAGTCTCTGGAGGGCACATGAACGGGCATGTTGCTCTTCATTTCACACCACATTTCCCTCAAAAAAAACGATGCAAAGCCAGAGACGGAGAGGCTTCAGCTGAAGACAGGGGTCTTGGTCAGCCGGCTGTTTCATTAGCACATGTAGATGAGATAGACAGAAAGATGCACTTTGCTATAAATACATGGCTGTTTATCTCCCTGATGGAAATCAAGACTTGGTTTAAGGCTGAGGCAGCACTTCTTAAGGTTCTCATCTCCTGTTTCTAGGCCCATGGTGATTGTGAGAGTTGTCAGAGTCCTCTGCACAGCAGGAAAAGGCTGCTGTCCAATGTTTTCGGAGTTTGCCGATTTTGTGACTGAAAAGTTTTCTACCAAAGAAGGCCTTGCAGCAGAATATGCGTCCCCAATCTATTCAATGATGTTATCTAGTTAATGTTAGCCACTGTCAGTCAGCTCACACTGGATTTAGCTTTACTTTAGCCAGTTAGCTCCTCACTCTTCTCTCCTGCAAATCTCTGAGTTCGCCTCAGAAGCGCAGTGCGTCATTATGATAGAAAGGAAGAAGAAGCTCATAGGAAAAGTTGGCATGTTGGCAGAAGTGTAGGTAGTAAAATATTTGAATAACATGAATCATTAGCATCTTTCAGTCACTAGTTTCACAGGCGTCCATGTGGAATGAAACACTCGGGGTACGTTGCGCGCGTTGCCTAGTTACAATCCCGCTTAAGAGATCATTCGCTGTACTTTGAAAAATGTCTGATGCCTAATAAGCCCAGTTTCTTCCCCAGCTCCATCTTGATCTAGTACTTGAATAGAATCCAATTTCAATTTGGCTCCAGAGGAAGACACTGATTTGGATCATTTAATACCGTAAATGATCCATGTATCCATATCTATCCATGCCACCTGTAGCCTGAGGAGCTCCACGATGATGATGTGGTGTTCCTCAGAGCATGATTCATCCCTCCTCTCCACAGCTTTAACATCAGTCCATTAACTGCTGCAAGGGACACTTAGCTTTTCCAAGACAAGTCTACACAAACCTCTTGTGTTGCATTGTTATGTTTTGTCCACCTCACTGCACTAAGTGGCTGTGTTAGTAATATTGCACTGAAACCCGCTGTCAGGACGACATAAGGTGCATGCAATGGCCCTTTTAGGGGAAGGTGGCACAGGTGGTGAAGGCAAAAACAAACCTGTCAGCTGAGGATACCCTGTGAGGCAGCAAACAGTACAGACAGTGAATGCCATAAGCACACAGATGCATACAGCTTTTGAAGCTGGGTTTTAAAAAAACTATGGCCAGTTCAAGTCTAACCCTAACTTTACCATTGGCAGAGCACCAGGTGACGATACATTTATTTTGGCAGATAAATCAATTAGCCACCCTCTGTACAGGCTGCTAACTTTGTGAAATGTAACATCCGCCATCATTCCCGTCTCCAACACCAAAGACCAACATACTCAACTATAACAGATCAAACACCGACCTCCTTACGCTGTGCTACAAATGCCAGGAGAGTGACGAGGCGCTGAGCGTCTTTTCAGCGCTGAGTGCATTAGGTGTTTTTTTTTGTGGTGGAAACGCTGCCCTCGTCACTGTCACGTTTTACCCAGCCGTCCAATCACAGTGGAGGAGGGGTGGGACAATACCACGAAGACCAACTGAGATGTTTCCTCGACCCATAAAATCACAAAAATCAGACGGACCGGTGGGTCCGTCCTCTCTCCCTACAAGCTTCAGCCTTCCCTTCATCCAGAACTCAGCTTTCTCTCTCAATATAGCATGCACTGAGGAATTTATTGCTTCAGTTGACCACAGAGAGAAAATGTAGCATGACCCATAGACAGAATAGACAATTATGAGAATAAGACCCAGGTTGAAAAAGAACAGAACTTTCTTTGAAGCATGTAGCTGTGATATTGTGTATTTAAGATAAGGTGATGTGACTAATGCATTGCATCAGTGTTGATCCTTATTGTGGATGTAGTGGAACACGTCTTGTATTTTAAACCTAATTGCACTCATGATGAATTATAAGCATGAGCCACCGTATAATTGCAGGTAGCTTGACATATATCAATGAAAAATGTAATTATTGTAAAAGCTGGCTCGTAAAAAGTCTGGTGGGATAATTTCTCAGTTAACCTGGCCGGTAAACTTGACGTACTGTGACAACTGAATCAGTGCGTTAATATTGGGTGCTGTTCATAATTGACATGTTATTTATTATTCATTTGTGAAGCAAATTGTTGTTCAGTTGTTCACTCATAGAGTGGAGGGACCTGGTTATTCATCAAATGGCCTGATATTGTCACGATTAACTTTTAAAAAAATGAAGGTCTCTGAATGTTTGAAGTGTAGAATGAGAGCTGCCCTTGCGAGAGGATGACGTCATCATGTACCGCCTGTTCTCCGGCAGGTCCCAGGACTTCTGCTGTGAGACTTGTGCCTGCTCAATGCGCTCTGCCCTCCTTGCTCTGACCCCCAACAGCAACCCCAGCGCCGAGGACCACAAGGCTAAAGAACTGGCTCAGCAAATCAACTTCAAGGTACGAACACAGGCTGTTACACAAGTCATGTTTGATTCACAGTTCAGTCAGCGATTTAACCCTAAGAGCAAAAGAGCTGCAAACAGCACAAGCTACAAAAGGAATGTCTGCTGCTATTTTCCTTTTTCCTCTCTCTGCACTCCACACCAGAAAAAGCTGATTTCAGTGCTGTGACATGTAAGGGCTGGGCAATAAACCACGTTGGATCTTTTACCCATTTAAATCTACTCATATCACAATTTTCAATAAATTGGTTGTTTTTTCCAGTCTAGTGTGTTTTTCATTCAGTCGTGATGTGCTCTCAATGAAATGAGTCGAGAGCCTGCCTTCTTAAAGCGACAATGGAGCATCACTCTGTGGGGAGAAGTCCAGAATGTTTAACTGGTAATTAATCAGGTTAAAGTCATTCAAAGTGAACCACCATGAGAGAGGAAATATCATGCTCTGCTTTATTTAAAGAAACATTATTGAAGTAAATGAGACAGTTTATCATGATAAAGATTTGAGAGCATATTGTCCAGCCCTTTGACAAGAGCCAAGGCACAATGTAGATGACTGCAGTTCCCTGTGTGTTGATGCAGGCAGAGTCCGGTTCATCCAGACAAGCAAGTGAGAGCGGAGGTGCAGAAAGCGAGCCTTCCACACTCACCCAGGAAGACACCTCCACGTCCGCAGGCCAGGAAGCTGCTGACGGGCCGCAGGCTGAACAGGTAGGTGTTAAACTGCCACTCTTTTGGGTTACAGAGGACAGCACATCACCTGCTTGCAGCCAGCCCCCTCCCAACAGAACAGACCATCCCCATGGGTTTACATGGTTTAGCCTATTAACTATAACAGCTTGGTCACCTTTATTATTATTATTATTATTATTATTATTATTATACATTTTTATCAAAATTATATGTTGTGATAATGCAGCTGAGAACAGTTTGTCCTCTGAATTCTTCACTCTTCAGAATGAATCATCTCAAGCATGTCTCAAGCCTCGCTGGCATACAGCTACAGTATCGTACTGTACTGTGCTGTACTAATGCTGGTATTTGTTGTTGTTAACCTCTACTTACCAAGGCAACAACTAATGACACACGGGACAGACACAGAAGAAAATTTTTCAGGCAGCCATTTTCCAGCAAGCATCCGTGGTTTGTTTTTAAATCCACTGAAGCTCCAAAGTATTGGACAGAGCAGTGGGTGTTCTGAAGCTCCACAGTGTACAACCAAAGGATTATATGGTGCTGTCTGTAAGCAGTCAATTACCCATCTTTCATATTGTTCCTTTTAATTGCTGGCATGCTTCATCTTCTGCTGACATCCCATTGAGCTCCACAATCATTTTGAATTTGTATTGAAGGAAATGATTGTGCATTACTGTGCAGCAGCACCATGCCAGCTGCCTTGGTTGCACTGAGTTAGAGTGTGTGAAATCGAGAAGCTGGACCTCAGTGTGCTCTCTTAACATCATAGTGGATGTGTTGTGGTTGAAGCCTGTGGTTCAGCGGCTTCTTTTACCAGTTCAGATGATATGAACAAGCCCTGTTGCCTAAGAGGATTGATTTTGGCGCCAGCTGCTAGCCACAGAACCACAGTGACAGAGTCTGAAGGAGACGAGAGGAGGGTCAACTTAGATTAGTGTTTCTGAGTTTGGATAAACTGAGGAGGGCTGCGTCAAAAATAGGACTCACCATCTGCCTCTGAAGTTGGAGGGTCAATACTTGTCCAGAATGAGATAGGCCAGCCCACGGTACCCCACACTGGGTGAAATATGTTTCATCAGCACAGTGCATTGGTTAGTCATCCCCTTCACAGCCTCCTGGTCACTTTAAATGAACAGGAGTATCATAGCCTTATCTTTAACTAATGCCTAGTTTTGTCTCACTGATCATTTCAATGCCATCCTCCTCCACAGGCAGAGGCATCTCTAGCCCCAGGAGTAGAGGGACCCCAGCCCTGCGGTCGCCCTCTCAGCCCCCGGCAGCGTCGTGTCCAGCAGCACAGCCAGCAGGGCCAGAGAGACGGCAGAGATCCAGCCAGCAGGCCGGCCTTCGTCCCAGCTCCTCATCAACCTCAGGATGAAAGCCACGCAGGCTCGGTAGTCCTCATCGTGGTGCTCACTCTGGCCCTTGCCGCACTCATCTTCCGCAGGATCTACCTGGCTCATGAGTACAAGTTTGACTATGAGCTGTGACGATCCCACCCCTCACCCTCAAGTCAACACCCCCTGCTCCCACCCTAACAGAACTATGACCCGCTGAAGTGGAAGCCGAGCCGAGGCGGTGGCTGACGCTGACATTCTGCCCTCCCTGCTCGCCAGCAAAGGGTTCAGTCTTCTTTGAGGGGAAACTTTTCATTCCTGCAGAGGAGACGCTCCACTCACCGCAACACCTCCAGGGTGTCTTTTAATCAATGTGAATTTTACTCTCTAGAGCGTCATGCATTTTTAAGAACAGGAGGCTTTGTTGTGTTTGAGATCAGTTCAGGAACCACTCACACCACATGTCCCCTTCCATATAATTGTTGTATATCCTAGGGCTGCCGCTTGTTCCCATTATTTAATTAAACCTGTAATATGAAATGTCAGCAACATGAAATTATGGTGGATTTCTGTCTCAATTAATCATGGAAGCATCTGCACAGAGTGTATGTGCTATAATGACTTCTTCTTTATGTGCTTTAATTCCCTAATTCATTTATCAACATATGTGTCCTGCTGCCTTCTGATGGCTACAGGGATTTAAAGAACTGAGGGAGAAGCATTACAGTATAAAGCAGCTGTGGACAACAGATACTGTCACTCATATTCATTTACCAATCAATAACAACATTCGTTACACCATCTTCCGTGGTCACTGGAATGTGTGACTGCAGGGGTGCTGTTGCAGGGATGCTATCATACTTTATTCAAGTGAGTAGTTGAGAAGGTGCCTTGAGGTCACAATTTCTGACGTTAAATGTGACCGTACTTTACCTAGGAATAAAAATGTTCCATCCAAATATTGTCAGGTACCTTTCTCTCACCTCTTTATAAAAACTGACAACACCAAAACATCTGCCAAGAAACAGAAGCACAGCAGAAGACAGATCACAATGTCTGACACTGGCCACGAGAAAATGTGACCCTACTGTACCTGGAAATAAATCAAACACCTTTTTTTAAACACTTTTAAAGACTGAATAACATTAATATCATTTAATAATAACAGCCATGTGTAGAAAATGACAGTATCCTTGCAACAGCCACTTCTGTGGTCAGACATTAAAGGGGAACGCCACCATTTTTACACATCAAAGTCTGTTTACAGGGCCTGGGGAGTACTATGTGGGGGGGAAAAGTTATATGAGCTCCAGAGGGAGCTGTTGGAAGTTTGATGAATGTCCTCAAGTGATGCCACTTGCTGCGTCAGTCATGGCTGAAGACTACAAGTTTGAAAAATCTGGGGGCGTGGAGTTAGAAAGAAATGATCTTGCCAGACCTCTGTAGCCCGCTCCTCATCTCTGCTTGAGGCTACGGGCTCTAGCATAACTAAACCCAATATCTGACTGCACCGTCTGAGGTTGAGTTGCATTTTGGGTAATGCAAGCGCCAGGTTTTGACAAGGAAAAAGAATGTGTGGAATAAAAAGACGACGTCTCTGGTTCTGCTGCATCAATTTTTAATCTGTTTTGTTTTCAAACTGTCCATCGTGAGTCTGATAATGTTACAGGAGTGTAATGCTAAATCAGTGGAGTACTCTTTTAAGGTGGTCACAGAATATGGTGTAACACCTGCTATAATCCCATTAAACATTTTATTTTTAAAGGCAATTTAAATCATCTACTGGTTGGACATTGTTTAATTGAAATTGTTTATTTACAGTTTTAAGTATTGTTTCACAATTTTGAAATTGCAGTATTTAGTTTGCTCTTGTTTACATAATCAGGAAATAGCTAGCGTATGTGGTCAGTGCAACTTCTAAGACCCAATTTCCACCAAAATGCCGACTACCTGCTTTGTGCTGCCTCATTCAAATGACACTCCTACCTGCTCTGGGCGCACCAATACCAAAGGCAAAAAGAGAATCTCAAGGTCAGTTCAATACCGAACTGTCGGGGCGCTGCTTGCACCGGTCGTAGAGCCAATAGTGTAATAATTCCCAGCAGTTCTGTGAAGGGAATGATTTGACTGATCCGGAATCAGCTAAATACAACATGTTTACTGAAGTACAGCACGGGGGCAGAGTGCTTTGAACTCACCATGGCAACGTCTACCGGTGAGACAATTAAAGGGATTATTTGCACCAGTAAACATGACTGTGGTCAACTGTCTGCTTCCTTTCAACACGAGTATGACTACTTGGATTCTTTGTCTGATTCTGCTTTCACACCTACAACAGATTTTATTTATCTTACTTGAAATAGGTTACCGTTCATTTGTATCTTTCCCACCTCACTCCCTCTCTCCCCTGCTGTTTCATGGTACTCGCACCCCGTCCCTGTGCATTAATCTTTGGCTTGCATTCTCTGAAGCTGTATGCAAACAGTCATTTTTTTTCCCCCCCATCTTGTATAAATAGACCCAAACACTGTCTAGCGTTTACCCTCTTTGATATACTTTGAGCAGGGGTTTATCACTCTAATGAGACTCAGAGGAACTGGGAAGCAATTTAAATGTACTCTCTGCACATTGTAGCTGATGGCTTTTTGACATGTACAGCAACTTGGCAGCATACAAACAGCTCAGAGGTAGTCGGAGCAGTCTACCTGTCGAGGGGAACAACACTCTCTCGGTAGTTTTTCTTTTATTTGCACAACATCTTATACCTGCATATGTCCGGGTATTTCTTGTCGGCAGCAGAGATTCTCTATGAATATCCATATTCCCAGAGTCTCTCGATATCTGGCTGGTTATCTGGGATGTAAACAGAAAATAAATGGCTTGAATGAAAGAGTGTGTTTGCCATGTGGGCCTTATTATGTCTTATTGTACCTACACATCCCACAGGGAATATGTAGCCTTGCTGTTACCTTTAATGAGTCCTGATGATGGATCAGGTAATTGCCAAATTGCCAGGTCCTAATGTGTGTAAAATACATTTAGCTGTAGTATATGTAGCTGTGAATAATCACAACCACCAATGCAGAGTTCATAGGCAACAAGTCTGGTTATCGATGGCTACTACGAAGCACAGGAAATTAGGTGTGTATTTCTGAGACGTTCAACTGGACAGACGATTTCTTCTGCTCTATGTAGATTTAAGTGTATGATAGTGATTTTTTGTAGTTGATGTTTAAACAAGACCAAAGAGTCTATAGCCATGCTAGAGGCTGTACTTAGGCATGCTAACATTTGCGAGTTAGCACAAACACAAAGGACATTAGGATGCGTTGTCTCGGCACCATGAATATCTGTACCAAATGTGCCAATTCACAGAGTAGATGTTGAGATATTTCATCGAATAAGTGAAACCTCTGACCTGTTGGTGGGTCAGGGGATCACCAAAGTCATTAGAAATGCCTGTAAAAACTTGTATGGCAATCCATCCAATAGTTGTTACGATACCTTCAGTTCTGGACCAAAGTGGTTGACTGACATTGCCATCCCCAGAGCCGTTACAAATCTCCTAAGGCCTATGACCCTACGACACTGAAACCTTACTCACAGGTAAGTAAACCTCTCTCACCTCCTGCCCTATCAACGCACCGAACATATATTTGGTTAAAGTTGCGTTAAAGCACAAAGCTTTTTTATGTCAGTGTCACCAAATCACCAAAAAAAGCAAAGTATCATCTGCCAAACTTCTTGGCCGAGGATCAGTTATTGCCATATCAGTCTCTTTATGTGATTTAGCATGGTTAAACCAGAGAGGTTAAACCAGAGCTTTGGATCTGAGTCAGGTTTAAGTCATAAAATGAGGACTTTCATGTCTCAAATCAAGTCAAGTGTTTAGGGAGTCAAGTCTCAAGTAAATCAAGTCTTGCAGCAGTCAAGACCAATTAAAGTCTTATGTTTTGATTTTGAATGCGTGAATGCGTCCTTAATAAATTGACTAGTTCTTTAATTCAAACAGACAACGGCAGCCGCAGCTGAAGAAACACATTTTCTTTGTACAGCATTTTCCATAATGTTCTTATGTAATGTCAGTATATTTTGGGTAAAATAATCAGCCTGGAAAGGCTTAAAATTAAAGTAGTAAAAGCTGTTACACAGTTTGGTTGGCCAGCCTCAAAACGTCCAAACCTTTCCCCCCCCCCCCACTTTTTAAAGAGCGGTAAATCTTTTCTCACTACTGAAACTCTTCAATGATTGACTATTCAGCATTCATCCGGCTGGATATAGTCTTGTAGAAAACATGGTTTTGACTGGATAATACTTTTTAATCTCCAGAGATCAAAAACTCTCTTTCAAGTGGGAGAACAGAATGTTCCTCGGCATCCACAAAGACTCCTGACACCACAAGCACCGTAATTCTTGACTGTGATGGAGGGCAGAGGTCCAGAAGAAAACAATCACAACTTTCATCTTTGTTTTTTAATCAACGACAATGTTCCCTCCGACAGTAACTGTGGGCGGTCAAGTGAAATTGGCACTGGCATACATCTCCGCACACAGTTTTAGGAAACCCCAGATGAACCCAAAGGAAACTGATACTACAAATGCTGCCTAATCGGGTGAGATATTGTAATTCCACTGGTTACTAATGCAATTTCGCATTTTCCAAGAACTTCTCTATCCAGACTACAGGCGGTTGGAATGAAGAGAAGCCCCAAGAGGAGACAGATGTGGACATCAATGTCTTACGTCAGTTTAACAGGATGCCCCCACACTGTCCTACACTGCAAAACAAATCCTCATAACAAACCGTGCAAACCACTGTGGAGTGTTCATATCTTTGAGAGATAATATTGTTAAGTGAGATGAAATAATCATTTCAAATCAAGTCATGTGTTTTTAATGGGACACATTGTGTCTGGGTGGTCTCAGCAGGTTCTCTCGTTTCATTTTCTCTGAGGGCATCTGCCTCCTCTCAGCAGGGTCTCTGCCTCCAAACGATTCGTCAGGAGGGACTTTCCCTCTTCTTCTTGCAGCGCGCTGCATGTGGTGCTGATGCTGCGCGCTCGTGAGCCAGAGAGAAAAAAAAGCCAGTCTTGGGAGGCTTCTGAAGACCAATCAGAGAGCTTATCAGACTTCGCCATCCCGTCTCTCTGCCGCACTCGTTCACCACAGTCCCTCGACTCTTCCACTCTTCCTCTTCCTCTGCCGGTGACGGGAAGATGGTACCGTGCACAGAGCGTCCTGCACGCGGACCGAAGGCGTCACTGGCCGAGCCGCTGCGGGACTTTTAAACTCATCATGCCGTGTTACAGGTTTCTGCTGTTCCTTCTGTGTTTGATTCTCATCGCGGAGTGCAGGAGACACAAAAGTAGGAAAAAGCGGTGGTCCGCGCCGACGGAGACTCACAAGCCAGGCACGTAAGTACTGAGAACCTTTTATTTTATTTTATTTTCATTCAACTGAGATGTGGAATCTGACCGCCAGAGATCATCATCGGACAAATATGCAGGAGAGACTCCAAACAGAGGGACTGAAAAGTGGAGGAACTGCAGGAAGGATATATCAAGCCGGTTGTTTGGCTGGAATCTTTTCTCTTTCACACTTCAACATCCTTCCGCAGCAGCTTCTGTGGTGTTGTTATATATTACGAGCAAAACTTCATCTCTTTGCCTAACAAACCAGCACCAGGCAGTAGCCTACTTTTTACTTTTTATTTTTTCAAAAAAAAAAGGGGCTCTGCATAGTGGGACTGCACATTTTCATTATTGATTATTCCCATTATTTTCTTCACATGGCATGTTTTGTCCGACCAACAGTCCAATGCCAATATGAATTAACTGATTGTTTCAGCACTACTTCATAGATTTTTTGGGGGCCCTAAATCTAGGCAGAATCATACCAACAGGTTTCTAAAATGCCATTTTTTAAATAAATAAATCCAACAAAATGTCAGAGGGCTTCACATTTGTAATTTAGGGGCCTCATGCAGCCGCAGACAGCTGCTCAGCATGCTCTTGCCTTCCCCTCCCTCCACAGTATAAAGTATAAATCTGGTGATATTCCGTGTGTTTCTCATTGTCAACACATCCCATGTGCAGAGCCCAAACCAACAATGAATGTAATTCACATTTCTTTTTTATGACATTTCAAAAGTTTGCTTAAAAATTTGCTTGACGACTGAATGGAAACACGGCTATTGTTGCACTGGGTGACATGTTCCTTCATTACCATTTTGACTCCCGGTCCCACTTACGCCGTCCTGCTACACCAAATGGGGATTAATCCACTGCTGAAAATAGTCCCCAACAAATGCACAATTTCCTCCTGTTACGTGTTGAAGGCAGACTGAGTTGGATTTGTCGGCTGCAGTTTGTAAACACAACATTCAAAGTTGGCCCCTCCTCCCTGGCTGGTAGCTTCATCTTGGACGCATGCTTACGATCTGGCACCTGGTTATTATAGCACAGTCCCGCCCTCACACCCTGTGCTGGCTGGGGGCTACACACCCACTGCTACAGGGCAGAGTCTCTGCAGATACAGACACCGCCACACACTTCTAGTGGATCTTAATTGAGAGGGATTATTTTTGTATGAGTCTATACATTGCTTTTTAGGAAAATCCTCCTCATGCTGCCACAGTGTTTAGCCAGCTGTCCAGGAAATTACAGAGCCTTTCAAAAGATATGTTTCTGAGCCCAACGGGCTTGGTGCTGAGAGCCACAGAGTAGGGTAGGGAAGTCCAGTCCAGTCCAGTATCCTTGGAAATATATTCATATTTGACAATTCACCTCATGATTTACATCCAATGTCAATAAACATGCAGTGCCAATGTAGAAGGTAGTGAGCCCTTTATGTAGACAGGCATAAAGAAAAGTGCAATACGCAACAGCAATTATCTGACATCCGTAGCCCATACAGTCTTTCCTGACCCTAACCTAAAGTGTTTTAGTTGTTAACCTTAACCATTGTTTATTTGACATCACAAATTGATACAATTATATATATATATATATATATATATATATATATATATATATATATATATATATATATATATACATATAAAATTCATATATATATAATAAAAACATTAGCATTAAATGTAATCCAGAGTTCAGTGTTCCACGCAATAACATATTGTTGGTTTTGGTCTTTTCATGCAATTGGTCGACATTGATAGAAATACAGAATAACACAAGCCTTATCCTTTAAGACAAACTCTAATGGCACTTTAAACATCTCCCCTCTCTATCTGCTGCCCTGTTGCCAGTCCTCTGTCAAAGAAGGCTGTGGATGTAACCAAAGCCCGAAAGGTGAAGACCAGCCACCTTCTGCGCATAGACGAGCATGACTTCACCATGAGGCCTGCTTTCGCAGGTAAGTTCTGCGGACTTTAGGAGACACAGCGATCATGTTGATGGCAATGTGAGAATATTTGTCTGTTTTTCTTGTGTCTTTGTTGAACCTGAGGAGAATGTTGATGCTATGCTGAGTGGGAAAGCAGAAGCAGCTTCATTTGTCCCACCTGTCTTCTCTTCCTCTCGACTGCCGAAACCTAAAGAGTGCAGTAAGGCGAGATGTGGAGCTCACAGCCTCAAGCTAAAGAAAAAAGAAAGAAACAGAGAAATGCTCAGAAGGTTCTATTACACTGTAAATACATTTTGACATAGAGCTGAGCAGCAGTCATCCTGCTGCACCTTGTAGGAAAACCTGCAAAGATTCCCTCTGAGGCCATTATTCGCCACCTCTGATCTTCTAGCAGTGACACTGATGATCCAAGTGTTGGACTGAAGCAAAAGTCAACTTGTTGTGTGTGCGTCTGTGTCCTTGCTTTACATCTTGAATGTCAGGACAATGGCACTGCCACTGGGATTTGGGGAGGCAATTAAAAATAAGAAGCTTATTTGTTGAACTAAAGAGTCCCATTCTGTATTTAGGATAAACGGGTCCTGTTAAAGCACAGGAGGAGTTGGCTAAATTAAACATCCCACAGGGAATTTCATGCTCCTCTGGGACTACAATTGCAGCCACAGATGGGAGCATGGATCCCACAGAGGATCACTTTTTGTCTTACATTTGTCAGCTATTGTTTGCCGGCGCAGACAGCTTCTGCCGCAGCAGAAGAAGAATGCAATCGTCTTATTCAAACATCATCAAAAAGCCGACTTGTGTAAGCAACCGGCTGCTGCCTGTGAGACTGCCGTGCATTCATTTGGCTGATCAGAAAGTATGTGTGCAGCAGCTGCTGTGGTTCCTCCTGGCTTCAAAAGGAGCGACTGCAGTGTTACTAATGAAAGCCTCTTACACGGCCGCTTCCTGCTCGCTGGGGGAACGATATCAAGAACAACACTGTTTCGTGCCAACGGGGATGTCAGTGTAGGGATGGGGGAATATTTGTGTGTCACAATCATACAAATCCTGACTGTGGAGCAGTTTATTGTCCAAATGTACTCGATAAACTGCTTTGCTGTGATTCCATATCCCAAAGAGCAGCAGTGGATGAGGTTTGTATTATCAATAGTGTGCAGGTGGAGCTGTGAATGTTGATAAAGTGTCTGTTATCCTAATTAGGGTGGCATTGCTCCCATTGGGCGGTCCCCTATTTTGGCCTGACGAATCAAACACACACAGGAAGCTGAAGGGAAGAAGACAGTTGTTTGGAGCAGAATATTTGTCAAGTTGCAATTTCCTGGCTACATCTGTTAACGGAGCTCCTCCTCCCTGTCTGCCTTGGGTTTAAAAAACCTCTGATGGGGTGGCTAGCTGTCATGCATTAGTCACATTTGCATTAAAAAGAGACAGCATGTTTTGGGATTCTGAAGAACCCTCCACCAAATGCATCATTTCGCTTGGATTTCTTTCTAGCCTGACTAATCTAGCCAGGGTAAATCAACAGTGGATTTACAGTTGCTAATCCATGAAAAGAGGAGCAGTCCAACATCATTAGGTGGAATGGATAGGGTGTTTCTCTCCCTCTATTCTAGTCACATCCGTAGAAATTACATGAGGACAATTAAATCTGTGAAAGCATGAATAAATGAATAAATACAGTACAGCCGTAACTGAGATGCTTGACGTTCTGCAAAAGCTTTTGACGAGTAACTACAAGATGAATTAATGTTTCAGGATCAACTATGTTGTGTCTAAGGAGGATGATGGACCGGTTTATTCCAGCAGTCCCTAAAGAGGAAATAACACATTCTTCCTCTTACAAATGAAAAGCTAAATTAATAAACAATGAAGTTACAAAGGTTCTATATGGACTTTTCAGAAAGTTGTTGTTTTTAATGACACCGGTGGCTGTGCAGTGACCGGCAGTCAGCATCCTGTTGCTCATGCGTGCAGTCTGTAGGCGCGAGCGAGCCAAACTTTGAAGTGACACACACCAGACTGATTTACTGTGAATCATGTTTAGAATAACGTTACTATCTGTAATGTTATTATCTTGTATTTGCACCATTGGTTCCATGATACAAACTAGCTTTTGAGGGCAATATATAGAAATCCTCAGAATTTGAACACTAATAAATAAAATAGTGGACAGTAAATATAGCGCATTATGTAGTAAATAGGAGAGTAATTACGAACACAGCCAGTTTATCATTTCCTGTAGTGGATTCATGCAGATAATGTTGGTTTTATTTGTCCAGGTTTAGAGACATCTGTCTCTGAGAGTTCTGCCTCCACCGCAACACAGTGGCTTGTTGTGTTCACAGCGTAGAAACACTCTGAATAACATTTCTTCCATTCGCCCAGTTCCTCTGTGCATAATGTTCTCCTGCTATACTTTGGGTTACCAGATGCAGCCAGTGAGCACAGTTTTTGGTTTTGGTCTCTGTTTGGGTACGCTGGTACCAAACCTGACGGCTGAGATTACGAGACTCCGTACGATGCTGCACTTCATGTTGAAATAATCACTTTTACATTTCAGTTTGTATCCATTGAAATCTTAAGGGCCTTAAGATGATGATTATCACCTAATCATTTAACTAGTTTAAGTGGGCCCTATGTCAAATATTTAATATAAACTGTTGATCAAATTACAACAAATTCATCTGACACACTGAAAACTTCCAACATAGCAGTAGTGTTTGGGGTCTGGATGCTGCCATGTGTAGTCTGCTGTGTGCACTTTACATATGAGCGCTGGAAGGAGGCTGGGTGCACATGCAGTGCACAGGGAGTGGGAGGAGCAGGGGGGCCCACAGCTCATTTTTGCCTCAGTGTCCCTAATGGTTTAATCCAACCCTGCCTGGGGGAATTGGCCCTTTTTTTCTTTATTTCTACTTTCTTTTTTGCTACATGCCACTAGTTCCATTAGATTCACATAGAGCGGTAAAGACAGGAGGGAGAGCTCACACATCTTAAAAAGTACCTGCAAAAACCCAGGAAACTGCCTCAAACAGTGAAATAATATTCCTGTGCATATAAAAAAAAGTCCTTCCCCAACACCGACATCTCATATTTCTTATATTAATGAACTTTCTTAATTAGAGACATTATGAAATTTCATCCACAGGGAGAAATGAAAGTCCATATCCACAGTGACTCAAATGATTAGCCTGATAAAAAATGAAATAGCTGGATAAATTACACACGCAGCTAATAAAATGTAAGCTTTCATGTCACGTTCTGAATGCAGGATTATGTGCTTTTGTTTTCGCTTGGACAATAATTTAAGAAATAATAGAAGAAAGTAAGATGAGGTATTAAAAGAAGCTGTTGGGGTTCAGTGGAGCTCTCAGGAAAGAGGAACTGTGAAACAATCAATATGCCTGTTCTGCAGGCGGTTTTGCATTTTAACTGACTGTAAGGTCAGGGGGAAAACACTGGCTAGTGCTTCCTTGCTTCATGCCCCATTTGAAAACAGCTCACACAGAAGTGCTACGGAGCGCTGGAAGGGCCAACAGGAATCATGAAGTGGAGCATCGTTATGACGCATTCATGGGTCTCATCTGATAATCAGTGACATGGAATAATTCGCTGATGCTGTCAGCTCAAAATAGCAAAAGGAAATCTTCTGGCAAAACCACTCGCAGGACATTTCATCTGTGCCTGATTGGCCCGTCTGAACACACACAAACCTCTCTTCTTCAGCCTCAATCTGTAGCCAACAATTTTGAACATCCAACAACAGAAAACAGGCTGCCATACCCTTTAATTTAGGGAACATACACAGCTATATCTCTCCTCTGGACAGACCCTTTTTTTGTTTTACCACTGATGTGTCCTCGCAGTGCATTCCAGCTCAGAATGGGTTCTGGCAGTGACCTCCTGTGACCCTGTGAGAGCTGAGACAGAGCAAAATCACAGACCCATCCCGCTCCATAAGCACCGCTGGTCCAGGCTTTTTTCTGGTGTCTGGTGTTACGTCCACTGAGGACGTTAACATGTCAACAGGAGCTTAGGCATCGCTGAGTCTGGTACGTGTGAGGCATATGTGGCATATGGTTTGAGTAAGAGTAGGGAGGACACTCTGCTGACAGCTGGAACTGGGCACAAGTTAATATCCCCCCTTCCAGGTAGCAGCTTTGCTGTGCCACTAGTTATGTAAGGCTGGCACCCTTACTGCTGCTCAGATTGACAATACTACAGCAGTCAGTGTAACTGACAGCCGACAGAAGGATGTGTGAATTTGTTTTATTATTGATGAGAAGGCTAGTAGCCCTGTAAATCCCAAACTGGCCTTCAGCTAAAGAACATATATCCACAAATATGAAAACACTGTGTTCTGTTTAATGCAAGTTCTCAGACAGTATGAAATGATTGTTATTATGTTATAAGTTATTCAATTATAATTATATCAAGTCATTTATGAAATATTAAATGACTGTGACAATGGTCGCTCGTAGTGATGAGTTTCTGCTCATTGTTTAGCTGCCCACAACTTTACTGCTCTGGTTCACTCTTATCGCTTTCATAGCGTCATTTTCAGCCGCAGCAGGCAGCTGTTTTTCAGAGAAAAAGCTCTAGAAACCCATTACACACTACCTGGTCAGCACCAGACACAGTTAGAGGCTAGCTGGTGAACACGGTGGAGCATTTAGTAACTAAAGCTACTGTAACAGAGAGTGAATATTAGAGTTACATTTGCCAGGTGGCCAGACTAATAATGACTAATAATGAATTACAACGTTGCTCCGCAACAGCTGGATGTGTAAATAAGCAAGTGTTTGCTAACAAGTTCACCATATCAACTTGAAATATGTTCACAACTCGTTCCTGCTTTCTCCAAGTGGCCAAAAATCCATTATTGCAGTTTAGAAAAAAGATTATGGTGTTTTTAGTCCATGTTTATTTGTCCCATATAGCCAATGTACCAACTCTACATTAGCTGTACCTTTCTAGAGATATATGCACTGTTTAGGTGTGTGTGTGAGAGAGAGAGAGTGTGGGCGGGTGTTGCTAATGTTGTAGGAACATAAATCTGTTAACACAGTCACGTTGTGAGAACTTGCCTTCCTTATGGGGACAAAATGCTCAAATGTCCCCATAAGATAAATATGATGAAGATAAAATGTTAGGGTGAAGACTTGGATTAAGGTTAGGTTTAGGTTAGGGTTAGGTTTAGGTTAAGGTTGGGTTTAGTAGTGGTTAGGAGTTGGGTTAAGGTAAATCTCCAGGGAATGAATGTAAGTCAAATTAATGTCCCCAAAAGTGATGGAAACACGACTGTGTGTGTGTGTGTGTGTTTCGTGATAGCTTAGACTCTGACTGATCTAAGAACACATTAGGAACTCTGGTTCTTTCTGTTATTTCCCTCCACTCTCCTCTTTCCTCTTGTCTCCATACGCCCATGAAGTGGAGTCATAAAACCTCAGGATAAGCAATAAGCGCACATTTTCTGCTACTCGTGCAGCCGTTCTTCGCCTCAGTTTCCACTACCCCGGGGAACTATTTTAGTGTATTTAGTTTAAGAAGTAGGAGAATTTTTTCAACCCATTAAAAGAATACTTCCGTCTATCAGATACATTCAAATACAAAATCACCAAATTTGGAGATACATGATTTTCATTTGACAGGAAGGGTATAAAAAATTGTAATCTGAAAAGTAACTACTAATTACAGCCGTCAGACAAATGTAGTGGAGTAGAAGTATAAAGGAACATGAATTGGTAATACTCAAGTAAAGTAAAAGTACCTCAAATTTGTACTTAATTACAGTACCTGAGTCAATGTACAGTCCACCACTGATAAAATGTCACGCTGCATCCGCCTTTGCTTCTGAGACAGAGACATTATTCACTTGACCACAAGAGGCTTTCAGAAAGTGTTTGAACAAACAAACAAACTTGTCTGATAGATAGTCCGTAGGCCTGAAATAGTCTATATGTACAATACAGTTGTTTCTCTATGTAATAAAGGAATGCAAACTCTAATCTGTTTGATATGTATCTGCAGGCCCAGCTGTCCCTGTTGGAGTGGATGTTCAGGTGGAGAGCTTGGACAGCATATCAGAGGTAGACATGGTAAGTGGCTTGCGTATGTTAAATGCCATACAATACACACAGTAAGGTTATTGGACAGATTGATCAAAAGCAATGAAGTAGCTGTAATATGACTGCAAAAAGAACTGAAATCAGCTGCAGATACTGAAAATACTTCAAATAGATTCAGTTTGGGTGTAAAAATAGAGGATTACTTGGATTATTCTGTCTCTCTAACTTAGTATTTAATCGGGTTTGAAAGCAAAGACCAACACAAACTGAAAGTAATGAGATTATGGAAGAAGTAGAAATATAATGGCATCATTAATGCTTCTGTTCCAGTGGATTATGTTACTGGTGGTTAATATAACCAGTAAATGTGTAACAGATTCTGTCAGCAGCTGTGGAAGTTGTAACTTTAACAAATGAACTCTCTCTCTGTCTCAAGACATGAGGAAGGAGCTCTCTTCAGACAAAGCAGCTAATGAGGCAGGAACATCATTCATTAACAGCATGAGAGTGGACACATGAGCACCACAGACAAAGACTGTGGGAACACGTCAGCTCAACTCTTTTGATTGGACACACCAGGTCAGGGCCCAAATATAGTTTAAAGTAATCAGTTGTCCGATCAGATATCTGTGTTCTGCCACTGGCATTAGAGGGATTCTGTACTTTGAAATAATAGTCAATAGTAATAGTCATTTAGCTGTGGTTTTCAGTTGGATAATCAGAGTCAGATTATGAAAGCTCAGTGGTAGGACATTGTTTATTTTGCTCAAAGTCAGACTGAATGCACGTTGAGTAATGTAATTAAATCAACCTTCTGTCCTGGAACCATAAATTGGGTCCAAAACTGTCGTCCTGATGTTGTGTAAGCTCCTGTTTGCAAGGACGACCAAGGATTACATTTAATTTGGATCCCAGAGTTGTGTATTTAATTGTTTTGGAACTGGGGGAGGGGGGATGACTAATTCCGGACGATGGCTGCTTTTAATGACATTATGTCATATCACAAAGCTGCAGGATGCTAAACAGTCACACAGCAAATGATCTTTTGCTGTTCCATTTAATTATATAGGCAGGTTTAGCAAAAAACAAGATTTTCGATCATGAAAAGACCCAAACCAACAATATGTTAGCCTGTCTCTCAATACTTTCTGACTTCCCTACCCTCCCTGTGGCTCTCAGTCCCAAGCTCATTGGTTCCTACGGAAGATGTAAATCTTTAAAAACGGCTAACAAACATATGGTTTCATATATTAAAAGGCCTCAGTCATTTCCTAAAGCAAATGTTAGTCATACAGGAGGAAATAGTCCATTTCTTGGTGGTTGTTTGTGCTACCATAGGCTCCAACATGGGGAGGGTCCTCAAGAAGCCTGAATAAAAGTTATTTTTACATTTTACACATTGTTTGATAAATAGTTGCATATGACAACAATACTGGAACCTCTCGTTAATGGAGGATTTGCGACAAGGTGAGCTAAACTAACTCAACAAAAAGTAAGTAATCATTAGTAGCATCGGGTAGACTGTTTCAGCTAAATGATGATTGCTTTTTTTCTACCTTTGTCTAATGTCCCAGTGCATAACAAATATCTAAACAACCATGAAGGAAATAATGTCCCATAACATTATTTGTTACACTTCAAAACATCTCTTATCAGTACACTTGCAACACTCCAGTTGTTGCTCATGGCAGACATGCCCTTGAACTCATCTTATGCAACATCAAAGGTACTTTTATGGGAAGCGCCAAGAGTACAATGTGTTGCTACAGCCATTATTCCAAAAATGATCTGGTCTTATATAATGCCATAAGGAGAATGGGACAGAGGATGATCTGCTGTGGCGGGGAAAAGTATTGCAGACGCAGGACCACTCCTGCCTGCATAGCAACAGGAGAAAGGAGGCGAGAAGACAAATGTAATCTGGGACCAATGGAAGCTGTGGACTATACTTAGTTAACATATGTCCAGCACTTCTCTTGACCATGTATGTTTAGTCATAAACAATCCGTATAATCCAGCAGCCACGAGCTGCAGCCGTGTAATCCCAGAGGAATTCAATAAACCAGAGGCAACAAGCAAGCAGAGTCCTTGTAGTGAGGCTTAATCCGGAGGCTGTTTCTGTTTCTATCACCCCTCCCCCGCCCCCTCAGGACTTCACAATGACCCTGTATCTGAGGCACTACTGGAAGGACGAGAGGCTGGCCTTCCCAAGCTCCACCAACAAGAGCATGACCTTTGACGGGCGCCTGGTAAAGAAAATCTGGGTGCCTGATGTGTTCTTTGTCCACTCCAAGAGGTCTTTCATCCATGACACCACCACTGACAACATCATGCTGCGGGTCTTCCCTGACGGTCACGTCCTGTACAGCCTGAGGTGAGGACAGGACCCCCCCCACCCCCATGCACAGATATCTTCACTGGGATTTTGCACACCAACCAAATGAGACTTGGCAGGCCTTGGTGCAGCATGCATATAGCTGGTGATGATGCTGCTTTTAATTCCCCAGGGTTACAGTTACTGCAGCGTGCAACATGGATTTCAGTCGTTTCCCTTTGGACTCGCAGACATGCACACTGGAGCTGGAGAGCTGTAAGTATTTACATGCACTGACACTTCACTCTATTGCTAAGAACCATGTGGAAATAATGAGCTACTCCCATTTCTGGAACTGGACTTTTAATTTAAATAAAAATGCACCTGTCACCTGTCATTAAGGTTGTCATTAAGGACATTAGGCTTTTACTTTGAAACATCTGTAGGTGGTGTTGAGTTTCATTGACATAACACCACTCGAAACAGTGGTGAGTATAAAATGTTGAAATATATGTGTACATATATGCATACACATATATATTGTATCCGTTTCGCCCTCTATGGCTATCGCTAGTGGGATAAGCACGAAGCAGGATATAGTCTACGCCTCACTGGGTCCGTCCAGTAACACAAGCACGAACACACACCCACTTCACGGGATGAAACAATAAGGATTCCATGCCCAGCCACTGCGCCGTGCGTAATAAGGCGTAGAAGGGGATGAAGGCTGGGAACGAAATAAAGCATACTGCTGTGAGGAAGAGGAGACGAAGGTTATGCACTGTGACAGTCCAGCTAGGAGCAGGGGGGGGGGGGGGGGGCAGGCAGCTCTCCATGCGCCAACAGGCAGGAGGGAGAGCGCATAAACCAATCAGCTGATATCAATCACTCTGACAAAACACAGTACAGAAGTTCTGATGTTCACAAGCTCTTACATCACCTCATTTAGGTTTTCTTCAGCTACGAAGAAAATGTGTTTTAGTCATTGTTTGAATCATTAAGACCTATGTGCCAGGCTGAGCCCCGGACAGCCCCGGCCCAATTTAATCACTGTGTATATACACAGTACATACATATGTGTGTATATATATATAACTGAATCAGGCATGCAAACATATACATACAGTAGATACTCATACAGTATATACATACACATTTGAAGTAATGTTTTTTTAGCCGGCCTTTATTAGCGACTGTCCTTTATTTGTTTGGCTATTATTCAAGACTGACTTTTATTTGAGAATTTACAGTATTTTCTTATGTGTTTTTCAGTCTTACTGGTACAACTATATACTTACATACGTGCCTTCTGTCCTTAAGATGCTTACACGGACGAAGACCTGATGCTGTATTGGAAAAGCGGCGATGAGTCCCTGAGCACCGATGACAGGATTTCTCTGTCACAGTTCCTCATCCAAAAGTTTCACACTACCTCCAGACTGGCTTTCTACAGCAGCACAGGTAGAGTGGCAAAACAAACGCTGAGTGGAGTTTTACATGGATATTTTCTATACGGCCGGATTAGCCACTGACATGACTGACTGATAAACTGACCTTAATGCGACCCCTGCATTTGTACCTAATCTTTTGGCCTTCTATCGTCAAGGGTCCTCATGTCAACATCTGCTTTTAATACCATCTATTTCAGTTAAGATTATGCTTACATGGTGCATGTTCTTAAATAAATCCATGTTTAATCAATGTGTAACCAACCTAAGTTGGAGAACACATGGGGGATCTGTAGGGGCCCTGCTGACGGGTTAATCAGGTCCTGATATGGCAGAGTCAGAAGTAATCGAGCTGAGTTGAACCTCAATGTGGCAAGCCAAGTAACCACAAGGCACGACAGGCAAGGACCTTCATTTGTATAGCACATTTTATACACAACTCTATTGAATGACAGACTGGAAGCAGGGCTGTCTTGGTCTTGAGACATTTTTTTCTATTATCTCGGACTCAAGTGGTCTTGACTACCTCCTCAGTGCAGAGACCTGAGAGTTGGAGTGATATCTTCTCCTATATATTTTTTTTTCTAATAGAAAGTAGCCTTAATCCTAAACTATATTGTAAAATGAATGTTTTTCAGTTTACTGTTGTGCACTAATCAATTTTTTCTCATGTTCTAATGATGGTTAAACATTTGTGACAGCCGTAGCCCCCATCCCAATATAATGGAGTTAAATGACTTTTTAACTGAGCTCTGCTGTCATAGATTCTGTTATCCAAAGCAATAATCTCTTTTCTATTCAGCTGTTGTTTGTACATTGGTTTTGTTATGTATGCCCCTCCAGATTTCTATCATCCCAGTGCAGATTAGCTGTTAATTTCACCTGGTTCTGTGTTTATCATGGCATTTTACCACATAATTCCTCTGTTTTACCTCTGAAACTAAACAATTTGCAAACATCCACTGTATTTTACTTCTTCCCTGTCCCCAGGCTGGTACAACCGTCTGTACATCAACTTCACTCTGCGGCGTCACATCTTCTTTTTCCTGCTGCAGACCTACTTCCCTGCCACCCTGATGGTCATGCTGTCTTGGGTGTCCTTCTGGATCGACCGCAGGGCCGTTCCTGCCAGAGTCTCATTAGGTAAAAAGATATGCAACACAAAGACCATCCTGCCTGTTCAGATTCAACTGTTCAAACCTGAGAGCATAACCCAGATGGCACAGTAGAACCCAAGGGGGAATCAAACTGTTAAAGTGAGCTGAGAAGATGAAAATCAATCTTGTGACTGTGTCTAGTACGGCGGTGGAATATGGACATGGTTAGCCTAGCTTAGCATCAAGACTGGAAGCAGGGGGAAACAGCTAGGCTAGCCCTCGCTAAAAGAAAATAAAAAAACATCTACCAACACCTATAAAGCTAATTGGAGGAGAGCAGCAGCACGTTCAGTCGGCCAATCATCAGCCAGACAGAAACGTGAATGAGCTGTGAATGTCTGAATGTTGTGTCTGCATCCACAATCTATATAACATATATATTGTATATACTGTATGTAAATAGATACACTGTGACATCACAAATATCCACATTAGCGCATGACGTAATGTAGCATCATCAACTTTTTGAGCATTTGCCATTGAAAATAGTTGGCAAAACTGTACAGGCTGGAGCCATTTCCTGGCAGCAACAGCCGGGTGCAGTGACCATGTGTAGCAAGTCTTGTTACCACAGTGAGGTTGCCAGGTTTGGTACCATAGTGCCTGTACAGAGAGAGCTATATTAAAAGCAGTTCTCACCATTCGGCAACTTTTGCTACAGCTGGATACTTGGCACAGAAGTACTCAGTGGAGTAATAAACTGTTTTTGAAGAAGAAATAGTTCCAGGGAGTAACTCCCCCTAAATCCACAAATCCATAATTTCTACATTTCCGCCTGTTTGTTTATGGATTAAACAAACGAGATACAACATGTTAAGTACTCAGCTTTAGTAAGTGTATTTTTGAACTTTGCTCAGCCAGGCTAGCTGTTTTCTCCTGGTTCCAGTCTTTATGCTAAGCTAAGCTAAGCACGTCCCAACTCCAGCTCGGTACTAAACACACAAACATGAGATTGGTTTTGATCCCTGCTTCTCTGCCTCACAAAGAAAGCCAGTGATTGTATTTCCTAGATTTATGATCTGTTCCTTTAACACTGGTAGTGTATAGAGGGCCAAAAATGGTAAAGTTGCAGCATTGAAGTTATGTGTCACTATTGTTACATCAATAAATCATCACATTGCACATTGTATGTTGCTTCATCAGGTTCCCTCTGTGCTTAATTGCCATCAGGTGTGCCTTTAAATAATCAAGTGCTGATTAACAGAGAATCCAACAGGTTCACGTTACCCAATACAGACGCACGTCATTTGTACTGGGTAATCAACAATAATAGGCAATAGCAACTACATTTCTACAATACAACATTTGATATAAATATTACATTTCCATAATATCCTAGGGTTCGTGAACAAGAAAACCGAGGGGGTTACACTAGTCTTTGGCCCACAAGTTCCAGAGCTATATCTGTACTGGACAGATAGATAACATGGATATGAATCTTCTTCATGTTTCCCAAAACCCTTTCAGGTATAACCACGGTGCTCACCATGTCCACCATCATTACTGGAGTCAACGCCTCCATGCCCAGGGTGTCCTACATCAAAGCTGTGGATATTTACCTCTGGGTCAGTTTTGTCTTCGTCTTCCTGTCTGTGCTTGAATATGCTGCCGTCAACTACCTGACGACGGTGAGGGATGGTAAAGACCGCAAGCTCCGAGAAAAAGCCAGAGAACAGGTACAGAGATCTTTTCAGAAAATGGCATACATGTACAAGTGGTGCTTTCAACTTTGTATATCAATCTTGATTCCTTTCCACTCTTTCGCCCAGTCTCAGACACTCCCCTGCACCTGTGGCATGTCCCACACCAGGACCATGATGCTGGACGGGACATACAGTGAGGCGGACGCCAACAGCCTGGCGGGGTACACAAGGGCCTCCATGGCGGGTGAGAATGCGTCGGAAAAACAGGAGCGAATGGTGGTGCATCTCTCCCTGGACAACGAGCCCACGGGGACCAAGAAGAAGGGCATCCGTGGCTTCCGGATCATCCAGAACACCCACGCCATCGACACCTACTCTCGCATGATCTTCCCTGGCGCCTACATCCTGTTTAACCTGATCTACTGGTGTGTGTACTGCTGAGTGTGTGCGTTTTAGCTTAAACTGAAGCAGTGACAGAAAGAACTGCGGAAGCTTTTCATTGAGATACAGTTGTTTCCATTCTGCAATCTTTGGCTTGATGGCTAAAGAATATCAGAGGCTTCTGGGTATCAATATCTCTTGTCTAGTGCCAGTTGTAGAAAAACAGAGTAATTTTAAGAATAAAAATTTCGCCACCATACCCCAAGGCTCTGACAGTTGACTCTACAACTCTGCCTGCTATCAATGTGCCCACCCCAAAACAGAGCTGACGACCTGCCAGATATCACAATGTTTGTTTACAGCTTATTTCGATATAATTTGTGTTACCTTCAGCATTAACACTATTTTCTGCATCCCTATGTCTGTCCATTTAAACATTCTTCACTGATTTTTAATGTCTGTAAGTTGACTTACAACATCCCATATCTATGTAGGTAGCTAGCAAGCTATGTTGGAAGATTATGTCCCCATTCTTAATCCTGCCTATAAAACTCAGATTGAGTCTTCAATCAGGGGAAACAGCTGCCAGTGAGCACAACACCAGACCTACTGTATTTGATTCACTAAAAAAATGCAGGTGGCAATTCACAGGTTTGGAATAAAAGTAGAGAAGATCTTCACAGCAAGCTGACAAACACAAACCATGGACATCTTGTCACGTTATAAAGTTGGTTTTTGCTAACGTGTTAGCAATCAGTTGCCTATTTACACATCCAGCTGACATGGATCATTAGCATTCATTTGGTTTCTGGCAACACAATGTTGCTAATACTATGTAACTCTGTTTTTGGTCTCAACCAACTCCTGAGAAAAATATCCAGCCTTTAGCCGCTAAATGCTCCACTATGTTCTCCAGCTAGTCGGCAACTTTGTCTATCTGTCGTTTGGATCTTAGCATGGTTGATATAGAAATATTGATTGGCAGAGCTTTCCGATTGTCAAAAAAGCTTTACACAACTTAAGAACTTATATGTCTATCTGAAGTTGGACTGTTAGATCTGAGCCATAGTCCAGTATTTGTGCGACAAACCCCATCCTAGACTTCCTTAAATAACACAGCTCTTTATCTTCATGATCAAACTAGCTGACTGAGTCACATTACTGAATGTGTCCAGAGCAGATGGCTAATAAGGCAGTAAGTGAGCTCAATACCAGGCTTTCTTCCCTTAACAGCACACTGACTACAGTGAGTATTGCTCATGGACTACTGTTGGCATTAACTAGACTGAAGCAACCCATAAAGCCAGGACTAAACAGGATCTTACAACTTTATGGGTTATAAAGCACCATACACCACAGTTGCTGAGCAAAGTCTTTTATTTATGTAGTTACGGGCTTGTTCATTCGCTGTGTTTTTTTAATATTATTTCTTTTTAGTGCAGCAATAGATCCATGTGCCATTACACCTTAAGTTGGCCAAGATGCATGAAACAGGGCTTGCACAGAAATTGCTTGATGCTTTCTGCAGATGTGAAATACTGTATCTTTATAGCTGTATATTTCTTAGAAAGAACTTGAAAACATGGAAAGCTGTACCAGTGATGTGACCAATGTGAACCGCCTTAACTGAACATTTTTTTTATACACCAACGTGGTTTAATGGCTGTGTTTTAGTTTTTTTCATTTGTTTGTTTGAGTACCATGAGTGATTGCATAGTTAGATTGGGGCAGTATTCCCAGCATTTAACCATGTAAGTAAATAGTAAGCTAGAAGCTATTCATAGGCTGGCCACGCTGTGATGTGTGCGAACAACACCGGGCCTATTTGACTCTGCGAACAAACCTGAGGTGATTCAGGGGTCTGGAAACAGGCTAGGCCAGCTGTATCCCCTTGCTTCAAGTCTAGGTGGTTAGCCAAGCTAGGCTAGCCAAGCCAGGCTAACCACCTTTTGGCTCTAGCTCCATAATTATTGCACAGATATAAGAGTGGTAAAGATCTTTTCATCTCACTCTCGGAAAGAAAGTGAAATGATTAATATTGGAGGAGAATAATGTATTTAGCTTCAAAAAACTCAATTCTTTTTATTTATTCTTTTTAATGGTGCACATCATGTTGGTTCAAGTCAGATGGTTTCTCAGTGCAAAAAACAAAACAACACAACAAGCTTCCAAACCAACATCACTTCTACCTTCATCTTCAGAAAATGTTCAGAATGTAATGCTTTCACAGCAAATTTCATAAATAAAGTCTTTCTTTCACACATTGAAATGAGTCCTGATTTACAGCTTTGAAGATTCAACATATCTGACCAGCATTCTGCAGAATTTGAGGATTTGCGGCCACAATGCTGTCAAGCTCCTTCACTTTGGTTTCTAATGACAGCAATGCATAAGAAGCAGCTTTAGTGAAAATACTCATAACTTCCAAGAATAATGTATCAGACACAATCTTCCTGTGTGACGCACATCCGTCTTTAATCCAGATTTTAGAGAGCACTCTGGGCACATCTAATCCTCAAATAAACAAATCACGTCAGATTTGTCTACGCTACCACTACTTAAAAACACAGTGCCGCAGTAAGGCAACTGATCCCACACTTTCATCTGTGTTGTTTATTAATGCATCTGCTGCTTTAAGGTATTACACTGACTCATGCTCTAATATGTCTGGCTATGGTTTATACCCACTGGCAGATCCTTGAGGACTTATTGTCCTAAAAGGACGTCTGTGCCGTGGCCTGTAGTATGTTGTGTCTGGGATAAATTAATAAAAATGTTTACACAAATTACTTTGAAAAGCCAATAAAGACAACATGATATAAATAGCTTTACAAATCCCTGTGTGTATAAAGCCGATGGCTCTGGGTAGTTTGGTCGGATTTGAACAGGAAGGAAAAGGATCTGATTTGAACTGAGCATGACCCAGATGTAGGGTTATTAGTATATTTTTTTCCTTTAGTTTTTATTTTTTAAATCACTGCTCAGTAGACATTAAGCAATTTCTGGCTTACAGAGGTAACGAGCCTTATTGATTTCCCTGAACTAAACCCTCATCAACAGGGGAACTCAGGTGGAACGTTAACACATGTCAGTGAGATGACGACTGTCGACAACTTCACTGTTGCTTTGGTGATGGAATAATATGGCAGGTGCTATTCTGTGCTAAAAATATATGCAATGCTTGACACCACTAGAAATATATGAGAAAAGTACAAAACTACTGAGAGTGATAACCAACAGCATTAAATAATTAGGGCCATTAATGGGCATAAAACGCTGTTTTTAGCAACATGTGATGTGTAGGTTGAGTACACCAGATCAGAGATGTGTCAGCTTGCCAATAGAGAGGAGTCTCTGGAAAACCAGCCCTCTCATCTCCTCCACTGCTGATATGGTGGAGGTTCCTTCCTGAACACTGCTGCAAAAAATACACACAAAATCTGCAATGGCATCTTATTTTACTAACCCAGTCTTCAATGTAAAATAAGGCCAGGTTTCTTAGTAATTATGGATGTTGATGTGCACAGTAGGCCTACTTACAAGTCAGACACTGGTAATTGTGGTAATATTCTCTCAAATGGTTTTGGCTATTTAATATCGCAGCAAAAGTCAACAAATGTGTCAGAAATACACTTGTTTGCTTCCTTTCTGAGAATGAGCAGTAAATATCAATCTCGTGTCTATGTGTTAAAGGTGAATTCATTAGATTGTTTGGCCACTTCAGCACTGCGGGACAAGCTGTAAACGCAACATCTGACATATTATCACCCTGCAAAAATGATATGATGACAATTTCCTACGTACATATCCAGCACACTTGGAGCAAACATCAGCATTTATTATTTATTGCAGTCATGGTTCTGTCCTGGAAGATGATGACGTCCCCATTCTTATTCCCGCCTACAAACAAATTGGAGTTTGGAGCAAAACTACAGAAGATCTTCACAGAAAGTACTGAGTGGATGGATAAGCTGTTGTTTTTCACGAAATAGTTCTGCACAGAGCTCCCCCTTAAATCACGAGTTACCTGTTGGTTTTCGTACCTAGGTACAGATTACACAAATGTGATATAATATGGTGATTAGCGAGCTGTAGCTGTATTGGTAGGTGTATTTTTGAACTTCGGACAGAACCAGGTTAGCTGTTTCCCCTTCTTCCAGTCTTTTTTTTTTTTGCTAAGCTAAGCTAATAAGCATATTTCCCCAAAGACTTAAATAACTATTCCTTTAAGCTGCAATCAATCCGCAAATACAAATGTGTAATTCCAATGGGGACACGAGAGGAGGCTTAGCAACAACTTTTGGTCAGCATGCTTCAAGAGGACACTCCCATGCCTAACTGTTAGGGTCAGATTTTTTCCAAGAGTCCAAGAGTTTACTCTGCTCTCAGAGTTTGTATGTGAGGGATACAAACTGCCAGAAGTGACAACGAGTAACTTTGAAGATAGTTAGCAAATCAAACCCTACTGCTGCTCAAGTCTAGTGAGACAATTCCTCCTGTGGCCTGAAAACTTCATGATTCTGTCCTCATTTTCACTAAAAACGTGTTCTGTTCCTACAAACTCAGCCCTGCATGCTCTCAAATGTGGAGTTGCAGACTGATCACAGCTTGAGTTTTGTGCTTGCTCGGGGGGGACCTAATTGCAGACAAAATGGCGGACCTCCACAGTTGACAGGAAATCATGTGATCACAGCAGCGGAGGTTGGTCTTCTTCATGTCGCTTTGAACATCTGCATTGCACATGTATGTAGTCCACTTGTGGCCGAATTCAGTTCAATTCAATTCAATTGTATTTATTTGGTGCCAAATCATAACAGATGTTAGCTCAGGGCACTTCTCATATAGAGCAGGTCAAGACTGCACTCTCTAATATAACTGTATAATACTAAACTATATATACTCTTATATATATATATATATATATATATAATCTATATATAATATTATTTAAAGAGACCCAACAGTTCCCACCATGAGCGAGCACTTGGTGACAGTAGGAAGGAAAAACTCAATTTTAATAGGCAGAAACTTGAGCAGAATCGGGCTCTGGGTGGGTGGTCATCTGCCTTGACCGAAAAGAGAGAGAACTGCCAGACTCTACAGCTCCAGAGGCAGAAACACCTGCAGAAAGCAACAGAAGAGGAGAGGAGGGGGACGAGAAAGCACACAGAGGGGAGGGTTTCTGGGGACCGGACCTAATAGAAAAAACAAAACTTAATAACTTTATTCACTGATTCTGGTGAAATTGGATCAAATTGTATTGAGAAAAAACATAGTGTTGTGGAGGGGAATTACTCAGGACATTTGTGAGAAAATCCCACACTCAGCACATTCCAGGTCACATGATATGTTTTTGTCCTTTTTTTTGGGTCAGTGGGTCGGTCATTGGACGGCCAGAGGAAGATCGAGGAGGACATTCACATCTGACACCAGAGACCATCTTTGAACAGAGATAAGAGTTACCATCTCCCCCCCATATACAACCACCTGTTGTCATGTGATGATGTAGTTCCATACCGAGGCCACGTGATGACAACTGAGCAAACTCCATCCACGGACGACAGCTACATGAAAAATAATTTCTGATTCACATATACTTGTATAATTTGTTTGTGTAGCCACTGTATGTGCCTCACTATACAACCATTAGCTAAAGATAAACACATGACAAGAAATATGTCAACAGGAAGTCAAAGGAGTGACATTGCAAAAGACTGAACCGTACATACTCCCTCTGATGCTTTTAAGAGGGTTATATGCTACATGGCATTCTGCTGACATCAGCTGGTTTTTCTGAGGTACTGCTGAAGCTGTTTCATGTAGCGTGATGATGATGATTTCCACGTACACATGATCTCTGGGCCACGAAACAGGCCCCGGCAGGACACAAGGATGACACTAAAGGAAAGTGATGTGACAACTGACCAATTTACGACAGGACAGGCTTCACCTAACGCAGAATAATTTAATTGTACAAAAGGAACTCCAGTGAGAAAAGAAAATATGTATCTTGAAGTGGAATGCCACAGTTGACTGCAGAAATACATTTCTTTAATATTATGCAGACAGCCTGTGCTTGAGCATGTGTCGATGTGTGACACGCAAAGCTTAATGGGAAAAAGCTGTCACTCTGCATCAAGCACCCAATCACTTACTGTTGGTTGTGTCGAAAACACTGGTGAGAAGAAGATGCAGCGGAGTGATGCAATAAAAACAAACATTTCCTGAATAAATAAAGGAGAAAGACAAACGATTTTAAAGAATGGGAAAGATTAAAAATGCTAGAGGAGCCCTAATTGTGGCTGGTGTGGTTATTTTGTGTTTTGAATCTTCTGCTAGGTTACATGACAGTGAGCCACTTTTAAGCTAGGATGCTCATTTCAACAGTTTGTCAAGTAGAATGTGTTCATCGACAGTAGACCAACCCTCTACGGCAGAGGTGTCAGAGGTAAACATCCTTCAGTAATAAGTACATGTTTTCAGTCAGATGCAATTAGGCCGCACTCTAAATCATTTCAAGATTCAGTTCATGTACATTTGGAGTTGAAATTAAGCGACTGACCAAAAATCTTATTTGCATATACAGCATAAACAGACAGTTCTACCATTATTGCATACATTAAAGATTGGAGAAATAATAGCAACAGTCCATTTGTTCCACATTACCTCAGTCTGCAGATATGCCTTCTCCAAATGATGGTAATTCCTATGTATTTGTAAGAAGTGACTTGTGTGATAAGGATAGTAACTGAGGATGATAAAATGTTACAACAACAGGGAGCTCAGCTGCTGCAAACTGCAAAGATCCTCATATCAAAAATATTTGAATGGTGTTATTAACTCATCTCCCCACATGATGGCACTATGTGGTTACCGAACTTCTTCAGGCTGATAGCATTGTGGTACAGTCTCAGGTAAAGTCAGGTCATTTCAAACTTTGTGAACTCTGTTATGCATTTGTTTCTCATGATTCCAACAGAAATATTGATATTGAGAAATGTGCTTATTTAGGTGTAGTATTCAATAGTTTGCACACTTTTAAGTAAACAACATTTGAAATATACAGGTGGGCAGTGACAGAACAGGCAGAAAATCTGCTCCCTTGATTTCTCCTTAACTCAACATCTTAACATGCTGCTGCTCAAAGAGAAAATACAGCTCTGTCAGATTTATGGGACCTCTTATGCAGGCATAGCTGGCCCCAGGCAGAGGCAAACTAAGGGGCCAGTGGGGCCCTGCAGACACCTACCAAGTCATTCTGGAATAACTTTTTCTGCCATTTTCAGTCATTTTGCCCTTCAAATTATAATTAAGCTGTGTTTTTAAATCTTTTAAAACTATTATTAGTCGTACACTGTACACATGCTGCGGTGGAATGATGGTGCAGTGGTTAGCGCTGTCGTTTGGGAGGTAGAGTGTGGTAGGGGTTGACAGTTTGATCCCCAATTGGGGCTGAACCAGTAGGTTATCGTCCACCACAACTCTTTAAAGCAACACAATGTCTGTTTGTCAAACTTGACACACATACTTGACAGCTCCTGTCATTTAGAGAAGAGACCCATAAGACCATGGCTGTATGGGAAACCACCTACTACACTAGCAGTACGTACTGATTTGGCCAAAATATAGCATGTAGTATTCAGTATGCAAACAAAAGCAAAATATGCAGTGTGTCAAAAAACCCCAGATGTCGTACTGATTCAGAAAAAATCTCCAGTCTGCAGCAGACCTGTCTAACTCGCTTACTGTGGGTTACCCACAATGCAAAGCGCTGACGTGGTTTGCCATTAACGTTATGTAAACTTTCACTTATTTCACTTTAGCAGTCCGCCAAAATCTGTTTCTGAACAAATTTAAATAAGAAATGAGCAACCCAGTTACTGAATCTTCACTCATAATAGATCTACAAGGCCTCATTTAAAAGTTTGTTCTGACTTTCGTAAGGCAGGGGCATTAATGGGGTCATAATACCTGCATGATTATTATTTCAGTTTTCCAAAATGGATACCGGCTAAGCCTGGCCTGGCATACTGCAAAATAAATCGATTTGACAGTTTAATACTGCATACTACTATGAAAAGCAGTGTGCAGTATGTACTGCAACAGTGGTAGGCTGTTCTGAATATTGTACATTTGTACAGTAAAGTCAGCCTTGTTTGTAGCGTGGGAGTACTCTTGCATAGCCAGACACACTTCATTTTAGAGAAAGGTCTGGCTCCACCCATCATCATTCTGTTATAGGGGAAAAAACGCTTTGGCTTGTTTGTATTTCTTTAAACCAATCACAATCGCCTTGGGCGGCACTAAGCCGTGGATGCAGCCACGGTGTTCTTCCAAATGATAACATGCAGATAGCAGGAGGGGAGGAGAATGCCGACTGAATAGTTGGCCAATGGCAGACTTATCAGCCAGACTAGTGTGGGAGAAACCTGCTAATATACAATGGTGACAGGTGGCTGTTTATCCTCCTCATGTTTCAAGCTTCATCTAAACTTGTGAGAGAGTGTTGTTGACCGACAGTAGACAGCACCATGAATCACATTCCAAAGAGGTTGACGTTATTTACCCTCAATGGCAAAAAACATTTCCTCTGGCAAAACTCAAGAGTCAAAGCAGAAGGTTATGCAGTAACGTGGGATCAGATTCATACTCTGGAATTTGATACGAGAGAAATGAAAACGTTTTTAGTGCTTTTGTTTGTTAGCTCTCTGCTGCGCATCAAAGGTCAGAGCCAGCGGAGTGGGCAAGAAAAGCACATTTACCTCAGCATGGTTAGTGTGACTGAACTAAAGCTGCTGACATCAGCTGGCATATCACTGTCGGCCTCATGTTGGAGCTCCAGGCTGAAAGATTACACTGATCAGGTTTCAGTGGTCTTTGCTCTAAAATCTGTGGGAGTGAATCACACAGACACTTTGCTCCTTGACATGAACGCCTCGTCCTCCTCAAATTGCATTTGAGGTGCTTTGTTTTTTCTTCTTCTTGAAACATCTTCCTGCAGTGTTTTATTTATTTATTTATCTTTTGCACATATTTTTATTTTATTTTTTTTATTTTCTCTTACTATGTATATTGTTATGCACCAAATCCCAAGACAAATTCCTTGTATATTTCTAATTGAAATGTGTTATAAACAGTTTTAAAGATATGACATGTGTCATACTCAAAAGTATACTCGAAAACATCAGTATTCAAATACATTGGAAATGTGTGTGAGACAGAAAACACATGGGGAAAAATAATGGTTGAATTTTGACACTTGTGGCAGAGTATTATATAATTTCCTTTTAGTAACAAGAGGTAAAGTTGCTTTTTTGCATGCTAACTACAAAAACAATATATTTTGCTAACAAGTATGGTACATACTGTATAGACTGATTGTGTAGTATGGATGCATGGCCTCTGTGAAGTTCCAATACGGGAAATGTGGGATTCATTTTGTACCTTGACCCACAGGGAATAAAAGACAGGATACCTCAAACTCTGCTGCATATCAGTTTTCACTGGCATGCATCTTTTCTCTGGCTAGTATCCAATTTTAAAGAACTTAAGGGTTATATAGCAATTTTTTTTTCTTCCTGCTGTGTTTTATTTTGTTTGTTTGTTTTTTTGAACATATGTTTTATACTTCACACTGTGAATTTTGTAAATTCCTTTTTATTTTTTAATAAATTAATTCACTATGTATATTGTTATGCAAAGACACAACACTTAAGGGTTACATTGCAGTCTACCTGCCAACATCACTCTCACCTGTCAAATGGTAAACTGCATTACTTGTAGACCACTGAAGACTCGGCTCTGCAGCCAAGGGTCAAAAGGAAGGAGTCATATTTGACCGGAATTCATTTCATTTGAGGAGAAAGTCGGACTGTAGCTGGACAGTATCTTCTTCCTCTAATTTCACCATATTGACGGAGTCTGTCCGCGGGTCTGTTGACATGCAAATGAGACAGGGGGAGGCGGCGGCAGCACCGACAGACGACAGAAGCCATCGTGTGTTTTCAGTCTGTAGTTTCCTCTCTAAACAACATGTCCTACGCGGGACTATCGGTGTAGCTAACACCGCTTCCGTCCGAGTCGACGCTTTGTGTGCCCAATTCTCTTCGAGGTTAGTCTGCTTTATTATGTTTTTTTGTCTCTAAAATATCAGAGTTTCCATGGTGGGTTTTTTTTTTTGTACTGCGTACACTGGACGTGACGAGCTCTGCGTTGAGACTCCGCATACGAATTACGTCGAAAGAAATCACTGCAATATTCAAATAATGTACGCTAGTTGGCTCCAAGACTTTATTTTTGTGACTTTTTTATGTTAGTCTGTTCTGCTACGTTTATCGCAGCCTTCTCATTAACGTATTTGTTATTTTTGTGACGAAACCACTGTTTGTGAAGCGCCTCTACTTAATTCCCAAACTCCAAGTCGCGGCGATACACTTACAATATTATGTAAACTTGTTAGCCTAACGTTATATGGTAACTAAGTTGTGAATTTAAAGTGAATTTACTTTTTTAGTTTACTTTTAGGTACTTCGGGTACGTCTCTGTGAATGAATGGTTAGAAATCACTGTAATCCTCAGTGTGTTTGACAGACATTGGTATTCTGCTTATTTAGTCATTTTTTGGTTTAGGTCTGGTTAAGAACGCGTTATCGTCCGTCTGTGCTGCTCTCTATTGAATGACCTCGCCGAGATATTCCCTCAGTGTTCCCATCATAGTCTCACAACTCCTCAGTGAGTTACTGGTTTAGGCTACAGCAAAATGTTCTCACAAGTTGTAACACTATTTAAAGGGTTTTAGTGTGGACTCAGAGGGGTTTAGTGCAACCATGTGCACGTACAAGATGTTGAAAACAAGAATAAATTAAGCTTTTTAAAAATTAATCAATGCAAAATAGCCTGTGCTGTATCTGATGCAAATGAGGCTATAGCCCCTGAAAAAAAGTACCAAGGAAATGTGAAATAAGTAGGCTTAAGTGAAATCTCCACCGCAACCCGGAACTTAGTCTAAAGGCTTAACCTGAATATTGTTTGAAATTGAGGGCATTTAACAGTTCAAGACATGAGCTTATTACGAAAGGCTGGTCAGTAATGTGTTATAATAATAATACCTCATCACAATACAGCAACTTACACCCAGAAGGCAGAGGAAGTGATTGTTGTGAGCTTGTAGTAGCCTTGATGAAGAGCAATTATTTGAATGGGATTTCAGGGTGATGTCAGGGCCCAGGGAGCCTGGAGGGATACCCAGTAAAACGAGGACTCCCTTCATTTTGGGGTGGCATCCTTCTCCTCCGAACGTTATAGCACAAACATAGTTACTCTGAGCTACTACTTTTATAGACAGTGCGTGTTTATGCCTAGTTTTGTACTGAACTGAACAAAACAGTTTAAAACAAACAAAAACAGCGTCATGGTCCCCCTGTCAAAAAGCTATTGAATTTATGTGCGATTAAGTTACACTGGAATCAGGAAACATGGATGAATCATCAGTCATTCCACTCTGTTGTTCGCCTGTCCGTCTGCTCATGTCCCAGGGGACCTGCTTAGCACAGGCTCCAGAAACTGGACACTGTATGAGAGGTGATTATTAGATTTGTCTGAGTAAAAATCAGTGTTGTTAAAAATGTCATTTGTGCTTTTTGACCACTATAATATAGTAAATCTATGATATTAATGTGTTTTGAAAGAGATAATATTACTTTGGAATCAGATTTACACATTAGAGGTTCAAACCCTGCCTCAGGTGGCAGTGTAATAGGACAGACCCTGGGATTAGCACACTGTTTGTCATAGCACTGCTTCCTGGAGGTGCAAGTGAATAGCACTGTGGCATAAGAAAAGGAGCTTTCTTTAGTCTCACTAACCCACTTACCCCTTCATTGGTAGCTTCAAACAATGAACTCCACAGCCATGTCTCTTTCTCAGACGCTACATCTGCTGTCATTAAGTAAGGGGGGGGGGGGGGGGGTATTGGTGTATGGTCACTTTTTTCAGGAGTAATGTGAAAAGGGGGGTTGTTCGATGCTCTGCCCCACAGCTGACACTCTACTTGCTCCAATTAGAGATGAGGCGGCATGAGCAGCTACACCTCCTCCGCCTCCGGCCGTGTTCAGTAATAAACTAGTCAAACAAAGGTTTATGAATTACTCAGAGAGACCTAACGTTAGTTAGCTGCTGTGTTAGCTAACAAACTTATCAATACATCACTGTGTGTGTTGAATTTGGTGTCAAGGCTACCATTACTAGCTAGCCAGTCCAATTACCCGTGTAAGTTAAAATAAGATGTGAAACGTTAACACATTAAATGCAACAAGGCATTGTTTTTTTTTAGCTCTGTCCATCCCAGCTTCCCACCACTCAGCCTGAAGAGCAAGCCGCACAAGTGGTTTTAGTGGCTGACTCAAATGGGGAATTGCTTGGCACAAACAAGCCTTTTCCTGGTAAGAAAGTGCCAAAGTGTCTAAACGCTGCAGCACCACAGCCCAGGCATTGAAGCTGTTCAAAAAGAAGACCCTCAGGAACCCTCAAGGCCTGGTGATTTTGGGAGATTCACATACTCCTCAGCACAGATGTTTTTGGACATCTTTGTTGGATACCCAGGCTCAGTACATGGCGCTTGTGTCCTCAAAACAGCCCTGTTTATGTTAGGCAGCTCTACCCACCAGAGAGGAAGTGTATTTTAGGAGATGGAGGATACCCTTGCCTGGCTGCCCCTATGTGTTTGATAACACCTTACAGTGAGCCTGTGCAGAGCCCCATGCAGATTCAACCAGAAGCACTCATGGGCACAGAACATCATTGAGCAGGCTTTTGGGGTGACGAAGACCCTGTTTCAGCTCCAGAGGGTTGCAAAGGTTTGTAGAAGCCTGTCCTACCTTTTAGGGTGCTAGCCCCTGTTCTTTTTCTTGTAAATAGATGTTGGAAAATATGTGTGTGGTGCACATGATGGTTAACACATATATATATATATATATATATATATATATATATATATATATATATATATATAGTATATACAGTGGGGTACAAAAGTCTGAGACCACTAGTCAAGATACTTCTATTTTGCATTTGTTTCGAATGTACATTTTTCATGACAAATGATAATATTAGCGTAAAAATTTGAGTGAAATGTTGAATCTTTGAAAAATGTACAGGGATTTCAGAAAAGTTCTTGGTTTGATCCCCTTTTGCTTTAATGACAGCATGCACTCCAGCTGGCATGGACTCCACAAGTCTGTGCAAAACCTGATGACCCATGTTATCCCAGCAGGATTTGACAATGTTCCTCAGGGCTTCTTGTGACGTCACAGAATGCTTGGCTTTCTGAGTCTTCAAGTGCCCCCATAAATAGTTCAATGGGGTTGAGGTCGGGTGACTGTGGAGGAAAGTCCATGACTCCTTGGTCTTCTTTGGCCTTCAAGTAGTTCTTGTAGTAGTAATCTTTGAGGTGTGTTTGGGGGTCATTATCCTGCTGTAGTATGAATCCCTCTCCACAAAGACACAAAGATGCAAATCAGAGGGTGTAGCATGTCTCTGAATGGAGTGGTACTTCTCAGTGGTCAGGGTGTAGTCGATTCGGTGCAGGGGTCCAACTCCAGAGTAGGCAAAACACCCCCAGACTTGAATATTCCCGCCACCATGTTCCACTGCTGGTTTGATACACTGCGGTATCATTCTCTCTCCTGTTCGTCTCCGTACATACACCCTTCTGTTACTGCAGTACTACTAATACTACTGCTCATCAGTAAATAGGACTTTTCCCAGTCATCCACAGTAAAATGGTAAAGTAAAGTAAACTGGAGTTTGCCGTTCGTTGTTTAGCAGATTCTGTATCTGTGATGAAGTCGCTTTTTTTTTATTTTTATTTTTTTAAATCTATCAGGGAACTAAGCTTGATGTATTGATCTTCTGACGGTGTGGTCACTTTTGGTCTGCCTGATTGTGCTTTGGACACAACTGATAAGTTGGTCAATGCCACAAATTTGCTTAAAAATTGCTGACCTAAAAATAGTGCTGTATCAAAATATTTCTTCTTCATTTTACACGTCATAACTTCTTGTGTTTTTAAATGTTTCAGAATCCTCAAACTTTGTGATTATTTCCAGGGTTAGGTGAAAATATTTGAGATTTTCAAAGTGGACTCAGACCCCACTCATGATATATATATATCGTGTGTGTATATTCATGAGCTCTACAAGTATTGCATTTAAGAAGATGTAAAACACCAAAAAAGCAGCAAAAGTGACTGGGTAAACCAAAGCGCTTTAGCAGGCTATGCACATACTCATAGAAGCAGAATTAAGTAACTTATATTGGTAAAAGAAATAAAGCAGAGCACCATGGGACTGTATAGTAATGCAGGCGCTCTTTATGAGGCTGTGAGAGCTCATACAAACAGAGAGAAAAGATGACCCGCATAATGGGGAATATACAGCAGGCAGTGTTGTAGCTCAGAGCGCTGAGGTTAATTTTAGTGCATGCATGCCCTGCTTCATTGCACAGAACACAGATTTAGTTTTTAATGTTTCCGTCCTCAGATGGAGTCACAAACTGCAGCGAATGTTAGATTTTTAGCAAGCTGGAGTTGTAGGCTGTGGCCTGTTGTTGCTGGGTGTATGAGAGCATTTAGTGATTAAATCACCAAGTAGGTTTTTGTATTACTGAATAGGACCTTTTAATTTATTGCTGGTTACCGAATCAAATCAGAAAAAAAATGCTGCATGACAACATTCCTTTCCTGACATGTAGGTTGAAGAATGAAGTGCACTTTTTAAGGTATTTTTGGGGCCAGTGAATGGGTCACATCCCTTCCTTGTTTGTCAGAAACTTGAACTTAAATGAAACCTTTGCTGGTTGGGGTTTTGAATGGGCTGCTGCTGGATATGTTGACAGGGGCACTAGCAGTTACATTGCTGGCATACTTTGAATATCAACTGCTGTCCAGGGTCTTAAAGGATGCACAGTTGCCTTCTCACTCATCGGTCATTGTGACATGGTTGACGGCACTGACTTCAACACTGCATTGTGAACATATAGAAGCAAACGCATCGTGTGTGCGGTTGACATGAGTATTACTCTTCAGCTAAACACTGTTTTGAAAGGTGTAATTCAGGGCTGTCATAGTGTGTGGTAATTGGATTTAGTCACACTTGCTGTGGAAAACTCCTGAAACTTAATCTGACCACAGAGTCTGTTTGTGTCCTCATACATAGTGTGTAATAATGTTGAAGCAGCAGTCAAGACAGGTTGTAAACAAGCCAACAGTTATACAGATTATCCAAACCGCTCTATGTGGAGGTAAAACTGAAATGTGAGTTTCACCCTAAACCCAGGGTAGCCAGGGGGAGCATGGACGTTGATCAGCTAGTCATCACATGCTCAAGTAGGCATTGTTTTGAATCTCAAAACTAAAGTTAGTAACACATTGACAGTTGTAGTGCTGCAACTAAAGATTATTGTCATTATTGATTAATCGGCCAATTATTGCAGACACTTTGGGGACATTTTGTTGACCATGTCAGACGTAATGTTTCACAAGTCCACAAGAACACAGATTGAGAAAGGCCTACAGTTTACAGACCCACTTCCTTGTTCAACTTTGACCTTCTTACCATAGTTGTGCAGTTTTCATGTGCAATGACGAATTATTATTATTGCCACTTCAGGTGTGTTCACTTTAAGTTTTACCTCCAAATAAAGTTGTTTAGATCACCTGAATACACTAAATCGGTGAGTACAATGTTAAATGTTATCATAACCAATAGAAATGGCAAAAGCGATCAAAATAAGACCAAAATTTTCTAAGGTTCCAAGGTTCAACAACACTTAGTTTGATCACACAGTACAGTATAAAAGACTACAATCTTACATTGATCGTAATTGCAATTGTTACAGAGATTTCTGTCCGTTTGTCAGTAGATAGCAGTGTGGCCACATGGTAAACAACGTATTAAACGTATGAATTGATAATTCATTCATCTAACATCGTACAGAGATCGGAGTTGGACTATTCCAAGAACATGTGCTAAGTAATGTTAGTTAAATTACTGACTCTAAGTTACCTCTTATTTACCTTAATTCAGACTTGGGCTGGAACGAAGGATATGTCGGTGTAACTTCCTCAGGTTTTAAGTTTTATGATAGGCCTGGTGGACATCTTATCTCAGACCAGATCAGAAGTGAGGGAGGAAGAAAGGAGGGGTGTACCTGTTTTCGTGTGTGTATGTTAGATGAAAGGAAAGGAAAAGGGACAAGATGGGTCTCAGTTACTTTGTTGTCTTGATAAGACATGTATTTCTCAGGGGTGTAAAGTCCTGGTACTTTGTCTACTTTGTCCCAATGACATCTTTACTATTGGAGAAGTGAGAGGTCTGTTTTCAGATCTGGGATAAAAAGAGTCATTCACCCCCACATTGGAATTCCCCAAAGTGAAGAATCAGTTCTGAAGGATGTCTTTGAATGTCTTTCATGACAAAGAGCTTTATCTGCCTTGGGCCAGGCCTTCCCGCTGAAGATGGACGCCAGGTCTCCAGATTCAAAAATATAGCCTATGCAATGGGCATCCCATCTGAGTTTACCCATAGCAGGCGCCAGCGCACTGAAGACCGATCAGATGCACAGGAGACTCCTGATGTAACATTTAGGAAGTCTGTGTATTATGTTGCAGTGGACAGTATCATTGAACGGCTGACTTCAGATTTCAGTCAATCAGGGACATTTGCAATGATTTCAAGGGAATACTCAAGTTTCAGCAGTTGAGTGAGGAGGACCTTAAGTCATCTTAAGCAGAAGCTCTGAGCAGGTATGTCACTGAGGTTGTCAAGTGGACACCTCCCATCACAGCTGTTTCTCTGAAGGAAGCCCATCACATCTCCATCAGGCTAAACAGCAAGATTCAGCATGTCAGCTGCCAGAGAAGCTGCTTTGACCCTAAAATGAGAAGGTTTTGCTCCCTGTTTTCCTGGTTCACTGAATCCCATGCAGCAAAACATATGATGAGGCTTACATGCACACTATATGCATTATGTGACGTTAATATCAGCATGATATAATCGCCCTCATTTTAGTCTTTATCTAAGGTGATTGTCAATACAGAAATGTGTTCTGGTTGTTAGAGAGAGGGAGACCAGTGTGTCATTGCAACCATCATGTGTTCACATGCTTTTATACATATTTGGTTGAATTAGGCCTTGAGCAGGCTCAATATCAGGACACGGCAGAATGAAACAGTTGCATTCTGCAGCAGTGATGAACCCTGATGAACCATACATATCCTGTCTAACAGCTCCAAGTTTCCACTAGGTTGGTTTTGTTTTTTTCCCCACTACATCTGTGGATTGCTTTCATGGACCTCCGAGTCAAGGCACATCTGCATGTCACTACCCATTATATTGAATTTGATAACCCAGTGTAGTTGGCATTATAGATGTGACGCATACTGCAATAAACAATACTGTATTTTATTTATATATATAATAGAACAGAATATAATACAGAATAGAGGTGAAGAGTTCTTCATAGATCTAGCCTCTTAATCCTGCTCTCAAGGTGCATCACATTGATGCATTTAATTTTAAAATGTACAAAATGTTCTTCCAGGGAGCATACCCCCCAGATCCCCCTAGTGGTCCGAGGTCGACCCACCACAGTCTCACAAAATGTGGGAAACACTGCACAGAGACCCCCCCCCCCCACATAACAAATCCCAATTTAACCCCTGGTTACCTTGTCCAATATCAATTCTCATATCATTATGTTTTAGCACTCAACAGGTGTTTTTTCAGTAGTATAAAAGTACTAATGGGGCTCATTTGACCTCCTCCCAGCCAATCCCGGCTTAAACACTGCATATAGTATAAAACAAATATAACATAAATACAGCTTTACTGCTCCTATATTGTCCTCTTTGTAATTTGGGTCACTGTAATTTAGTTTTTAACATCTATTAGAAAAAAATGCTTTCCATCTTCCATATAATTTGCCCCCCTTTTTCCAACACAGATATGAAGCGGTGTATCTGCATGAGAAGGCGGCTGTTTTTCAGGAGTGAGCAGGTTAATAAGTATTCTCCAGGGCCTCCTCCCTGAGCCATGTGAAAAGCAAGGGCTTGGTATTTCTTGTTTTGAACCGAGTCCTGAGTTCCAAAAGTTTGCACAAAAGCCCTGTTGCCTAGCTGCGTGTCTGGAGCCGCAGTGCGACTGCCAGGCCTGCTTTGTGTGCGTGGGTCTCTGACTGAACAGGATCTTCTGGAGAAACAACTGGAATGCAGTCGGGGAGAGAACTTCCCCCCTTCTCTTAATCTTATTCAGTTTTCAGCTGGCAGGAGGGAGTCATTCAAATGTTACCATAGTGAATTAGCACCCTTTTCAGCTCAAGTGAATTGATCTCTGAGTGTAAGGGTTTTCATGCATTCTTTGGCATTCCACTTTGTGTGGTCTAATTTTAATTTTATTCTTTATTTTATATATTTTTTTTAATTATGTTTCAAGAATATTTGTCAGACGCATACCTGTTTTTTTTTCTTCATTTTTCACTTTTTCATTTCTTGTCATTTTCGGTACGTGTGTGTGGTGCGATTAAGGACTGCGCACGTTTGGGATGCTTTTCATTGCAGCATATGTTTCAGACTACATATTTGTGAGCAATAATACAAATACATGGAGCGGAGAGTGAGATTATAACTGTTTGTGAGAAGCGGCCTATATCCAGGTTGGAGGATTGCTTCTTTTTTTTTCAACAATATATTGGAAGGTACCAAGCAGCACCCAGCAGCACCCTCACGCAGCCTTGAAACCACAAAGACTCACGACTCTATCAGTGTAAACCATTATAAGATCCTAACATCCCACAGCAGTTATTTTTGTAACAGGACTACTTCCGACACAGAACAGTAATTCTGTAGTTGGTTCTTATCTTTTCCATTGTCTCTGAGACTGTCATGATGTGTAAATACTAACACAGTTATGTGTTGATGTATAATAATGTGAAAATATTAACAGCTTGGACTTCGGCGATGTTCAAGTCCTGTCGGACTGCACAGGGAGCCGTTGGTGATAGCAGGTGTGCGAAAACCAGCATACTGTGGCACAGCTCATCAGTTTGAAAAGAACCCATGAAAATGGTTTTGTAAATGTAAAATGATTACATTTAGTTTTAATTAATAAAGTGCCCCACTGTACGGTAATCAATCACATTATTTTGCACAAAACTAGAATAACAAAAGATTCCTAAAATTAAAACTATTTACCATCATTCTAGTTTCCAGTCTGATCCAACAAGGAGGACACAACACCCTTCTCCAAAATGGCAATCTGCTTCAGTTTTGGGATTACAATAATGACAGTGGCACATGGTCAAAAGCACTGGCACATTTTCTTATTCCCCATTTTATAAAGGTTAAATATTTAATCTGGCTCACTTCAAATATATTTCACACAATAATAATATCTAATAACATGGAAAATTATTCTAGTGATGTAACATGTTAAAAGCAATAATGAAAAGTATTATTAGAATAGTATGCCACAAAATAGTGCCCAAGTGCCCGTTAGCAGACAGCATGCAACGTATTATTTGCAGAAATGGGCTAGCCTTTGGTGTCAGAGGCGTGATACTCAGATGTTGTAAAATTTAAATGGGTCCAGTGGAAATCATTTGGCCGAGGAACTGTATTGCACAGCCATGTTTTATGGCTGAGTTGAGATGAAGAGCTGATGACTTGGAAATAATCCATTTCTCTCTCTGGATTTAGCCATCTATGCCTGCGGCGCTGTGAATCAGTCTCGTTGATGTCATTTGTACCATGTTATCTCATTCTCTGCTGTGTTTCCGGAAAGGAAACACACAGTCATTAGAGGGATTGTCATCACAGGGATCAGATGGGACATGCCTCTTCTTCTGCACAGTGGAGCTGTACAGTCAGTGTTGAGTTGGAAATGCTGTTTTCACTGTCTCTCACATCCTGTGTTCATCTCAGGTTACCAGTTTGAACGTATGACTTTGTAATGCCTCTATGGAAACAAATGACCACAAAGTGCTAATCCTTTTCACGGCTCATACTGCTTTTATAGTGTTAGCATCACTTGACTTGCAAGCTTCCTCATTTGTTCAGGTGAAGGGGAGCTGACGGCAAACAAAGACAGACATTCAATTCCATTATACTCAGTTGATTTTTGTGAGTTTTGTGTGTTAAATTATACCCTTCAGTAACAGAGAGCCAAAATCCTAATGCCTCAGCCAGAACTAAATTTTTTCTGTGCAGCGATGTGCATATCATAGGTTATCCTCTGTCATCCAAGGGTCATTCAGGTCAGCCAGGTTTATTCAATTTGGGAATTTGGCTTCCAAAGGGGGGCAAACCAGAAACATCTGAGAACCACTGGTTTAGAGAAAGTTCTGTGAACCTCAGCATGGCTGCATGACTGACAGATCAGAGGTACATACAGGGATCTCTTTAATCTAACCCTGGCATCTACACCAAAATTAATCCAGTTAATTGAGGGCAACTATTGGATGAACACAAGACTGTGAGAACCTTGACTGAAACCTTGGGGGAGGGGGAGAGAGAAGGAGCCTGGGGGGGCTGTGACTAAAGGCCTCACGGCAGAAAAGTTGTCTGCAGCCGCTTGTTATTGAATTTTCCTGGACATGATTAGAATTTATTTTACACTAAGGTGCAGTGGTTAGCACTCTTGCCTCACAGCAAGAGGGTTGTGGGTTCGAACCCACCAGCCGGTTGGGGCCTTTCTGTGTGGAGTTTGCATGTTCAAGTGAAAGTAAGTGTTATACCATCATGTGTTATATTATTGGTTTATTATTACTGATGCATTAATACAGAGGCAGCATTTTGATGTTGTAGCTGGTCGAGGTGCAGCTGATTTTAAATATTTTAAGACATTTTACAGATACGGACACTGAAACAGTAGTAAAAGGTGTAACGTTGCTGGTATGATGTCAACAGATAATTCTCACTGTCTATTTTTGCAGAGAACTGCGCATGTGACAGGGAAAAAATAAGCGAGACTCCTGCGCATGCAGGATGTGTGGCCCAGGCCTTAGACTCGAGCCCAGGGCCATTTTCTGAGGATTTACTGATAACCTAATTAAGCAGGAATGAATTTCAGTGAGCTTGTAGAGTCAGAGATCTTGTATGACAGCTTCATGTCTGTCTGTTGATATATTTGATGAAAAATGAGATGAGGCAGCCTTTTTCCTTTTAGTCACTCTACCTGCCCTGTGGTTAGACCACAACCGCAGAAGTGTGTCACAGAAGAACTCATCATGCTCTGGTGATTTTTTTTTTTTTTTAGTGTCTCATTGTGTGTGAAGGGCTTGCTTTACAGTACAGCAGGCACTCAGTCTCTGAACAAACTGTCGCCTCTTTTTGTCTCTGACTGCGGATTATATCTGTATAACTCACATGATCCCTTGAGGACCTGGACAGTGGGGATGTCAGTCCACCCTGCCCACTCCTCCCCGTTTTCCTGTTTGCCAGCCTACTATGAGTGAAGAACATGCTGGCTTGTTTTCACCCCATGTGTTTCCTGTTCTTTCCCAGCAGCTGAGAGGATGAAGGAGAGGGATCCTGGCAGTTACAGAAAAACAGCAGCACTGGCAGCTTTTCCAGCTCCTATTTAACACCTCTGTCTGCATTGGAGCTCGCCATGAGTTAGAGGGCATTGGAGGCCATCGCCACAGCTGCCTTCCCCACCATCTGGAGCACAGTGTCTGACCGTGACAGCAGCATCACTCGCCCTGATTCATGAGCCAGCAGGATGCGGCTGAGGTCCTCGCACTTTCCGAGCGCCTCCTCATAGCTTCACATAAGGGACAAGCCGACAATGTGGTCCAGCTTATCAACAAGGGTGCAAAAGTAGCCGTCACCAAGGTAAGTGAGTGGTTCTGAGTGTGATAACTAGACAGATGTTGCTGGTGGATACTTTTGTTCATTTGTTTTGTTTATAATTTAGCCCCCATACTATAGCAATTTTCTTTTTTTGTTTGACCAAAGATATTCAATTTGCAATTATATCGGACAGGGAAAAGCATCAAATCCTCACATTTGTCATGAGGTCAAAGTTTCGATCGGTCCAATTTCTTGAAAAATCATTCAAAACATTGAGACAACAATTATCAAAATATTTGCAGACCACAAATGGGATAAGATTTAGGTAGGAAAAACAATAGATGCTGCCGGAGCAGAGTGTTTCTGGGGGGCCGTGCCTTTATGACCTTATTCACTGATTTGGGTGAAACTAAATCATATTTTGAAGAGAAAATATTTTCTGTTTCCCCTCTGATGTCCTCTGCTCTGCCTCTCTGATTTTACAGCGATGACAGATGACAGATAGCTTTACTTGTTGCTAAAGTAATCGCTAACTGTAGCTGCCGCTAGCTAATCAGCTAATGAACTAGTGCTCTATTAGCTGTTAAGTTTAATTAAAGCATTATTAAACCTCCTCCTCCCGGTGGTCCAAAGCTCCTTTGCTAGCGGTGGAAACACCAACTCTCCCCTGGTGCTCATGTAGCAGATGTAGATCAGTGAGCACATCAGACACCGAGCTGGGTCCACAATATATTCTCTGCACAGAAACAGTGGACATTATGGTGCATCAGACTCACTTCAAACCAGATGCATCATAGCTCTGTCCGTCAGGAGCATCCACACAGCTTTGAAGTAGCTGAACATGTGTTGTGCCAAAGGTGCGCCTCTTAACAATGTCCCACCTGCAACAGGTTCGGAATGGAACTATATACAGTAAGTTGAAATAAAATGATATACATAAATAAAAGGTTTTGAACAGTTCACAACAATTAAATGAAATATTAGATAAATATTAATTCAGCTATGCTATGTGGTGTTTAAAGCCATAATTAAACAATATAGGGAAAGCGGTAAAGATACCAGATAGCAGCGTCCACTATCCCGTATCTCTGCGTCATTAGAAAATCCACTGCACTGTCTCATGATTACGCCTCGGTCTGGTCAGAAAAGTCTGGTCCGACATCCAACGATGTTTGGAGACCCGAATGACCCAGACAAGGAAAATCAGGCCCGGGGATCCACTGTGTCCGACTCATTGGACTGTGATCCCGTGCATGGGAAGCAGAAGGGGGGTTTCCACTCTGGTAGTTAATTCACTGTGCTGAGTTGTGGGTGTTTTGTGTCCACAGTATGGCCGAAGCCCCCTGCACTTGGCTGCGTACAAAGGCCACATTGACGTTGTGCGTATCCTGCTCAAAGCCGGCTGCGACCTGGACATCCAAGATGACGTGAGTAGATTCATCCATCTGTCAGTTTCCACTTTCAGCTCTCACACAGCAAAGGATTACAAATGTTTTTGCTTTAAATTCTGTTTTATTGGAATAATTTTTTTAGACCCACAAGATAGCACAAAGATAGTCTAATGTCGATTCCTTAAAGATAGTGTCACCTCTGATAGATATATAATGGAATAGTTTCTTCTATGACTAGTTGCTAGTTTCTTGTCACATGTCGTTGTCAATGTCGTGTGTTTGTGTGACTGCTGGCAGGGGGAGCAGACGGCGTTACACCGGGCTGCCGTAGTGGGACACAGTGATGTCATTAGCGCTCTCATCCAGGAAGGCTGTGCACTGGATAGACAAGACAAGGTGCAGATCAAAAGACAGACACACACACACACACACAGAGGCTAATGCCATTACAGTCAGTCAGAGAAACGGGGGATTTCAAAGCCATCATAATGACTTAATTAAAGTATCTGATAATCATGAAACCAGCGTGCCTGTGATCTCCTTAGCCTCATTCCCCATTGAAAAGTAGAGTAGTGTGTTTAGAATCACAGTGAATAGAAAAACGACTTGTTCACACGTAGCAACGTAGCTAGACCTACAGGTATTATAACCATTATAACCAAAACTCACATTTTATCTGGTTTTCCTTGTATTTTATGTCACTACTCTTTACTTAGTGCATTAAAAGTGTATTTTGGTAGGTACTTAAGGGTGTGCCAGGGGGTGTAAAAAAATAATCCAGCCAGTAATACCATGCATGATTTAATAACTCCCTTTGCAGTTGGCTTATTATGAATGATTACTTTCTCTTCATACCACATCCTGTTATAAGTGGGAATACACCATAGAATTAAATACACTCCTACATAGGTCTGTAAAATGTGGAGAATGAATGTAGGAATAACAGACAATTTGTTGTCACCTGTCGTTTAATTTGGCCATGGTGACAGTCAGACACTCTACTGTCTGCTACTAAACAGTGACTCAAGGCTTTATTTCTTTAGAGGGTGTGACATTTGAAGGTGGATTGAGTATTCATTGAGGGTTCATGACAAGAAAATCCATATTTTGTGTCTTTTATTCCCTTGCTAGGCCCCGGTGCTCTGAGCAACCGCGTTCCTCTGTTACCTTCAAGGACACGTACACAAAAACAGTAACTGGCAAACCACACCTGTATCTCAGTAGTTAGGCAGGGGCCGTCACAGAGTGGTGAAATCTAGACTTATGAAGGAAGAGAATCTTAATAAATGGAAGTATCTTTAAGATTTGTGTTGACATAAAGTGCATCAGTCTGGCTGTAGTTAACAAGGCTTTTTGATTTTTTTTTTTTTTCCTTTCAGGATGGCAACACCGCTCTCCATGAGGTGTCCTGGCACGGCTTCAGCCAGTCTGTTAAACTACTGGTGAAGGCTGGAGCCAACGTTCATGCTAAAAACAAGGTGAGTCTACGGCGCAGTTCTCAACTTTCAACCACAGCATCGATGAAACGTGTTTGCTGTATTCCTGTAATCATTCCTTCAGCTGTCATTCTGTATCTTTAAGAGAAATTCACCAGGAAATATGGCCAGTGTGCTGCACAGCAAAACCTATCCACAACAAGTCATTTAAAGCAAGACTCTTTGCTCCCTCATTTATAATATATGCTGTGAGGATGGGTTCCAGCCGAATTTGAGGGTAGTTGTTACCCATTGATGATGATGTCTTTTAAAGGAACTGACTCCAAAAGAATCATGTCACATAAAGGAAAATTGGACGTGCCATTAGTCTGCAGCACTGTTCAGCAAACGTTTCACACTCTCACTTTAATGAGCATGAAAGTTCATTCTTGACCTTGCCTAAAAAATCTTAACTCAAGGTGCACCCATAAGCATTTTCCAGAGCTTACAAGATGCAAATTCCATTCCCATCATCATTTCATCAACATCCATCACTGAGCAAATTCCGTCCATTGACGAAGACCTTGAGATGCAGTTGAAAGCTACTTGTTTGTAATTACTAAATTGTAATGAATGAAACTTACTGTATATAAATTGTAGTTACAGACTATAACTGACTTGTCAGGGTAGCTTTTTGTCAGTGTGTTGTTTATTATGTTTTCAGCTCTATTCAAGGTTTCATTCAGGATAAACTGTTTTTATCCGTCCCTACATCTGGCTCATAAGTACCTCTGTAGACACACATGAACAAAATATTCTGAGTGCCATGCACTGTCTCTGTTTGTGATCTTTTTCTCTTTCTGTCTTTTCTTTTCACTCTCTCCCTCACTCTTTTTTTCCTGTTGCCTCAGATCAGTTAGCTGTAGTAGCATGATTGTCAGATGAACGGTGCTACCAAAGTATCCAAACACTGTGAACCGGAATAAGTTCATAAAAACACATAAATGGTACTTACTCTCTACTCCTCCTGTTTCCAGGCAGGAAACACAGCTCTCCACCTTGCGTGTCAGAACGGTCACGCTCAGAGCTCCAAGGTTCTGCTCCTGGGAGGCTCCAGGCCCGACAGCAAGAACCACGTGAGTCTCCTGCAGGGCTCTGGTAGATAATGCTGCTGCTGCTAGAATCACCTGAGAGTTAATGAGATGGATGCATCATCATCTTCCACCCCTTGGTCACTTGGTCACTCATTTCAGCTCTATATTTTTATTCTGGGGCTCCACTAGAACTAAATTCATTTATCTTCTACTGGCCCTTTATGCAGCCCCTCAGTTCAGAGAATGTTTTGGTGTTTTTTTTGGATGTGGGAAGTTGAACATTTTGATATTCGAATGGTTTCTATTGCTGAAAGTATGCAGTAGTAGTAGTAGTAGTAGAAGACCAAAGAACATAGGGAATACAGAAGTCAGAATAATAAAGAACAACTGGGAGCAACTGAACTGGGAGCTGTGTGTGTGCCTTTACTTGTACTACAGCATATGCTCCACCTGTTGTTGGCCTTGTAGCATGTATCCGCCCCTTGGTTGCATTCTCCCTTGATTCAGACACTATTGTAATTTGTATCACGTTTGATTCAACATCACGTGATACGTTGGTGTCTTAACTTACATTCCTCAAGGCCTTCGTCATCTACGCTGTGTGCCCAACTCGTCATTGAGTTTCCCATTCTCAGCCCCAAACTGGACTAGTGGGTTGAGAGTCTGACACTAAATCTGTTTATTATTAGAAATAATAAAATAAGTTATTTTTGTTGTCGTTATTTTCTGGAAGTTGGACGGGCACTGCGTGGGTATGAGGGGGATCTGGGTTTGGGTCAGACGTATATGTGATTTAGTGTGGATGGTCCCTGTATGTTGTGTGTTTTTATGTGGATCTGAGAATATATGAACAGAATATTTGCTACCTTGGTAGCAGCTAAAGGGGATCTGAATAAACAAATAAAGAGATAGATATTTTTCTTTTTTGGGACTTTTAGATCCTTGTTTTTTATACTTCACATGTTACTATATTTGTCATTACCTTCTTACCAAGTTTGCTGCTCCTTCATGTAAAATGCTCTTTGAATACAAACTTGTATTTTGACTTCACTCGCTCACATTTAATTTGCTTTCTGTTACCCAGTTGCTTTGAAATCCAGGATGGCAGCCTGCTCTCTGCAGCGCACCTCTGCCACAGAACTGTTTACACGGCACAGTAGTCACTTAATTATGAAACACTACATAGTACATTTGCACTTCAAACGTAATCTGCAGCCTCACGGGAAACTGTTGTTACTCAGCACAACACAAGTGCAGGAGGTTGTTGGTGGTGGGTCTGAGCAGCAGCCGCCCTCAGATGCAGCCTGAGTGCCTCATGTGCTGGCTCTCAGTGAGGAGCCTTCTATATTTTATTATCGTGTTTGTTGCAGGTGGACCAATGCTCAGACATACTGTCATTAACTGGAAGAAGTTAGGTAAAATAGACATAATAGAAATAGACTTGGCTTACTTTTTGTGTTAATTTTTGATGCATTAATCTAAAACAATTAAGGTTAAAACTAACACGCTTTTCCTGTGCTGGTTAATCTATCTGTATATTTGTGAATGAATCATTTATTCATTAAATGTCCAAACGACAAATGGCGACAAACCCATATACAGTAGGTCTTCCATTTAAGATCACATGAAATGTTTTAAATGTCTATTGTATGTTTCAATACTGTTGCAAATTGCTGATCTCTCCACATATTTTCAGGAGTTTCACACGTGTCTGCATGTGGCAGCCCGCTACAACCATGTGGCTATGATCCGCATCCTGCTGGGAGCCTTTTGCTCCGTGTCAGAGAAGAACCTGGTGAGTTACTGACTGGACGGGATATGATCCCTCAGCACCAGCTAAATACTGAAGAATCCAGTGCTAGCTACTTTGGCATGGGACCATTGAGCCATTGTTTAAATCATATCTGGCTTGTAAGAGTGCCATATTTTCCTGCTATATATACACACACACACACCACTATCTCTTGTTCTGTATGTGTGTGTCTGTGTGTGTGCAGGCTGGGGACACACCACTACATGTGGCAGCTGCTCTGAATCATAAAAAGACGGTACGTCTGCTGCTGGAGGCGGGGGCAGACAGCCGCATCTGCAACAATGTGAGTGTCCACAGCCTCTGTCTACCGCTCAGAAGATGTTGCTTTGTCAGTTTCTGTCAGGTAAATGTCCCACCAGTGTCCACAGGTGTAGGATCACATTGTAAAAACAGGCAGTGCCTGAATTGGACCAAAAAAGGTGCTTGCTTGTCCACAGTGTACTCCCAAATCCAAGCTGCTTATCTCGTCACAATGAGCCAATCATTTGCCTTGCAAAACTTTGCTTCTTTTTTTTTCATTTTGAGAATCTGTATTGAGTTGTGTAAGTTTGACTTGTACCATATAATGAGTCCTCCTGAGTCTCTGCCTTGACTAATAGTAGCTAGATCATTTCTGGGAAGGAGCGATAATCTCTCTATAGTTTGGAGGGGTGGTGGAGTTGGGGCTTCTTCCGAGGGAGAGTTCTTCTTGGCAAACACTCCTGACTCCATCTCTGTCGAGTTGCAGCCCGTCATACAAGTGCCAGGTGCCGATGGTGGTGTGGTGTGCCAGAGGAACATTGCATATAAATGAGTCATGTTTTTACTGTGTGTGTGTGTGTGTGTGTGTGTGTGTGTGTGTGTGTGTGTGTGTGTTTCTGCAGGCAGGTCAAACAGCTTTGGACCAGGCCAGAGAGCACAACAACCCAGATGTGGCTCTTCTACTGACCAAAGCTCCCCAGGTAAAACCAGTACCTCTCAGTCTCACCAGTACTGGCAGCCGTAAACAAAATTCATACTTGGAGATACATTTTTTTGTGCTCATTAAATGGCAGTTTATAATACTAATGCAGTGCACGTTGGAAATGTGCTTGTTTGGAACGGGCCGATTGCTTTGCTGCGATGTAACTTCTCAGTGGGTGTGAATGGTGCGTCCCTCCACATTGTGGGCGTGCTGTGCCTGGAGCAGATGACCATATAAAGAAATCTGTGCCTATCTGACGTCACCTCTGCACGAAAGTAGATTTTTTACTTTTTTACAAAAACTTTAGTTTTTGGAAAACTAGTATTCAGAGCAGCCCGAGCGAGATTACTTTTACATGTGTTCACCTCATTATTTGCAACTTTGGCCACGTTTAATGTGAACATCATTATATATGACGCTTATGTATGAACATTTACAAATAAGCCACAGCACCTGTGGCCACTAGATTCTTCTTTTAGCCAGCAGTACAAAATACACATTTATGGGAAACCTTAAAACAGGCTTTAGATCTTGCCATTTTATATATTTCAATGTCCTGAGTGCTTAAACATTTCCAGGAAACTGCTCTACCAAACTTTTCCCTCCTCCTCGTGAAAACCTGTAAAAACAATCATCTGCTGTCTTATTTTATTTACGAAGCATGCATGAGGCTTCCACCTGATTACAGTCATTTTGTCTCCTGTGTGTGTTTTCAGGTTCAGAGTTTTGTTCGTGGCAGGAGCGCGAGGAAGAGGAGGGACAAGATGAAGGCGGAGGGCAGAGCTCAGTCGGTGCCCAGAGATGAGATGCTGCCCTGTAAGGTAAAAAGACCATTGTGTCAAAGCAATTGCATATTATAGTGTGAATAGTTTTAAATAGCAGAATTAAAGGAAAAGAAAGGGGGAGAGAAAAATAAAAACTTTGGCATGAGAGAAAGGTGAGCTGAACTTTTTTTTTTAATTGTTATTATTTGCAAAGACTTAATTATTTTCTCCTTTGATTTCTCCTATTCCTCTTGAGGAGCTTAAAGGTTGGAAAATCATCCATTTACACTGAGTGAAATTTCCATAGCCAAGACTCTTGGACTATTGTTTTCATGGCTACAGCATCCCATCAAATGGAAATATTCTGTGTGTTGTGTGCACCAACTGAAAAACATTTCCCCAAAATTCAGCCTGACATATTTGGTGTCTTTGGAAAGACCACTAGAATGGGTTCGAACGAAGTTTGGCTGCATATTATGAGTTTGTGATGACTTACCTAAAGGTGAGTCTGTGGTTGAAGAGAAGTTAAACAAACTGCTCTACCAAACCTTTCTCTCCTCCTGTACTCCTGTTCCCTGCAGGACAGTGCATCTGCTGCAGATGACACCCAGAGCAGCGATCGAGCTGCCTGCAAACACGCTGAGGTGACCGAGTCAAACACCAGGACGGGAAGGAACAGGAAGCAGAAAGAAAAAGTAGGTCACCTCAATTTGAAAGACTCACTCCGTACCGTACTGATGCTCATTTACAAATAGAGAACAGTTTCTAGTTGAACTTCTGGACAGGGGAAGACAATGAGCAGTGCTCTCCCCTTCCTCAGCTAATGTAAGATAATAATTACTAACTTCAGGTGCTGTTGACGTTTCAGCCGTCTTTGTCCGAGCCCCTCCGCCGCAGAGCGACCAGGCACGGTGAAGCCTTTCACAAGAGGAAAGGCAAACTGCAAGGAGCCTCCCTTCAGGCGTCCATCCCTCCACACAGCTACAAGGCCTATCAGCTCTACACACTGTACCGCGGCAAGGATGGCAAGATCATGCAGGTAAGTGCTCAAAACATTATTAGTAAAGGTTAGTATTCATGTAGCTGCTCAGTTATGTGTTTGACAATTTTTGACAAGCAAAAAAGAAAGATTGTGTACAAGACTTAACACTTGTACTTGTGTAATGTTTGCTGTGTGTGCAGCTTTGTTGATGTTTGCGGTGTGTTGCAGGCTCCTCTGAACGGCTGCCGCTGCGAACCTCTCATCAGTAAACTGGAGAACCAGCTAGAGGCCACCAAGGAGGAGATGAAGACTGAGATCCACACTGTCCAAGACCTGATGAACAGCAAGATTGGCCAGCTGGACCACAAAAACAAACACCAGGTAACATACACATGCTAACACAGGAAAAAAAAGTTAGCTTCCTTTATTTGGTTTAAACCGCTTACATACAAAAGTCACATGGATTTCTTAGCTGAGTTTTGAAGAGAAGTTATCCAGAGAGGTCAGGGGTCAAATCGAACCATGGGAACTTCCCAATTCCTTTGATCACATTCACGTTTCTTCCACTGAAGAAGCCAGGAGAGGTGCAGGGAAAGACGCAGAGAGGAAACCCGGAACTGTTTAACAAACATCTGCACATTTATTTAAAACTTGCATTATTCTGTATGTATACTGTGTACAGACCAGTCGAACCACAGTGTGTAAATGAACTTCACTGCTCAGACACTGAGTGCATACGAACCATTTATAATGGCTTTTTAAATTCTTCGTATTCAACTTAATAATTATTTACGTCTGCATATATTGATATTCTGTTTGTAAATTAATGCTTTGATAATCCAGGTTGAATGTTTAAATTATTTATTAGCCCAAATGTTTTAGGGAAAGTGGAAATGAAACTAGTTCCTACCAGATGCACTGAGATTTTCAGCCTCACATGTGACAGAATGGAAATGACTCAATGTGTTTACAGCATTATTCACCAAATAAAATCTAAAACCTATGAGTATTATACTTGGATTTGTTCTGTTATTTGTCTGACCACTTTGGTATAAAACTGCAGCAAAAATAAGTATTGGCCTTCATGATTGCGGACCGGAACAATTTCCAGGTCAAGCGAGGAGCGATCAATAAGGGCACAGGGACATCGTCATGTTGAAACAGGACAGGGACAAACACAGACTGTTGTCTGAGACTGTTGAATAAAAATGCAGTACAACTAGAGAAAACATAGAAGTGACTTAACAAAGCTTGGCTGCCTTTATCTCGGCTGTCATGTTTCTGGTTGCAGTCATGATGTATGTGACTTGTTGGTTTCAACATCAGATCCGAGCTCTTGATAAGATGACTTTGGAGAGAGTGTCGGCAGAGAGGAGCAAGTGTCTGCAGAGGATTGAGCAGCGGGCCCTGCAGGAGAGACTGCAGGCAGAGAAGAGACAGGTAACACCAACAACCACAGCTCACCTGGAGACAGACGGGCTCTGCAGCTGATCACATCCATACCTGCTTCTATTACACCAAATAAGACAAGTGAATAAAAAGTAGGCTGTAAAAAAGTAAAGTAAGTATTCTAAATTACAGAATTTAACTAGCATTAAATTCTCCTTGGGGGCACCACCCTTGAAAAAGGGAACAAGATGGCCAATTAATGAATTCAGTCTCAGTCTGAAGGTTGCTACGGAGTTCTTTATCATGTACAGTGTGTAATACTTCATACACACAAATCACATGATTAGGTTATGAATGAACTATTTATTAAACTACTAACTAACTAAAACATACAAATTATTTGATAAAGCATCTGTTTGGCTTAGTTCCAGGCTTAAAACTCTTTTATATAAGGATTTTCTGAAACGTCAATGGAGTGAATGAATGGGAAATGATGCTGGGGTGGTATGATGCCCGAACCCTGCATTCCATGTGCAAGTCCACTGTGACAAGACTGAAGAAATCCTCAATAAATGTGACTTAAAGTAATATATAGACTCTTCTGTGTGGCTGTATCTGCCCTTTAAGCAGGCGTCGCTGGTCAGCGAGCTGAAGAGCTGGTGTCTGTCCAAGCTGCAGAACATGGAGGTTCGCTTCACAGTAGACCCCAGCGGCACCAAGCTTCAGCGCTCCTCTTCTGTGACAGAGGGCCTAAATGAAGTGGATGGAGCCAGCTTCACTGTGCTGCCCTATGGCCAGGGAGGCAGCTCCCACTGCCTGGATCTCCACAACAGCCCTGCCTTCCTGGAATCGGGCCGAGAGAAGCCCGGTGTGGCAGAGGACGGCTCAGCCAGCCACTACTTCGTGGTTCATATGGAGAGCTCTCCAGGTAACGCCTCAACAAACAGCTCACCTTACCAAGTCTGTAAATCTAAACATTTTCATCATGCACACACACGGGTTCACAGAGAGACAGAGTTATCCCCCCTGTTTCCACATCGAATGAACAAATGAGTGACCCTGTAAATTACAGGCTGGAAATGATTGCTAAGGTAGACAGTAAATAGCCCCAATACCTCTCAGAAATTACCAGTTGTTAAAACAAAGTGCAGGATTCACAAAATATGCTGTAATGTAACTGGCTGATAATTGTAAATGAAAAGCTAGATTCACAATTTTAACAATTACCTTATCCTCAACTGTGAATTGTTCACCTATTAAAACTTACCATTGCTGTGTATTTTATTAGGTTGTGTTGGTCATTTCTGAGATACAGTACTAATGCTAACGAAGGGGCTCAGAACTTGGGGGGCTCCGGTGTTGGTGATGATGGTGGGTGATGTGAATTGTACGAAGCATCTGAAATAAGGACTTTTAGATAAGTGTTCAACCCACCCCTGCCATGGTGAGCTCTTGGATCTGCCCAGCAGTGCTTCAGCTCAAAAGGTGGGGCTGCCAGAGCCCCCCCCCTGGACATCCAAACTGGCACAGGGATCAGACAAAACAATATATCCATGAGTACACAAAGAAATCAGACTTAAGGCTTAAGGCAGTGGTTTCCAACCTGGGGGTCCCAACCCCCATCATGTGACGCCAAATCTCCATGGGGGCGTCGTGACGTGAAGAGTTTTATATATATAAAATATTATATAAATGCATTTAACTACTTTCACTAATTTAAGGGTTATTTTAGAAGTTTATATCTTTATTTATTTATTATAAAGCCAGGCTGCTTGGACTCTTAAAACATATGTCTGATGGTGAGATTGAAAGAAAATCATAATACGGACGTAGAATTGTGTTCCTAAAAATATAAGGAAGAATCATCTGATACATTGCAATATTCACAGGAAATAGTCTGTTCAGAATTTCATACACAATTACTAGTTTTACACAAATGTCCTGCAGGTATTTCATTTCATTTCATTTCAGAAGAAGTAGGCTACTTTCCCCCCTTTCTTGTAATTGTGTGTGGGTGCTGTGGGTCGTCTGTGTATATACAATGGTAAAATAGGGGTCCCTTAAGAAAAAGGACTTAAAGAATATGTGCTGTTACTGTGTAATTGAACGTGTTCATCCCTTTTGAACATGTAACAGATGGTGAGAAGACTCAGAATGCAGAAGTCACCTCTCCTGCAGCAGCTAAGAGCCCACTGTCATCTGTCCAGGTGGTTCGTCCTAAGGAACGTTCAGGGATTTGTGCCGACACCCAGAGGAAGAACCAGAACCCGCGGGATGTGGACATGGTGGAGTACGGGGCGAGGGGGGGCAAGAATTACAGAGCCAGCAGCCTGTCTCCGACCACAGAGCGCCGCTGCAGCAGCAGGACTGAAGCCGGGCTCAGAGACATGGAGCGAGGGCAGGACAGAGGGAAGCGCCACAAGAAGCATTCCCGGGGCAGGACTAAGTCCAGAGGCGCCACAAGGGGCAGGACTTTGGAGGTCTTTGGAGACGAGCCCAGTGAACCCTCCTTTGCTCAGGAGAGGGACAACATGCACGCTCTGGAGGTGACCCAGTACTTCTTCGAGGCGGTGTCGACGCAGATGGAGCGCTGGTACGAGAGGAAGGCGCAGGAGGCTCGCTGGCAGGCCAATCAGAGGGCTCAGGCCGACAGAGCCGCTCTGATTGAGAGGATCACCTACCTGGAGGACGAGCTGCGCATGCTGAGGACTAACAGACATGACGACTTCTAACACACACATATCACCTCTCACCACCATGTGAGATTAGATTTGACCCTTTCTATAGCCATGACTGGATCTGGATTTATGACACAAACAGTTCTCTTCCAGGACAACCACAGCCATACTGAGAAGATAACCGTGGGGCCTGGATCCACAGAATCATACCGTAATGGAAAATAGCTGTTTCAATAATATTGAAATAATATAGCTATTGTGTAACCATGAGCAGAAACAATCGTGTAAACGTCTTCCATTAACATCCAGCATAAATAATGTCCACAATGGTATCGTTGGATGACAGTGAAAGCTGTCGGGATGGAAGGAATTTCAGTATGAGGAGCTTTTTGTTGGTATCTGCATGCTGGAATCAGCTCTTAGAGGAACAACCTACTGATTTATTTATGAGACTTTAGCTAAACTGACACTGTATATAACCCTACCACTACTACTAATGGTTGATTTTGCTGCTGTATGTATGGAGGCTGTAGTATGCCCATAGAACAATTGTAGACTTTTAGTGTTTAAATATGATTAGTTTATACATTCATAACAAGAAATAAACATTAAATAACAAACAATAAAACATTTTTTAAGCTGTTGTTATATTTCCTTATTCTGGCTAAAAACAATGAACAAATAATAGAATCTATTTCATGATCACTTTAATTGAAAGATGTGTAAGCAGTGTGCCACCTAAATATATATATGAGGTGCACACCCCCTCAGAGGCTTGGAGACTAAAGTATACATCTTTTTGTTTTTCTACCTTTCAGTTAATATTAATTAAAAGTCCCTTTGACATTATTTTCACTGCAAAAAGAGATGAGTTTAGTTGATGATTAAATGATTACTCCATTGACTACCTATAGTCACGTCTCCCAGAATGTCAGCGCCCTGCCAGTCTTGTCTACCTGTAAAGGACGGTTGTGACATAAAAGATGAATGAGTTGTGTTGCAGTGTTACTGTATGTTTAATGTAGTGACTGTCTGCTTATACAGGTTGGCTAGTTTACATGGAGAACTCTGTGGATATTGTGTTTTAAGAAAATGATCATTCTGAATGTGTCTGAGGTTTCATTAGTGCCTGTTTAATACATACAAGACATATAATATACACAAAGGTCTGGCAGTTGGGCTCAGCTAGCCTCACAGGCTAATGAGTCCTCACCACTATATGGTGAGCAGCAGCACAGGAGGGTTGCAGGAGGATGCCTTCAGATCATGTCCATCAGTCCATTCTCGAAAAGGTGTCCAGCCAAAAACAAGTTTCAACACATGCTGCATTGTTCACTTACACTACCCTGATAAGAGGTTTCTCCTGTTGGCGCTCACTGAGTCTCCATAGTCTCTCTCATAGTCTTCAGTGAGAGCCAATCCAGATCAGTCCACAGCAGCTCACAGTGTTTAACTCCTGGCCAGCGCCAGAGACTTCTGCAGCTCCTCCAGGTGGTTGTTAGCTTGTGTGACCATCATACGGATGGCATCCTGAATGAATAATGAGAAGAAAAAGCAGCAGTAATGGACAGAGCAGAGGATGCTGGGAAAACAAATACAATGTCACAGCTATTCCATCTCCAGTCCATACATTTAGTTTGAGAAAAGATTTAACAAACCTTACCTGGTCTGTGGCGTTCTTATTCCTCTTGAACTCGTCCCTTGCCCAGTCTCTGAGGTACTTCCTGTCTCCCTCATCCGGCACCTGTCGTATGGTCCTCAGCATGTTCCTGTAAATCCCCAAAATCCTCTGTCTCTGTAAAAACTGACAAAGAAGCAGCAGTTCAGACTCAACGAGACAGTGAAAGGCACATTTATTCTTTTTTTCTTAATGAATGATGGAACATTTAGACCAAATATAACACCGACAGCTCAAAACAGAAGTCAAGTTCCAAACTACGATGATCAACCCCATCTCCACCTGAGACTTGTGATGTACCTGATCCTACAGTCGGTAGTTTTCAGCCTGTCATACCAAACTAGCTCTCCTGGGGGCTGTTAGATAAGGAAGGCACAGACATTACCTGAACCAAACTTTGGAGCTGGTAGATGTTCACACTGGCTTAGCCTGAGATTAAGCCTACACACAGTGTACAGGGACGCGTTTCAAAACATTTTACTGAAGTAAGCTTTACATAAATAAACACGACCCCACCGACCTCTGTCTCCAGAGATTTATGCCATGAACAAATCTAAGTACCACTCTAGTAACTTGAACATTATCTTGACAAAATTCTACATTCATAATGCAAAAGTCTCCGTTTAATTGCTGTTTTGACTTTAGCTGCAGCATTTGTTTCTCTGAAGTTATGAAACACAAAAACAGAGAGCGAGCTTGCTAACCCCAGTGGTGCTAGCTGTGAAACACAGCGGCTAAACATACACCGGTGACCGCATAACTGATAAAATATTTAAATACAATTAACTTGCTTCACTGTAACGTTACCCGGACTTAGTTGCAAAAGGGTAATAGACTCAATTGAACCGTAAAAACGGCTTAAAGATGGGCAAACCGAGCCGACAAAAGTCTAGCTAGCAGTGCTAGATCGTGACAGATGTAGCGTTAGCTAACAGCACTAGTAAGATCGCGTGTGTGTTGTCCACCAGTCCAACTTTAAGCGATACACATTGTTCCATCCTCTGTTGTCTATATTTACCTGTTTTAAAGAAAGAGCAGCATGCGGTAACCTTGACACTGCCATCTCTGTCAGCTCGGCCGGGACACGACTTGACACACGGGCCGGATGTTGTGATGCCATTAACACTGGCTGCGTTACCGTTTGTCTCCCTCTGGTGGAGCGGAGGACAAGCAGCTTGTCACAGACGGTGTTCACGGCACACGCATGCGTAACTGGATTATCAGCGAGGGTGTAGTTTTGATTTGGAAAGTGGTGGGAACATAAATTTGGCAACAAAAAAATAATACAATATATTATGACTATATTTGTCTAGCTTTTGTCTTTCACATGGGATAAGTATGATATATAATATATTCTTACATCTCTCTGATGTCTTTGTTAACAACAAAGATAAATGAAAACGCCGGGTGGCGTTCAGGACTGCGTTTACAATAAGGTATAATTAATAACATTAATAACAACATTCCATTAACTTTAACCAGGTCCAGGGTTGTGGTGCTGAGCAACTAAGCCCTCATTAATTGTGATTTTCCTATTACTTTATTCATTCAATGGTGACAACAGTACGTTAATTCCTCCAGATATAATACACAAAATACAATAACAACATATAGATAATAAATAATAAAAAGGGGGTGTTTTTTCTGAGTGGATAAGGCTAGATGTTGCTCAATATTGAGGGATGATTTGGGCCAACTAGTGTCGATCAAACTCTGTATACTGTTGGGGATTTTCTTGCAATGTCAAATCAAAATGTCTGCTATGAAAAGCTGAGCACGAGCACGCACAGAGCAACCGTGTAAACTCTTTATTGTCAGGATCATTCATATCATGGTTTAACAGAAGGATGCAATGACGAAACAACCTCAAACATGGCCGATGTCTGCTTACATTGAAGTCCACGTTACAAAAACACAGAGGTGATAATAAACATTTCAATGCACACTTCATCAACAGCTCCTAAACGGACACAGTGATGAGCTCTGAGCTCTCGTTTAGCAGAAGTCACACAGTATGGATGGAAGATGAACACAGCAGATGTGTCTCTTTAAACCACTAAAATTGGTTCAATTCTGGGAGCATTTATCAGAACTGGAATCTGCAGTCGTGCTTCAAAGTGCATGAGAGCGGTGACTGCGCCGCTGATCCCTCACCCCGACAGCTCATTCAGGTGTGAAGCGAGACGCAATACTGTCCTCCTCTCCAAGGCACATTTTTGAGATCCTTCCTATGTCAGTCATGAACACACCAGCATGCAACTGTTAGCTCATGAAGTCAGGGATGGTTCTCTGCTCTGTCAGCTCTGTACATCCGTTGTTGTGTTCACACTGATGATGAATGTATTTGATGACTTTTTGTAACACTGACTAAAAACATTCACACAAACATGATTTTGGAGATATAGCACAAAGGAGGGACAGAGGTATTTACTGACTCTTCACTGAGGTGTTTCACACACAAGGGAATCACATTTTTGTTTCTATCATTTCATCTCAGACGTGCAAGTTAAAGCAATCCTCGTTACATTACAAAAAGAAACGGATAATTCCCCTGATAACAAGGACAAAACGGCAAAGGTCGCTATCAAACCCTACTAAAATCTACAGTAAAAATAAGAAAATAAAGGCACATGTACAGCGGCAAATCCGTGTTTTTTTTTTTTAGTTCCTTTTTTTTTGAGTTGAGGCTGAGAGGCTAGCAGCAGAGTGGTGCTGTGCAGTCGGTTGCTGCCCACTCCTTCCTTCCTATGAAAGATGGCTTTCTTATTGGTCTACTGGTCGGCTGCTGTGACGAGTTCAAACCACTGTCTGAGTGCGTCACTCAGGGTCTCCGGCAAGGCGTTGACATCTCGCAGGATGACGTAGAAAGGGAAGGGGAACTCTTCCATGTAGGAGCGGATCTCTGGCAGTTCACCCGGCCCCTTGAATATGGGCACCTTGATGTCCAGGATGGAGTCCTGCAGCACAGCACCAGTGTTTAATTACACTTTGTATCTGAAGATTTAGAAAATCAAATTCTCAAATTCTTCTTCCCTTACCCGTGAGTTGGGGTTGTCGAGCACCACGAAGATGACGAACACATTTGCGCTGCGTGCTGCGCGCACAGCCGCCATCACCCGCTCCTTCCCCTCCAGGAACAACCCCCTGCCGTCGGACACGATGAGCAGCAGCTGGGCTGTGTCTGTGGAGGGAGGACAAAATGAACATGAGGCTAGTCTCGCAATTAAAATCGGTTTGTTTTTACACACCCAACAGTGATATCATGGTGTACGGATGCACCCTGGAGTACACCGCTACATCACTGCAGCAAGGTGAGACGTTAAAACACTGGAGGTGCAGCTTTAAAGCTGAAAAACCCAACACTATTAAGAATCATATTATTAGTGTGATAAAATCATCTAAACTCCACTAGTGTCTTTAATGGGGCAGAGAGTTTGTATAAGTATGAGTGCTGATCTGGAGCTGCTGATCCAGAAACAACAATTAGCTGTTTGTCCCAGTAGTCCACGCTCACTACCCAGAATTGTCAGTAAAGTGCACAGCACACCATCACTGAGCTGACTGCTCTCTGTCTGATACTGAAACATGCAGTGTGAGTCATTACCTGAGTTTGCAGATCCAGGAATCTGCTGTCGTGCAGCAATAAACATTTTTGTCGAGGTCTCCAAAAACTACAGAGGACGGGGCATGAAGAGAGAGACAGAGTCAGTCTGATGATCAGTCATCAAGTGTTCAACCACAAGCTACAAGGGAAGTAGAGCATTAGAACATAACATTCAGATCAAAGTGGAATATTACCTATAGAACTCAGGAATAAAACATGCTTTGCTATAAAAGAAATTAACTGAATTACGTATGGCAGTAGAGGCCATTAGTCAAACATTATATTCCCACCTGTGCTATTCTGGTCTTCTTCTGTTGGAACTGACAGAGCCTGAGAATCCGAGCCCCCGACTCGTCGTTGAACTGCTGCTGGAAGGGGTGGAGCAGCTGCACCTGCTCGCCAAAACTGGTCACAAAAAAGGTCTTCCCATTGAATACACTGATGCGTAGTGTGACATCACAAACTGTATATTTCAGTATATCCAATATAACTGCAAGTAGATTCACGTCGCATTGTGCACACTTGTGCATACTACATAGGGTTGAAGGTGGAAAGTGGAAGGTGTGGTATGTTCTTCTTTTCTGTCTCTACAGTGTCACATTGTGTGTGCGTAACCTCACCTGCACAGAGACACCTGTCCGACCTCCAGCAGAGTGAGAGCGTTGACGATCACTGACAGGGATTCAAACGCCAGCTACACACACACACACACACACACACACGCACACACACACACACACACACACACACACACACACACACACACACACACACACACACACACACACACGAATGAGCATGATTTTGTTGTTTCTTTCTTTACTTGGCTTTGGAAGAGCTACACAGGCAGCTTGTGCGGTTACATAACGGGGCTCTCTTACCTGTTTGGAGTGGTTGTCCACCATGCTGGAGGAGTCGTCCACAGCCAGGCAGATCTGGTAGTCTCTCTTGCTGGGCTTGGTTCTCCTCAGCCAGATCTTGTCTTTACGGAACTGACTGGCGATGTAGGGGATGACCTTCCTCATGTTCAGGCGCTTCCCTGTGCGGTAATCACCTCTGTGGAGCAGTAGAACGTCCCACATACATTTAACAACACTGTGTGCATTTATCTCTTTTTAAACAACAAACAAAGAGCCTCCCGGTTTCATCACAGGGGGCAGAATCAGGAGAAAACAGGTGAGAGCAGTAACGTGCAACCTGGTAACAACAAGGTTAATATTCGGGAACAGATGTGTCTTTGACCACACTACATAATGTCAAACTTTGATGATAACATAGAAAGGAACTGAGTGTGTTGGTCCCTCACTTGAGTTTGGAGGCCTGTGTGGGCTCCAGGATGAGGCGGAGCTGCTCACACAGCTGCTGGGAGAGAGCCGAGGTCAGAGTCTGGTACTGGTGCCACATGGAAGCTGCTGCGTTCTCCTAGAGGACAGACAGGAACACATTAGTCACAAGTTACAACCACAACCACAACAACAACAACCTGGGCTTCATACAATCAGAACTACACAGTTAGGACCTGGATCTATATAGCTGCTAAATGCCCCGCAGCTGGTCTCTAACTGAGCAGGTAGTGTACAGTGGGTTTTTACAGAAGAAGCATTTGGAACAAAACTCCTGGGGCGACCTCACCTCCTCCTGAGTTCCTGGAGCCAGTTTGTGCCAGGCCTCCAGCTGCAGCTCCATCTCCCTCCTGATCTCTTCAGGGTCTCTCTCTGCTTTCTGCAAACACACACACACACACACACACACACACAGCTTTAAGGTCTGACGCTGATAACTCAACGCAATTTAAGGATTCTCTTGCGTAGTAAGTATCAGCAGAGACAGTTTAGAAAGGAGACGGCCCAACTCAGAGTCATTTCCTGTATCTGTCACATGGTTTTTTGCCACTGCCCCGCCTAACTTTGTTTCAGACCTGTCTCTGTCTCCACAACACACTCTCGCAAGATCTGGCAACACAGATATCACTTCTCACTGCTGGTGCTGAACTGGCGGTGACTAAAAGTTAGTGTAAGACAGAGAAGTAATGTTTGTCTGAGGTACAGCAGTTCTCTACCTGCATGGTGTCCAACAGCAGCTCAGGAACTGTGTGAATTGTGGATTCTGTCCTCCTCTCTGCTCGCTCTTCTTCTTTGGGATTTTGTCGGTCCTTCCACCTATCCTCTTTCTCTCCCTCCTCCTGCCTCTGTACCTCCATCTCGCTGCTGTCTACACCTGCACAAGAAGAAGAGGAGGGTCAGGGGATGTGCAAGTTCCACAGTTAGGGATTCTGAGTGTAATTCAAACACCTATGTAAAAAATCAAAGTAAGAAGAAAGGTGTCACCTTTCTGGGAGGCCTTGGTGGAGTCCAGCTGCTCAGGCTTCAGCTCCTGGACCTCAGCATCCTGGAGGTCCTCTTCCTGCTTCTCCGTTTCCATGGCGACATCTTCCTCGTTCTGATCTTCATCCTGGTCCTGCTGAGGTCCAGCTGCTTTCTGCTGGTCTGCACTGGCAACATCTGCAAACAGCGAGAGATCGGCAAGAACAGCAAATATGACATTTATCCACTTAAAAATGTTGTTGTAGAAGATGACAGGAACTGTTTCCATTCCCATGGAGTGTTTGGTGTGTATGGAGGTGATCACTGACCGTATGTCTGAGTGTCATAGGCCGCCTCTCCCTGTTTGATGTGTTCGTATAGATCTGACTCCTGCTGGACTCCATCACTCTGCCTGCTGTCCTCGGTGCAGTCCTTACTGCTCTCCACTGTGCGCAGACGCTTATTAACGCGTTCATTGTAGTCGCCTGTCGATCGCTCATTGTCTGCCTGACCAGGTTTTCTCTTGAAGCTCTGGATCAGTAAAGTACATAACAAATGTTTTTGATGAGACGGATTGAAAAAACAAAAAGGGAGGTTGAAGTGAAGATTCATCAGAACGCAGATTTTCATACCTGAGTCTTGTTCTGAGTCTGTGCCTGTGAAGCCTTTCTTGCTGTCAGCTTTGACTGGTGGCCCTCTGATTGGCTGGCATCAGCGGCTCCGCTCCCGTGCTCCTTACAAACCAGAGAAACGGAAACATTTTAGATTTAATCTTCTTTAGGGGGACCATTTGAGGGTGGACGATGAGTCATTTTAAAAGAGAACATGGCACAATATACAGTGTATAGTCAGATACTTCATACTATTTATTTATACGGTGTGTCTTCCACAGGTGTGAAGTTATAGTGCAGGACGCTGCTGCACCTCCCTGTACCCAATGTCGAAACCACATAACGAGATCAGAGGGCTTAAAACTTAAAATACCCATGTCAGTATTCTTCCATGCTTCTCAAGGTGAAACCTTTGCAGGCCTTAAACCAGGTCCTGAGGGCTCCCGTACTCCATTGTCTAGTGTAATAAACTTGCTGAGTGAAAGTGAAGAGTACCTCTTTAGCCTGGTCTCTCTCTGAAGCCTCTCCTGCCAGCTCCACAGCTGTATCACTCTGAATGTTCTGCTCTCCAGTCTGGCCGTCAGTGTTGTGCTCCTTCCTCTCAGCTGACTCGGGCTGCTCCTCATCCTCACCTGCTCCTTCCTCCTCCTCCTCCTGTAAGCAATACAAGTTCCAACAGTGACACACACACACACACACACACACACACACACAACAAAACGTTTGTGCTCATCACACAGTAATTCTTTGACATACACACCTTTGGTTTGTCTCCTTTGTCATTTGGAGTAGTCAGATCTTCGTCTCTTCCTGCGTCCCCTCCTCTCTCCTCCTTCTCCTCTTCATCTTTCTCAGCAGACTCCTCGTCTCCAGCTTCTTTCTCTCCTCCTCCCTTCTCCTCCTCCTCCTCCTCTTCAGTCTTGGGCTCCTGACTGTTCTCCTCTCCTGGTTGATCCATCTGGCCCTCCTCCATCTCCTCTGCTCCCTCCTCCTCCTTCTCGTCTCCATCTTTCTGTCCGTCCTCCTTCTCATCCGGGGCCATGGCTTTATCATCGATGTCGAATGGATTCTCCTCTGAAGAGGGGAAAGAGTTAACGAAGCTGCTTTAAATGCCAAAGTCTTCATTGTTTCACAGTTAGTGTTAAAGGACTACATGTGCTGTCAATATATCTGTGATGTAACGACCACAAACAAATGAGACCTCGGTCTGCACAGCAGCATTACACATTATGTGAAACAATCATTTGATTAATTGATTGATAGACCAGTGGATTGCAACTTTTAGATAATCACTTAATCATTGGAGCCCTGCTGCTTTTCTTTGACTTAGTACTTTGAAGACATCACATTTTACAGACAAGACTTTTCATTCTATGTTCATTAACTTGTGGTCATATGCACTTTACATAATCTGGAGACGCTTTGCATGCGTTTATTCAGCGGCAGGTCTCACCGTCACCCTCGCCCTCTCCATCGTCATCCTGGTCCTGGTCCTGGTCCAGGTTGAGATCCTCGGGCAGATCCATGGCCTCGGGCTCAGGTTTCTTGTCCTGCTGCCCGTGGTAGGGGTCCACTTCATTCTCATCGAACTCCCTCTGGGAAAACAGCAAGAGCAGAGATCAGAAACAGCAATGGAAATATCGGATACTAATCCTGGATGAAAAGGGGGACGACTGCTGCAGTTCATGGACCGTGTGCAGGGAAGGGGATCTATGCATTTCTTCACTTCTTAATAAAAAAAGATCACCTCATCTCCTTGTTCGTGGATCTTCTCTTTCTCCTCCTTGTCCATCTGTTCATCTTTGTCCTGGTTTTTCTTGTCTTTGTTGGGGTCTGCAGCATCCAGGTTGTCGTCTTTAGCAACCAGCTCTGATTCACCCTGAAAGATGTTGAAAGAAAATCAGGGCACGGTGACAGAAGTGACATCAAAGTGCCATTTTTAAGTGAATCATTACTTAAAGCAACTACAAATATTTGATGGGCAGGTTTTCAACACATGTAAACCGCCGCTTTACATATTCTTCTTCTAAGGTTTTCTTCACTCTGTGTTCTGTACCTGGTCCATGCCCTGGCCAGACTCTTCCTCCTTGTCATTTTCTTCCTCCTCCTCGTCATCCTCATCATCCCCCCACATTCTCTCATCAAGAGTGTCCGTCTGTCCTTCACCCAGGTCACCCATCTTTTTATCCAGCTCCTCCTTCTCATCCTCATTAGACGACTCGTCATCTTTACCTGCAAATGATTAAAAGAAGAAGAATCCATTCAGCAGCGATTCTGGGAGACATTTCTAGTGAAATTCACACATTATTTTAGGTGTTTACTGTCTCTAATGTCCATATACTAAATGATTAAATAGGAGTTTCATTTCTGGTGATCTGAAAAAAGCAACCCTCCCTAGCCTGTTGACTGTATGTGTTTCAAGGAAGCAACGAGGAAGTGCTCCGACCAGAAGTCGAATGTGTGTTGCTTGTGCTGCTTACGACATTTAAGCAAACATCTTACCAGTTTTATAATGTAACGTACAGCATGAAGGACTGACAGAGCTGGAAGAACATGAGATTATTCTAATTTATATTGTAAAAATGTAAAACATGTCATGTAGTTGGGTGAAAAGTTATGTTTTGATGTTGATAAATCAGATTCCAGACTAACAAAGCGAAAATCACCTGGTGTAGTGATTGTTTGTGAAGAATGCAGATAATATCTACATATTAAACATCATACTGATAAGTTTAAAGATCACCACAGAAACAGCTACTGTAACACAAAGTAAGCTAGTCGAAGATTGATCTTTTTAGTCTGATATCTGCGGTGCATAAATGTAGACATTTGTTCCCAACTTTGTGCGATTTGTAGCAGGCTGTGGGAACCGTTGTTTTACTTTTATTTACTATAGCGATACACCGGAAGTCAAGAAACACAACCGGATGTGGAACAAACCCAAAAATGAGTGAGTGAGCATACGCTCAATAAGCTACAGACAGTTCAAGATACCCGATTCATTCTCATCCCCATCATGCATCTGGCCATCAAAGTCCTCTGACATCTCGATAGCGTTGTCTTCCGCCTTGATATTCCCTTTTTCCTGCTCTTCTTCCTTTTCCTGACCCTCCTGGAAAGTGTCCTCCACCTGGAAGAAGAAGAACGCAGGGATAGCTTTGTGAGAAATGATCCACTCATACATTTGATAGGCTCCTTATATTTTTATATATATATATTTATATTGGTTAAGAGCAATTGGTTTTTGCTACATTTTTTGAGTTGAGATTATTCTGTAAAAAATGTATTATTAAAATGTTATATATTTCATCACCTGATCTTCATTCTCGATCTTGTCACTGACGTCTTTGGTGCCCTCGCCTTCTCCTATACCTCCGCCCTCATGGTCCAGAAACTCTGTGGCACCTTCTCCATCTCCACTGGCCATCAGCTCCTGAGGCAGGCAGAAACCCTGAGGAGGAGGAGACCACGACAATCATTTAGCCACTGCTTTCAGTTGAACTTAATTGATGCCTGTGTTACTTTTTAAAGAAATGCATGTTGTGTCCGTACCTTCTGAGCGAGCTCAGTAAAGATGCTGGCCAGTACAGAGAGCAGTTTGCCTGTGCTCCTGTGCGCTCCCAGGGTCACAGCCAGGTAGTAACGCACCACGTCAGAGTAAATCCCCAGCAGAGGCTCCAGACGCACCAGCATCCTGCACGCCCTGTTCACCTCCTGAACACACACACACAGCAACATGGACAGATGTTGATGGCATTGCATGATGGTACAATACAACTCATGAATAGCTCCCCACAAACTGGAGCTCACTATGGTGGCACCACTGTTACCAGTAGCAAAAAGATACAATCTACTTAGCTTTGAGAGCTTTACTCATTTTTATTTTCTCAAATTAGTTTTCAAATCCCAATCACTACGCATGAAACCACTGGCTCTTGAATCAATATAATCCATTTGTATTGTAGCTGGACAGTAAAGTATTCTAGATGTCATATGTGCAGCTGGTACCTGGAGCTGTGGTGCCTGACAGGAGTCTCTGTGAGTCCTCAGGCGGATCAGCAGCCTCTCCAGCCCGGCGCTGACGTCTCCCACACACAGAGCCTCCACCTCAGCCGTCAGCTCCTCCTCCAGGAGTCGAGTCAGGTGACCGGGCTTCAGCAGGTCCTCAACCGGCCCTTCATTCTCCTCTTCCTCCTCTTCAGCACCCTCTGACAACATCACATAACATCATTTGTTTTGCTTGTCGCTTGTAATGTTCTACATTGGAATGAACCAACATTTGAGCAGGATTTTGAATTTGCTCCCTTTTCTGTACAGCAGCCCTGCAGGGAGCAATGCATCATCCTCACCTCTCTTGACATCTCCATGCTGCTCTCTTTGTTCTTCTCTCTCCTGTCTCTTCACGAGTGTCTGGACAGCACACAGCAATGTGTTGATGTTTGTCTCCAGCTCAGCAGAGAATTCAGTACAGAAGGCAGGCTGGTGATCTGTTAGGGGGAAAAACGGAGGCAAATAAGGAGAGCAAATAACCAGCAGCGAAAGTTACTTTTTTTTTTTTTTTACCCCCCTTAGTTTGTCTTCATGTCTGTCAGCAGGATGTCTTAGAGGTATCTGAAGGAAGGATAGTATTATGCTCACTGGTCAGTGCATTCACCTGAGTGCTGGAGTCCCTGGGAGAACAGCTGGGTCTTCCAGGTGGTGAACTCTGTGATGTTAGCCTCCATCTGTCCTCTGACATACTGCAGGCTCTGGGGGATGGCTGGCTGGCTGTCCGCACTGCCGACACACACGGCCGAGGTGAAGAGCTGCTCCACGCTGGGCATCTGAGCCACTATAGCTCCCAGCTGGTCGAAGGCTGAACAGCATGTGACAAAGTAATTCCTGTGGAAAGTAACAGTGTTGTTGGGACGGTTTAGGTCTTTAGTTACTGCTACATTAGTTTTCAAATAAACTCTTGAGTGATTATGTTTTACCACGTGTGGAGTACTCTTTCAGAGGTCTGCTGTGCCACATTGTCCAGCTCCACCTTCAGGCTTTGAGCCTGCTTCAACATTGCATTCATGTGCTGGTTTAACTGGCACCAGGCGGTGTCTCCCCTCCGCATCAGACAGCCGTGGGGTCGGCGCTGCGCTGCCAGCGGGGACGGGCACCTCAGGGTGTGCTGCCTGCAGCTGCTCGTCTCCTCCTTCTGCTGGAGGTCCTCTGGGCAGCACTGCAGCAGCCAGGCCAGCTGCTGCAGGAGGGTGGTGCACTGGGCAGCCAGCGCCTGCCCCCTGCTGACCCAAGCCTGGAGAGAGGCCTGGGGTGGGAGGGTGCAGCCTGGGTCCTCACTGTGGCTCTGGAGGTGGGCCTTGATGCCCTGGACGCTGTCTGTTAGGCTCCTGGGAGTGGTGACGAGACATGAAGAGATAATACACACACACACACACATATGTAAAATCTTTTTTTTTTAATCTATGGTTGCTGTTTTGTAGCTGACCCTGACCTCTGACCTCACTGGGTGGAGGCAAATTAAGGAAAAGAAATTTCCCCAATAGGATCAATAGTATTGTAATAATAGTAACGTAGTATCATAATAATATTGGTTTGCCATTTTAACGAGATGCCACCATTACATCAGAAGCATTAATATCATTATTCCATACCAAAGGTGTGTTTTCTTCTGGGGACCAGGAACACATGTCCCCCACCATTTGTTTTGTTTTACGCACTAAAAGCTCCTTAAACATTGACATCTTCTGTCCTGTTCTGGTATTATTTGTAGTTTATATTCTTCTAAGAAGATGCCGGAATTGAACATCACAGATCCGTAATAGACAGTTCTTTGTAGTTAAGAAATACAAGCAAACAACCGCTTTTGAAACCAACCCTGCACCCTTGTTTCTTTGTTCCACACTGTGTCTTGTGGCAGCAGACTGACCTGAGATGGACCCACTGCTCGGTGAGCTTGGCCAGTCGTCGCCGCTGTCTGAGGAGCAGCTTGAAAAGGTGAGAGGAGAAACCTCTACAGCGCTCTATGTTCCCGAGACCCAGCTCCTAAAACCAAACAATAACACACAAACACACACTTCAGACTACAGGGCCAAAACACACAGACCACACACTGACACACTGACATCTACATCTGTAATCCCTAACCTTCAGCCTTTAGACAGAGAGCTGTGAGAGCACCAGACAATCAGTATGTGTCTCACCTTGGCAGCGTGCTGAAGCGCTGTCTGCAGGGCTGTTCTCCTGGCCCATGAATGGTAAAAGTACTTCTGACATCCATCCCATGCTGTCAACAACTCTGTAAACAACCTACAATATCAAGAATGCAGAGGAAAAAACTTTCAGAGTGAACACAATACACATATTCTTGAGGTGTCCACCACTCCCTTGAAAACAAGTGGGACTAAAAAGTGAAATTTTATTTAGAAAGCCTAATATAACAAATCACACATTTGACTAAAGCAGCTTTACAGTCTGTACAGCTTACTACGCCCCTCTATCCTTCGTTTCGGAAAAGGAAAAACTCACTTTAACAGTGAAAAAAAATGGAAGAAACCTCAGGAGGAGTAACAGAGGAGGGATACCGATATGTTATCTAGCTAAAGTTTGCTAGTTTCCTTGTCATACCAGACCAAATAAGGTTGTAGCGACAAAACCATTTAAAAAAAACAAAAACTAATTTAGCAAGAATGTGCATTTTAAGGTCCCATATTGTAGAAAGTGAGATTTCCCTGTCTTGTCTGATTATAAAACAGGTCCAGGTGCCGTATAAATACTGTGAAAATATCAAAACGTTCAGTGCACGGAGAAATGCACATAGCCCGTATTCAAAAACTGTGCCTTTAAATGAGCCGTCAGGATTTCTGTGAGGTTGTGATGTCACAACTACACAGTCACCGCACTCAGCCACGCCCCCAGCAGGTGATCTGATCCAGGCACAGCACGTCCACCAAGTACAGGGACACTCATCCACCCGCTCCGTCTGTCTGAGTTATTGGAGCGCTCTGCTCAGGACTATTCATCAGGTTTTTGGAGGTTGTTCAGTTAGTTTAAAACGGCTTGTTTCAGACAGACGGTGAACTGAGGGGCTGCATAAAGGGCCAGTTGAAGATACATACACTGTTGAACTGTGATTCATGCAAAGCTACTCTAGTGGAATCCCAGAATAAAAATATTGAGCTGAAATGAGCATGATATGGGACCTTTAATATATAATTCAACTTTTCATTTTGCAATTCTGGGATAATGATGAATTCTAAAACAGTGTAATAGCAGCACAAGTAGGAGTCTAGTCAGCAACCTGACTCAGTGATGCCAGGTACACAGCAACATTGGCTTGTTAGTGCATCTATGAACAGGTTCTATTTACGTGCTCTCGGCCAGTTCCGGGTTCCTGACAGCAGAGAGAGCGATGCTCATCTCCAGCGGCTGCATACAGAGGGTTTCGTCAGGGTCAGCCGTCCTGTTCCACGTCAGGCCTTTCCGGTACGACAGACCTTAATGGGATGTGAAATATACAGAGAGAGTTTGTGAGACTGTTTTTTCTTTAAATTACTACGTGACACCTGTAAATCAGACAGAGGAAGACTCACCTATTTCCGTGAGCATCTTGAACAGGTCTGACAGAGCTCTCTGTTTCTGCTGCAGGATGTGCTTGACCTCCGCCTTCTGCTTCTCTTTCTCTGCTGACGTGTCGATGGTCAGGCTCTGCAGGTCCCGCAGGTTGCTGATGATCTCGCCTGGAAAGAAGAAAAAGGGACACTACATTGACACTGAGGTTGCAGCAATGTGACAAATTGGGAAGCAGCTTCATGATGTAATGTTGCTGGTTTGAATGCATAATGTCCTTGACTAGGTAAAAACACAAATATTACAATCTATCAAAGTGGTCCTGAACAAAACATTTAACCTAAAAGCTGCTGTAATCTTTAAGGTTACGGTTAAGGAAGATATATGTTCCACAACAGTTCAGTGACCGCAGTGTTACCAGAATAAAACAACTCAACTGGGAGTACTGGCCTGTGGTGCCTTTACACACAACGCAAGATCACACTGGTCCACCCCTTTTCATTTTTATCCTCATCCTTTATTTGCAGTTTTGTGACCTTTAATGGAAAACTAATTATGTACCTCCAGCTACTTACTGAAACACTCGCTGAATCAACTGAGAAAATGGAAATATGTCCATTACACTGTCTAAACATCTGATTTTATAAAGCAGCTTATTTAACTATTTTGAGTTCTGTGAGCAGAAAAGCCTAAATATAAAAGTTGCTATTGACCCAACAGACCAGTAATGGTAAAAAAATGGCCATGTGGTCATTCAAATCAAACGGGTTTATCCTTTTAAACGGTAAATATCATCTCACTCTGTCCGTTAGACTTTGATATATATTGTGTGCAAGTGGGTTTCTTACCAGTGAAGTAGTCCAGGTCTTCAGACAGCTGAGGCACTGGGTTTTTCTTCAGCAGCTGCACACACATCTTCTTCATCTTCCTGGCCAGAACAGGCAGACGTCCCTGTAGAGATGAAGCTTCAAATCCTTCATCTGGGTCCTCATTCTGAAACAGCCAATTTATTTGAGGTTATTAATTCATTATTTATCCTCATAAAGCATATGACAATAACAGAAATCAGAAAGACAGAAAATCGATTATTCATTTGAGATAATGAACAACAGTAAAAATACTCCATGAGACGTGTACCTGCAGATCTCTGCCCTTCCCCGGCAGGGTGCTCTTCAGTGCCTGGTGAACCCGATGGATGGGTGTTTCCTCTGGGTTGGCATCCACACTGTCCAAGCTAGCGCTGCTTCCCTGTTGCACCAGGGCGGGAACACTCGGACCATTCAGAGCCTCCTGAAACTTCTTGACAAACTTGAAGAGAGTCCTGAGAGAAGAAAAATATACTTTAGGCAGAACAACGGTGATGGCAAGGCAGCCATGTGTCCTGTCAAAAAAACAAATATTTACAGCATAGCACTAATCAAATTGTGGCGATATCTTACCGATGTGTCTTCTCCACTGACTGTTTGATGGACCAGAAACTGACATCGTTCCACTTGGAAATCTTGACAAAGTCCTGAGGACAGCAATTCACATCACAGTGGAAATGAAGAATGTGCATGCAGTTATTAATCTGGCATGTACGGACAAGGTTTCAGAGTACTAGCATGCAGTGAAAAAGGACACTAGTATGAACCTTGAGCTCCTTCTCGATGGGATGTCTGAGCTGACTGATTCTGGTCTGGATGCAGTCAGAGAACTGACTGTAGTATTTGTGCAGGTTCCACAAAAGACTGGACAGTGACTCTGTAAGATAAGGAGAGCGTTTACAGTGTAATCCCACAGCAATGGTGCAACAAACACTAGATCTCACCTTGGTTCCCAACCATGGGGTCCTGACCCCCATCAGGGGTCGCCAAAGCTCCACGAGGGGTCGTGAAGCCCTCTTGATTTTAGGGATGTAAGAATTTTTATGTATAGAAAATCTAATATACATGAATTTAATAAATTTTACCTAATTGAATTAATCAATATTTATTTATTATAAAGCCAGGCTGCTCAGACTATTAAAACACAAGTATGATAAAAGAAAAAAGAAAAGAAAATTCCTATTCCTAAAAATATAAGGAAAAATCGTCTGACAGATTGCAACATCCACAGGAAATAGTCTGTTCAGAATTATATACAAAATTCCTAGTTTTATACTTTTATACAAACTTCCTGCAGGTATTAAGTTCACTGTTTAGGTTAATTGTACAGTTAATTGTTCTGTGCTGTTATTGTCTTTTATGTAATCAATATAATAAAATATACATACAGATATCTCAAAAGAAGTAGACTACTTTTCCCCCTTTTTTTGTGTGTGGGAGGCGGTGGGTGTCGTCAGTTTATATACAATGGTAAAATAGGGGTCCCTTAAGAAAAATGATTGCTTCGTGGCCAGTATGTAGAGGAGAAATGATGGCGGTGAATAACTCTTTCAGCGCACAGAGGGCAGAAGAGTATTGTATTAACATTGACTTGTGTGTCTTGTTTAAGATAGAGTAGTGATGGCTGACCTTGTCCAGGCTGGTTGGGGACCAGCAGGAGGTGGCAGTGGAAGCTGAGCAGCATGGCCAGGCGGCTGTGGAACTCTCCCAGGGTGGAGCCCTCCATGAAGGCCTGGAGGGTGGTGGACAAAGAGGACAGGGGGAGGCGCTCCACCTCCTCATCTGGAGAGGACAGTAACAAAAAGTCTTAGCAGTCATAGCGTTTTGAATGTTTTGAATTTTTTTCTTTGCTATAATTTGTGTCTGGAAATTCACACTGATTAATTGTGTTGTAGTGAGCTAATACTGGTGCACTGATTTCACTCTTCACTGCTACTTGTTTCCATTTGCAGAGACATATCGAGATCGACAGGCAGGTAAATAGTGCCAAGCTTCTTTTCACTTTCACTTTCATTGTTTTCATACAATTTTGATTTGATATTGCTTTATCAAGTGTCATCGTAAAACATCCAAATCAACTGAATCAGCACACACTCAGAGCCGTCGTGTATGTACCTGCAGTAGCATCCATCCTCTGTTCCTCCAGATATCTCTCTACTAGCTGGTAGATAGAGAACCAGTGTCTGGTTGATTTCTCAGTGTGCCGCTTCATTGCGTTGTCCAGACTGCTCGACCAGCAGCTACATGAGTCACACAAGAATCACAGGACAGGACACGTTTACATTCCACACACAAGAAAAGGAAACAGCTTGTATACTCTGGTCATGGTCTTATATCCTAGTTGAGAAAGTTTTAATCTCTTTTATCTCATATCTAAAAGTATCTAAAAAGAATCACAAGATGCTGGCTGGATTTCTTACTTGAGCTCCAGTTTGCGCCACTGGATGATGAGCTGGGTGACTGGTTCCAGTTCTTTCCGCAGAGACACTGAGCGGCTGGCGTTATTCTCCCAGTCCTGATGAGCGGAGCAGAGAACAGAGGTGACAAAAAATAACGCAGAGCTCACCTCTGTGAAACTAGAACTAAAAATGTCATTGATTTCTTTTCTAGTTAATGAAATGTATCAAGGCTACATGGAACACCAAAATACACTGATGTAATCATGCATGGCACGTGAGGTATTTTGCTAACGGAGCTCACCTGTGCTTTACTGAGCAGGATCTCCAGACCATTGAGGAACTTGGCCAGTGGACTGGCCAGACTGAAAGCCATGATCCTCTCCATCACCACAGTCAGCTAGAAAAAAAACACACAGAGGGAAGATTACACATTATAGCAACCACGACTAGAGTTTCACAACTCATCTGAAGCAACGGGTGTATTTAGAGGAGATGACCTACTTTGTCTACAGGCTACAGAACCTTTTACGGGTTTAAGTAATCACAGATTTGTAAGATACCACAGCATTTGTTCATATCCAAGACCCAAAATTCTGAAAGTCAGTTTGGCAGATATAGATAAATATAAGTAAATATCATTGTAAATATCAGAGACTGGAGGAAAAGGTCACAGGTTTGATCCTGCCTCCTGTTACATTCCTTGCTTTAAAACATGTTGACTCACTGCAGGAGATGAAGGAAAAAGGTCACTGACCTGTACAAGAGCTGGGTGCTCTGGCCAGTCCTCCAGTCTCTGCTTTACTGTCACACTCAGCTGCTCCAAGACAGGAAGACAGAGGCGGGCCTCGGCCATGTTGGGCTGCTGGTAGAAGTCATAAGGTCCTTCTGAGATGACAGCCAGACTGTCAGGACCCCCCGAGCCCTGCACCGTGTTCTGGAGGAGGGCAGAGAGCAGCAGTTCACTGCCTGTGAGCTGCTGGTCCAACTCAGCATCTGGGGAGGGGGGCACAGAAGTCATAATCCACTTTCCATTTAAAAACAACAATCCATTTACAAAAGTACATTCCTGTTGCATATATGAGTGAGAAACAAGGACACTGACCAATCAGATGATAGAAGCGTGACATCATCGGGGAAGCAATCTGATAGGAGGAGACCAGGGCTTTGATGTGTTCTTTGCTGTGATTGGCTGGTATTGTGCTCTGGTACCACAGTGATTGGGCATATCCCTGACAGAGGCGCTGATGAACCTGGACCACTGTATTCATGGCAGCTGGACACAGGAAGCTGCTCTCACTGGACTCCTCCTGGGCTTCCTCTTCCTCCCTCTTAAGTCCGGAGTCTGCTGGACCCTCCAGACTTGGAAGGGCCATGATGTCTGCAAAGTCCTGATGAAGTATGGATATATACAGTGAGCTAGTATTTATAAAGACTCTTGAATGTTTTTTGTCCCATCAGTGGCAGGGCATCGGTTTGGCCATGTCACTCAACTTAACTCTCTGGTCCAAGACATTTTGTTCTAAACCAAATCTTATCTGGACAACTACCAGCCAGACTGCCAGGAAGTTTGCTGTGGATACTCATGCTCCCTTGTGGGTGAATCCTTATGATATTGATAACCTTTGACCTTTTCTCTTGTGTCACTGTCATTCCAAAAATGTAAACTTTGCACACAACCTGTTTTATCATCTAATAATTTCCATGAAAGTCGTTGAACACATTTGTGCAAGGACTGTGTGGGCGTTTCCAACTGCTAAATTCGTTCATATATGTGCAGCAGCGTAAAGTGCATAGGGGTTGGGTGACACAGATCAGAGGGCATGGTGATAAATTAATCTCACTCTCAGCCAGTCACGTCACTGGTCTCATAGCTCTAAACCGCTGAGCCAATCACAGTGAAGCATGACGACAGCAGCTCAACAAATGGAGTCTTCAGGAAGTCATATTGTTGTCTGGATGGTGCACAGCAGCACGATGTGAACACAGCATCAGAAATGTGCAGTCAGAAGCAGATGGTTTTTTTGAGCACTTCACCCTTGAACTTTAATGAGGTTGAAATTTACACCGGTAGAATCTTAAAATATTGATAGAGATTACTATGAAATTTGTGAATACCTTGTTGAACTGAGGGAACTGGCGTCTGAAGTCCCTCTCCTCCTGCTCATCCTCGGTCAGTCCTGAGCCATGCAGTCGACTGCGGTTGCGGTACAGACTGGCCTCCAGCTGCTCCTGCTCTCTCTTCCGTTTCTCCTGCTCATCCCACTCGTTCACCAGCGCCTGAGGAGCATCATGTACATACAGTCACGCATTTAATCTGGAAAAGTTTGACAACATTTTTATTTCTTGTTGAATAGAGTCACATTTTAACCCAGAAACCGATTGATCTAGGTGTAAACTGAAGCTCTGACCTGACAGATGTGCCTGAAGAGACTGTGCGTCTCGTTGCTGAACTCTCCCGTGGACAGGGTGTGGCACTGCACATACAGCAGAGCGTTCAAGAGCAGCGTGGAGGACTGGGGGATCACATGCGCGGAGTCCTGCTGCTGGGGCAGAAGCTTCACCAGACAGCGCAGAACATCCATGCAAGCCCTGGAGCAGAGGAAGTCTGCCCGGGCCAGGTAGGACGGCAGGCTGGGGGACAGGGAGGGGAATGCCAGCAGGCAGGACACAAACTTGGGCAGGCCAGGTACAGGTGTGAGCGATGCGGCCACCTGGGAAGCCACGAGCCTCATGCCGTGCCGGAGCTGGAGGATGCCGACCCGCACCGGCCCGACCACATCAGGGAACAGGGGGTAATCCTCTAGCAGCCTCTGGCAGAAGCGGTGCTGGGAGTTCTGCCACACAGCCTCCTCCTTCAGCAGGCCCTGGACTGCTGACCTAGACTTGGGGGAGGAGCTCTGCAGGGTCTTCAGCAGGTGGGACAACAGGTCTTCCACAGCTGATGCCTGGCCGATGCTGCAGAGGTAGTGCTGCAGCTCCTGGAAGAGGCGACCATACTGGGGTTCATGAGGTCGACAGGCCTGCTTCCTGGAGAGCTCAGCAATCTGCTCCTTCACCTGCTGCATACGGATCCACAGGTACCTACAACATTGTTTACATTAGCATGAAAATTTGAATGTGATTGAGCAAAATAAACTTACTGACCTTCCCTGGTAATACTGTGACAGACTTGAATCATGGTCATTTTTAAATTGTATTCTGCCAGAAGTTCTCAGTTGAAAAAGCATGCAATAAGAACTTGTGGCCGGTTCTGACCTGATTCGAGGATGCTGGAAACCATCAGTGGTGCTGCTCTCCTCCAGCTCTGCTCCGGTCATCAGCTGAGACGACAGGCTGCGTCCTCTCCACTCCTCCTGCAGCAGAGCCAGCTGCAACAGACAGAGAGAGACAATACACTATATACAGTTCTGCTAAAAAAAAAGTGTTGTTTTGACAGACAGCTTGTTAAAGGACCCATATTATGCTCATTTCAGCTCTATATTTTTATTCTGGGATTCCCCTAGAGTAACTTTGCATGATTCACAGTTCAAAAAAGTCCTTATTTATCTTCTACTGGCCCTTTCTGCAGCCCCTCAGTTCCCCCTCTGTCTGAAACAAGCCGTTTTAACAGTAGTCCTGAGCAGAGCGCTCCAATAACTTAGACAGACTGAGCAGGTGGATGAGCATCGCTGCGCTTTTAAAAAAGTCAACAGACTGTTTTTTTTCAGAATATATGAAATGGAGTGTGTGCCTTGGCTGAAAAAGAATAGCTATGGTGTCAGGATTTAAAAAAAACAAAAACAGTTGCTGACCTCCTGCTGAGCGTAGTTGAGTTTGTAGGCCCTCTTCACAGCTGGGTCGAAGATGGTCTGTGGGGTCCACGCTTTGATCTGCAGCAGGCCCATGTTGACCCAGAACACTCCAGAGCAGGCCAGCGGGTTGGAGCCTTGGACTTTGCTTTGGACGTACTGCTGCAGGCAGGTGATGCAGGCCTCCACCAGGCCATCAGGGAGCACATTGGGAGGCAGGAAGTCTCTGAAGACAGTCTGAATCTCCTGGGCAGCTATCAGAGGGTCGGGGTCCTCCACCAGGCTCTCACAGCTCTCCATGTAGCCCTCCTGCAGGCTGGGGGGCAGCAGGTCAGCCATGCTCTGAAGCTGCCGACGCAGGACCGCACCCTGGAGCCTGAAGTCTGTGCCCCTGTGGAGGTATGGCGGTGATTAGTGAGCCCAAAAATGATAAATGCTTGTGAATGACATTTTTAATGTTTTAATCTACCTGAATTCAGCCAGCGCAGGGATGGCCATGTTGTCCCACAACACAGCAGACACATCCTGCAGCTGCTGGATCCTCTCCTTCCACTCCCCAAGGGTAACATGTGAGAGAGAGAGGAGGGCTTCAGCTGATGGTTCCCATCGACCTCCAGTCTCACTGCTGCTGAGCACTCCCAGAATACAACGCGACCACACTGCTTTACTCAGCAAGGCTGGTCCCTGAAAACAACATGGACATGTATTAAAACAGCAGGGAATCAGACTGATTTAAACACAGTGACATCAACAGCAGATGTTAAAGGCCAGTACCATGTTGTCTGCTCCGTGGTGCAGCTTTGAAGCTGGCTGGGTCTCAGGTCTCAGTGGGTCCCATTTTAGCCAGCGGTCAGGGTCTGAGGTCACACTGCTGGTCCACAGGGCAGCCAGAGCTTCCGACAGCAGGTCACACCACACAAACTGCAGCTCCTCAGCCGGCTGGAGGGGAGAAAAATCAGGAGCAGCATTTTATTATAACTGTCGCTTTGAATAATTGTTTTCATTTCAGACATTTTATTTTTGGAGCGCTGACAGAAAACAAAGAGAGAAGATGATTCAAACCAGGGATGCTGCGATTACATGGTCAATGTTATAATCCACCTAAATCTGAATTTCACACAATCCACATCACACTGGACCACAAACTTCGCACATACATCATTCTGCACAGTGAAGGCCAAACATCCAAATGAAGAAATAATAAGCAAAACCCATTTTTAAGTGTAGGAGGACTTCCATATTGATACTGAAACCTTATTCTACTGACCCTGTCACTGCTGAGCAGGAACCACAGCGGCTGGAGCTGACTGACGTTCATCGGTGTGGACTGGAGGCAGTAGCGCAAATGTCTGGAGAGTTCTCGGCGTAAACTGTCCTCAGCCTCCTGGTCGCTGCAAATCAATGGGAGGAGTTCACTAAACAGTCCATCTGTTTCAAGATCAGTCCCCATAAATCATTTTGTTTTGTTGAAGAGGAAAAAAAGAGTTTTACCCAGGAGAAAGAGCCAGGTACAGCAGGTCAGTGCTGAGTCGCAGCTGGTTGAGTACAGCCAGTTCCTCCATCAGAGGCCAGAGCTGAGCCCTGCGGCTGAGCTGCTGGAGCTCCTCTCTGGCCAGGTGGACTCCATCTCCTGGCTCCTCACCCTCAGACAAGGAGCAGACCTCCAGGAGTCCTCTGGAGGTCATCTGATGCTGCTGCTGCTCCACGCTCAACACCAACCGTGCCAACACTCCTGATATATGTGAGAAAATAGTATGACATTAACATATTGACCCTTTAATATCACACTGGAGTTTTTCTAGAAGTTTTTAGACGCATCTACGCTTCTAATCAACATTTCAACTTTTTCAACTCCCAATTCTACCAGTTTTACATTTCAGCTTCCAGTTTTTTGAGCAGTGCAGTGCAATACATTTCAGCTTTCAGATCTTTCAGGCAAATTCATTTCAGATTTCTGCATTTTCAGGAACGCTTTAGGATTTATTTCAGCATTCACACACATTTTCAGCAAGAAATGCAGAGGTAACAGAGTGTCTCCACTGCATATGGCACTTTTAAAAATCTAATTTGTTACCCTGAATTTTAAATTATGGATTTTTAAAATCACCACCATAGCCATCCTAGCAAGTCAGGTACACAGTTAAAAGGTCTTTCTGTGACACAATCTCACCAGATTTATGTGGATCCAGCTGGTTGTTTGCCAGCAGAACCAGGCCCCAGGCTTCTAGCAGACTCTCTTTGATGTCCAGCCCAAGCCCAGCACCCTGAAGTCGGACCAGCTCCTGCCTCCAAGGACCTGTGGTGCCGTCCAGCCTTAGATCACTAATATCCAGGGCTTTACTCAGGAGTCTGAGCCGAGACGCGCACTCAGCCACCGAGTCCAACTGGAGAAGAAGATGGATGAGACTTGTGAGGTGATTCAGATCATCTCAGATAAGACATTACACCAAACTGGCTTTTAAATACTTTCTTATTTTTGGTTTGGACAACCATATTAGACAAGATAGAAAAGACAAAAAGAAAGACAGTAAACACAAAAGAACAACTGATGATAAGTAAACAAGACAGTAAAATAGAGCTGATGTGTCTCCAGACCTTGAATGGCAGAGCTTTCCCAAGGGTTTTCTGGATGCCTTTCAGAGCTGTGGCTACAGACATCGGGGTGGACAGAACAGTCTGGATGGCGACGGCGACAGCCTGCAGTTCCTGGTGACCTCTGTGACAGTCATAAGTGTTGGTAAGTGGATATATATTAACTGTAGACACTGAAAAATAAAATTCCTATAACATGATTGTAACTTGTAAGATAAAAATATTGTATGTAAGATAGAACGTCCTATTGCAATCTCATAGTCATCTCTGCAGTGTTAGAGCAAATATAAATAAACGCATAATTATAAATTGACTAACTTCAAAGAAAATGTCATATAATGTAGTGTGGAGGGAAAAAAGTGTTTACTCGAATGTGGCGTCTGCGTCTCCCAGGAGCAGCTGGGGCAGTCGAAGGATGAGGTGTTTCTGCACCCACTGCCAGTGCAGAGACAGCACAGAGATGCCCTGAGAGTCAGCCAGCAGCGTGCTGCAGACATCCCAGAAACGGTCCAGCCACTGCAGCAGCTGCAGGATCTACACACACATACGACAGGCAGAGTGCCATGAGTGAGGAGACCATAGCGAGGCCAAGTTTGAATTTTATAAGAACTCTGTTTAACCTCGGAGGACTTTCCTTAATGATTTTAGAGTCATTTTAGGAGGAGGAGGAAGAGGAGGAGGTACAGCATAGATAGCAATTGAAGAAGCAGTAGTAGAGGTATAGGTGTTATTGCTAGTAGGGGTAATTGTAACTATAGCAGCAGCAACAGCAGCAACTGTAGTAACAGTAGCAATAGTAATAGTAGCAGTAATATTAGCAGTTGTAGTTGTAAACAACCCAGGAAAAGAAAATGGTGGAGGTAAAGTGACAAAGTGAGTGAGTTCTGACCTCAAACATGATGTGGTCTGAGATGTAGGGCTGTCCGCTCTGCACAGCCTGCAGGGTGAATGAGTCCCACAGGTCGAAGAAGGTCCGCAAGTGCATCAGCACTGGGTGGGGCAGGTGACCAATATCCACAGTCCCTGTGAGGGGAGGAAAACACACGCGGCACTAACTCAGTCAGAGTTACACACCATCCTGCATGCTGTATAGCTCAGTGGGTAGACATATTGATTTTGTTTTTAACTGTAACTCAGTTTTACAGGTGGGCGTCCGGTATCGAAAACTGTGCTACTGCTATGTTTCTTTCAGTTCATAATTACCCAAAGTGTGCTGTGCATACCTTTGCTGAAGGCTGTGGCTATTCTCAGGGCAGAGTTCTGAGCAGACATGTTGATAGCACAGGTGCAGACGACAGACCTCTCCTCTCTGTCCGTCATCAGAACAATCCTGACAAACACGCAAACAAATCACTAGCACTCTCACTAACAACTAAAATAAATCCTTTGTGGTTCATACATTTAATATAAGATTACTTTGCATGGTAAACAACAAATTATAAGATAAGATCTCAAGATAATTTCATATATTTTAAGACATTTTTGAACGACAGTACATATCACATTTATAATTATAAAGGTCCCATACTGTACAAAATGATATTTCCATGTCTTTTTTTAGGATTATAAAGGTCCAGGTGCTATATAAATACAATGAAAGCATCAAAACGCTCAGTACACAGAGAAATTCACATGGGTTAGGGTTGATTTGTTAGGCTTCCACTTGCAAATGTCCATACACTGTTTTGTTCTTCTGCAGTCTGCACATGGCAAGCAGGATAATGCCAAGTGCACTGGTCCTACTGTACCTGTTGGCGACTGCGTTCAGTGCCTCTAGAAACTCCATGTATCTTTCCTCATCCTCAAAGTTGCATTTGTTCGCTAAAATATCCAGATATTGCTTGTTCCATCGCATGTCCACCAGAATCCTGTATTCATCTGACAATATAACAAGACAGTGATTAGTACTCCTTGAAAATGGCAGCAGTAGGTTGCAACAAAACTTATTCACTAAATACCTTCACTTTCACATGCATTCAGCATACCTTAAAACCTGCATTGTAATTAACAGTGATTAACCTTCATGACTGTATTAACCTTTGAATTCTTTGAGATTTTAATATAAGACTTTATCTGTTATACACCAAACACATATTTAGATTTGCAGGTAGCACTTTTATTATTCTGGTCAGAGATTACAGGTCCAGTATCTTTAAGAATAAGATAGAACGAGACAACCAAAGAGTTTACCTATGCTGTGAGGCTGGAGCAACTCTGCCAGCGACTTGCCCTTGGAAGCAAGTTTGCTACCAAACACAGCCTTCAGAGCCCTGTTTCCTGCCTCCAACTGGACCAGAGCTGAATCTGGAAGAGTCAAGAACCACACTGTGTTAGGATCAAAGGACTGGATCCTGGTACTGGGTGCCTGGACAGTCCTGACAAAAGACAACTCGTACATATACATATACATTTACATACTATATATACACACACACACACACACACCAGGGGCATATTTGTAGCTCTTCACGAGGTGTGAAAGCCAGCTGCTGCGGAGGATCCAGTCTCCATGCGATGCTCTCTCTGTGAGCTGTCTCACTGCTGTGGGGATCAGCCTCAGAGCATCTCCTTCTGCCAAATCCACCACTCCTCCAGAGAACACCAGGCCTTCATGAACACCACTGCTCTGCAGCGTCCTCTGCAGGTCACTCAGACTCAGAGGACGACTCCTGCACACAACACAATTGGTGTAATTATTTCCTAAATTATTAACTTTTTCAAGTGGTATTTCAACTGTTTTCAGTTCTTTCACTTCAACAAACAGTTAAACTGCTTTCAGCACTTACACGTCATCTGACACTTCCACTACTTTTATCTTTTTATCTCTTTATTAAGAGACTATCTGCTTTTACTAATTACATTCAAACTGACACATCAACCCCTTTCTTCGTGTGCTTACACTTCAGCTGACATTACAAGTGACATCTTACACTTCACAGTGTTTAACTCCTTTTAGTGCTTGAACTTTGAATCTTCAGCTTTTTCATGTGAACTGATACTTGAACTTCACTCAGCACTTAAAACTGACACTTTAATTTCATTCAGTGTTTACACTTAGGCAGGAACTTCAACCCCTTTTAAGAGCTCAATTTTAACTTTAACTAAAACCTTCTCTGAGTAATTCTGTTTCAACTGCCACTTGAGCTGCTTTCAGTATTTCAAGTTCAGGTACAACTTAATTTCCTTTAATATCTTTTTCTGTATTGGATGGATCCTTCCATGAAATGAACATTGGCGTTGTTCTGAGTGTGTTGCTCTTTTCTGCTCATGTGATTGTGCTGTTACCATTCTCACCGTTTGCCCTGCAGGCTAAGGGTGTTCAGGCAAAATGAGAGGACCTGTCCATCTCGGAGGACAGCAGAGAAGCAGGAATCCTCCGTGGAGAGGAGGGCAGAGGGGAAGCCGTCGGGCCAAACTCCAGCACACAGCAGCCCACTGCCCCAGTCCTCTGTGTCCAGGATGGCCAAGTGCTGCTCAATCACCTGCTGGGCTTGCTGGAGGGATAATAATGCACTAATGTTTACTCATCCTCTAGATTTCTTTATGCTAGAGGAAAGGTCAAAAACATTAGGATTTATGCTGTGGAATATCTGCAGCATGTCTGTGTTTGGAATATGCAACTAATTTATGGCTGAGACCTGAAGAGAAGGAAATTGCAACAGTCTGGGTAAAGCATGCTTGGTTTACAAATGAAAGTCTAGAGTAAAATATCACCCCCAAGTACACTGTCCTAGTGGGAATATATATATCTGCCCTCCTTACACCACAAGTAAGGAGGACAGGTGTGAAAGAGGCCCCTCCATTGACAAACGATGGTCAGACAGGAGGAATATTACAGTGTGTTGATACCTTTTGGCTGGCAGTGGAGCGCTGGCAGAGTGAGTAGGCCTCGCCACAGGCATGCTGCAGGGCGCTGGGTAAATCTACACCTCTCTGCAGCTGGCAAGACAGCAGGGTGGCAGAATGGAGGAGGGAGGCCACAGATGAGGCAGGGGAATCTGAAAGATAGAGTTTTTTTTTTATTAACTGTGCAGACTGACTGACTGACAGTATATTTAATTGTTGTCATTATTCAGTGCTTACCCCAGATGGCAGATTTGATGCTTTTATGAATTTCAATCAGCAGATCACACACACAGTCCCCAATCACCCCTGCGGTGTGAAGCAGGGTCTTCAGGTCCAGCGTGTCCCAGCAGACCCCCTCATGTTCCCCTGGGATGTAAACCTCCACCCCTCTGTTCCTCATTGCTCTGGAGAGCTCCCCATGCACAGGGTCCATGGTCAGGAACAACCTGTGCAGCCACACCCATTAGCTGAGCATGGACTTCTTTAATGAATTCAACAACAAGAGAACAAGGACACATTTTGCATACTACCTGAAGTTAGGATGTGGGGTGATTTGGGGGGTCTTCCCGTCTATGACGCCGCGTTCGTTGATGGTGAGAGCTCCACCGGGCTCCAGCAGGGCGTTGAGGCGATCCAGGACAGAGGCACTAAGCACATTATACATGATCAGTGTAATTAATGCTAAATTAATGCAGTGCTAAATTCTGTGTGTTTTTTCAGGCTTGACACATTGTTTTTCTGTAAAACTAATTAATCTATATATAATATTTTGAATTCTATCCTCACGTTAGCATTGCAGTCAATGGAAATAGAGCATCTTTAAACAGTTTGTCACTTATGGAGCAATCAATCTTATAAGATCTAAATAAATTACAGGCATCTCTATGTTGTCTAGCTGAAGTACACATATTTTTGACACTAGTTTGAAATCTGCCTTTACATGCATGGACAGCTGTTATCTCAACCCTGGTGGTTGCGTAAGTCTCAGTGTGAAGCCACCTGAGTTTTTCCCATTTGTCCAGGTAGCTGAACATGATCATGGTTTCTTAACTTTGCAGAAGTGCATACTAAAATTAATTAGAATTCTAATAGAAGACACACAACAGGTTAAGCTATCCAGACACGACTCTCCTGAGTGGTTAATTAAATGGCTTTTTATTTTTCCCAAAGTTTTCACAAATAGATCAACAAGCACACAAATACACATAAAACACTTCACTTTTCCTCACCTGCAGAAGTTGACATTGTCCATAAGCAGCCAGTCACCAGCCTGCAGGGCCTGGACCAGCATACCGTCCAACCACTCGAAGCCTCCGTTGGTCCAGCCGTCCTCCAGCTGAGCCAGACGCTCCTTCAGCAGCGTGAAGTCCATCTGCAGTTTGGACATATCTGAACGACAAACAAAAGCATGTTACTGCGCTGGGAACACATTCTTAACACATTATATTTACAAGACAAATAAATAGTACTTGACTATTACCAGTGAACACTTTGAGTTTGGTGTTGAGTTTCTGCAGCAGGAGGATGATGACCTCCAGCTTGTTCAGTGCCTCTGAGCTGACGGTTCCCCCAGTTCTCTGCAGTCCTTCCTCCTTTAGCCAGTGGCAGAACAGACCCCATGTCTGCAGCAGGAACTCTGTGTCCTGGATGCCAACATCCAGTGACATCAAACCACGCCTTATTACCATGGCAACTATGTAGTCCACGCTCTCCAGTACTTGCTGCCATGGCCTCATAATATCCACCTGGTATGAAAAAAAGAGTGCAGAGTGATGCAGTCTTGTGTCTTCAGACAATGAAAGAGGCTTGGCAAACTAGGACTCTGAGTTCCTGGTTACCTGTTCAAAGCCTCCCAGCAGCTCTGTGGTGTCCATGGCACTGTTCATGGCCATGACCCTGAGGCGGTGTCCCGTCAGCAGAGCCAGCAGCCTCACCAGGCTGGTCTTGCCACTGGCTGTGGGGCCGACCAGTATGGTCATCCAGCCCATCTCCACACACTTCATCAGGGACTCCAGGGGCCGCAGTGCATGGTGCGTGATGGTCAGTGGGGGGTCCAGGGCCACAGGGGCTCCACCGCTGCGCTGCAGGACAGAGAAGCCCACCTACGGGGGCAATCCATGGGAGAAGAAATACTTCACTTTGTCTGTACAATTTAAAACATTCACTGCTGAAAAACAGGATGAGGTTTTGTTGTTTTGACAAACCTGCAGGTTGAGTGGAGTGATGTGGAACTGTCTGGAGCCGCTGTAAGGCTCAAAGTCCTCCCCAAACACCTTCCTGAACACGGACAGCACCTGTGTGGGAAAGGAAGTTCACAGTGATTTATTCCAAGTTCACAAAAACAGTGGACAGCAACCATTTCACCAACATATACACATACACGTGTGCAACAGTAAGACCATAAAAAATACAACATAAAACAAATGAAAACTTACATAGTCTGTTGAGTATGAGAGAGACAAGCATATATAATTCCTTGAAATCCCAATTAAACTTAAATAGATAAAAAAGATTTAATTTAAAAGTTTCTTGTGGACCCTCAAGTGCAAGTTGGTGAAGCAGTGTACCTGAGCTTTGTCAGCCTCTGTTCTCATCCTGTCGGCGTACACCAAGGCTACATGTTGGCCTGGGTTGAAAAACCCAGGGGACTGGTCAGCCTGCATCAGCTGACACCAGCGGAACATGTCGCGCAGGTTGAACTCCCAGGGGCTTCCTTTCTGACCCCACCACCGCTCCACACACACCTCCTGGACAAGCTGTTGGAGGCAGAAAACAAACTTTTTAGGGTGTCTTTTGACTCATTAACAGCTTAAAAAACATGTGAAACACCTCATGAGGCTAGACTTGCCAACACGTTGTATCTTCAGTTGGCACAGAAGACAATACAACAGCCATACAAGAGTAAGGGAAGAGAAACCTACCCTGTTACTGAACTCCACCATTTTAGCAACAATCTTCTTATCAATGCTGGGGAAGATGGAGTCTCCAATGAACTCCATGTCTTTGCTCGTGAGCTGGTCCACAAACACCTGAGAACACAGGGGTAATATTTCAGATTTCATGAATAGGGATGAAAAAGAATCAAAAGTGCTCTCACACATTGCTTTGCTCAGTAATAAGACGACACCTTTTGAGTTCTCTTTTCAGAGAGTTGGGCAGGGAGACAGTAGCAATGGTATATGTGAGAAACCATAAAACAACACAATCTATGGGCTCAAATATGGGCCAATAAGATTTTGAGCTTGTGAAATGATCTTCAGAAATATTTACGAAGCCTGTAACAGCACCTTGCGTGGCAGCTCACCATCGGTGTGTGAATGGGTGAATGAGACCTAATCCGTAAAGCACTTTGGGAAGGTTGTGAAGTGAAGTCCATTTACTAACTCAAAACCACATACATTTGTTTACAGCAAATGAGAAGAAGAAGAACATTTTGAAAATCGGAAAAGTATATAAAAGTTTGTATTATCATCTCAACTGGTCCTCACCTGAGTGAATCTGTTGAGGAAGGATTTAGGTAGCCCCTTACGCCCGCCGCCTTGAGTGAAGGGGTTCTGGCAGCCAAAGATCTTAGTCTTCTCCTGCTGAACCTGGAAACTCATGCCCAGTTCAGGAATGTAGACCTCTGCTCGGTGATCAAAGCAGGCGTTCAGACCCTCCAACACCGACTGAGAGGCGAGGTTCAGCTGTAACCATGACGAGAATGACGAGTCAGTTTAACATTGCAGACAAAGTAGGCCCCAAGCCATAAAAACATATCCGAACAGTTGTCCTTACCTCATCCAGGACAACCCAGTGGCCTGCCTTCAAAGCAGCCAAAAGAGGGCCATCGCGCCATGAAAACTCTCCTCCCTTCCCTCCCTCTACAGGGAGATCGGTCCCAAATAAGTCAGCAACATCCTGCCAGAGAGTACACGTCGTCAGCATCAGAGCCTTGTGGTATTTGAATCTCACTCAGGAGCACATTGGAGACCTTCTCAACCTTCACATAGAAAGGCTTACCGTCTGCTCTGACAGGTTGATTCTGACCAGGTGGTTCCCAGAAGCTTTTGCCAGAGCTGCCACCAGACTGGTCTTTCCCACGCCAGGTGAGCCCTCCAGCAGCACAGGCCTCTGCAGCTTCAGCGCCCGCAGAAGCCTCTGGGCGTTCACCGCGGTAGTGCCCGCTGCCATGGCGTAATCCGACAGGTTACGGCTGTCGGTCTGAGGCCCTGGGTGGACATGGAGAGTAATGAGCCATTTGATTCAGGCGTGAGAACGGAAACTGAAATGTATGTAAACATTACTACAGAAGGATGTAATAACCAGGGCTTTATTTTCCCAAGTAGAATCGATTTGGCAGTTTAATACAATTTCACTCTTTGTAATCACCAGGGTTTGCTATATAGCTGAAAACCTGAGGTTTTTCAAAGCAGGTTTTGAAAGGGAACCAGATGACAGCATGAGATCATAGAAATGAAAGTGTATCTGTAAAGTGTGTTTGAGCAGATAATCTAAAAAAAGGTGTTAGAAATTTGGCATGGTGGATCTGGATCACATCAAGGGTTGCTATACCATATTTGGTGTAATTTGGAGAATTAGTACCATGAAAAAGTCCGTACCTAAGGCAATATAGAAGGGGTCAATGCCGAAGAAGTCTTCGCCCCACTGTGGTTCCCGTGGCAGGCTGCTGTCGTAGACTCTCAGGGCGTCCAGCATCTCCTGATCCAGCTCGGTCATCTTGCTCAGCCGCTGTTGCAGGAAACCCAGGCACAGACGTCGTGCCAGAATGGCATTGTCTGAACAGGATACTGTGGTTCCTGCAAGAAAAGAGTGTCTCAGATCACACTTCTTAATTATCTTCAAAAAAAAAAAGTCTTCTCAGTGGAGCTAAAAAATAAGCTCACCAGAGCCAATGCCGTCTATGTAGACTAGACACGCGGCGTGGATGAAGGCGGTGACGGTGTCCAGTCTGAGGTCCCACTCTGCGTCTTCTTCGTCTTCTAGGGCTCCCATGGTCATGAAGCCATCCTCGTCCCGCTCGCACACAGTGTTAAGGAAGTTAACCCATGACAGGATGTCTCTGACACTCAAGATGCAGCGCCGGCCAAAGTCCTGCCGGGTCAGCCACTCGATGAAGTCCAGCATCAGCTCTGCAATATCCCCGCCTGATATGAGACCAAAGAAACTACATCAGGAACACTTCCGACATTCGTTCAGTGTTTTGTATATGTTTTCACATACGTTTTACAGGTAAACTCTTTGTGCTTTACATTAAAGTGCGTACTACAAAAGCAACAACAGTGGCAGTGCTACCTTGGGTGTGTTTTGAATTATTTAGATTTTATGCCCTGCTGTTGTGCTCGAAGTTCAATCACGTTCAACTTTGACCTTATTTGCTGTGACCTCCTTAGTGTGCAACAAATGAGATGACAACTGCCACTGATAGAACTTGAAAATGGTGTTTCAGTTTCAGAAAACTGCAAAACTTTGTCCACTTGAGGGCAGCAGAACAAGCTGTAAACATACCACACCATTTTATTCAGTGGTTGTGGTGGAAGTGTTAGCAAACAACACACTCAGCAGAGCAACTTCTCATTCATTCAGAGTCATCTTTGTGTCCAACTAATGAATCAATATTCACTCCCTTAGCTTTTGTTTTCATCTCCACCAACTCCTGAGAAGAACATCTGGCTCTTTAGCTGCTAAATGTTCCACTTTCTTCACCAGCTAGTCTCTAACTGTGTTTGGTGCTGAGCAGGTTGTGTACAGAAGGTACAAAACTATTGTGAACTGGTTGTAATCAGGTCATGTAAACGAACGACTGCAACTAAAAGCGGTTTCAGCATTAGTCTTCTCATCTCCGTAGTTTACCGTCGAGTGAGAGGCCTGAGCGAAGATTATGTTGGATGATCTGGACCAGGTCGCTGCGGCTGTTGCTTTGAGGACACCAGATCTCTGTGAAACGGTTCCTGAGGGCGGGAGAGAGCTGTCCAAATACAGAAACGCACAAAAGTCAGGCCCTCTTAAAGCACATTTTTACAAGCATGTTAAATCATTGGGACAAACATCCTAGTTTAAATTCAGTTGAATCAATTACAGGCAAATACAACACTGTCTTTTTTTAAAAAGTCAGTAGGTAGGATTTCAGTGTAGGATCCTAAATTCCACTGACACCAGAGTGGAAACACTATTTTTCTCTACCTCCTTCTTGCCAAAGTCTCCTCCAGGGTTCATGGTGGCAACCAGACGGAAACCTGCAGCCGCTCTGATCAACTCCACATCGTCATTGTCACCGCTGCCTTTCTCTGCCAGCACGAGGGTCTTCTCCGTCTCTAGAACACTGACAGCAAACACAACACACTGTCAAGGGCTATTCTTAGTCATTAGTCGTCATTCACCTGCATGTGGTTGTAAATGGGGTGACGTGTCATGTCCACGTTGGATTATGTGGCTCAAAATGCAATATGTGCCATACGAAATAAAGTACATATGTGGGAGTATGCTGCATATACATCTTACTAACTGTCATCAGGAGGTGCACTAAAGAAACATATATATTAAAGAGCCCATATTATGCTCATTTCAGCTCTATATCTTTATTCTGGGATTCCACTAGAGTAGCCTTGCGTGATTCACAGTTCAAAACAGTCCTTATTTATCTTCTACTGGCCCTTTATGCAGCCCCTCAGTTCACCGTCTGTCTGAAACAAGACGTTTTAGACAAACTGAACAACCTCCAGAAACCTGAAGAGTAGTCCTGAGCAGAGCGCTCCAATAACTCAGACAGACTGAGCGGGTGGATGAGCGTCCCTGTACTTGGCAGGTGCGCTGTGCCTGGATCAGATGTCCTGCTGGGGGCACTGTGCCCTGTGCTCCATTACAAAAGATGAATATCCCACTCATCACTGTGAACTATATGTAAAAGTAGGCTGGTCCTCACTAGCAGCATGAAGAGATCTACAAGATATAATATCTGTTTATATCTGTCTCCTCTTAAAGCTACCTAAGTATATCACATCTCTAATTTAAAACTACTGTTCATGAGAGCAGATCCCAGGACTGGCTAATGTCTGATACCCCACCAGTAAGTACTGAACTCGGGATTGCCTTCCGGTACTTTGCACGTCTAAATGAAATAAATCAAAAATGACTCTCAAACGTGTGTTTACCTGTTGAGTCTCTCCAGCACAGAGTCGTCTGCCAGGGAGATTTCATCCATGAGAAACACTCCTCCCTCCTTCATGGCCAGCACCAAGGGACCGTCATGCCATTGAAACAGCCTGCTGTCTTCACCATCAGTCTATATACACACACACAGCAGGGACAGGATCAGAGGTCACAAACTCAGAATCTTCTTTAATTATTTGTCAGTATAGATTTGCTTTTTCTCAATGGCTCCATTCAAATTTAATGAGAGTCCCTGGTCCTTGTTATGTATCTTGCTCACTTCTGCCAGCTCAAAAAAAGCTTTGGGGTTAAACTCTGCCCCTCTGACTTTTCCCTTTGTCTATAGATTTGACATTTCTGCAGACTCGTTAGTACCTGATGTGTGTGTCTGACAGGTCGCAGGCCTCCCAGGAAGTCAGACGTCTCCATGTTTAGGTGACAGTTGACTGAGAAAAACTTCTGTCCTGCCAAAGCGGCAAACAGCTGGCAGATTGTAGTCTTTCCACATCTGGTGAGGGAACAGGAAAAAGAGCTTAGCATGATTCAAATAAGTTAACCACGTAAAACCACAGACACTCATATAGTTCTTTGAACTCCTCCAGACACTTAAATCTGACCAGTAATCTGTACCGACAAGACACTCTTACACACTGTCATTTCATAAGTTACATTCAAGGAACTTTGACGTCTGTGCTGGCTCAGAGAGTGACTGATTGCATCGCGTGTACAATAAGAACAAAAAATGAACTGATGTCAACAACAGAATAAATCGGGCATGGCATTTGAATCTTACCCAGTGTCTCCTACAAGAAGGACAGACTCGCCGAACCGAAGCGCCCGTCCTACCAGCACAGCTAGCCTCCTCATGCCGTGTGTCCACACCACATGGCGAAACTCCTGTGGAACTCCAGCGATGCTGTCGATGAAGGGACCTGCCAATCAGAGCATCAAGGCAACATGATACTGTGTTCATCAGACAAGCTGGATCCGCTCTCTCCTTTGAGTTTCAATTGAATAGATTACTGCAAGTCTACAGTGTCCACTTCCTTAACCTTTCAAATTAACATTTAAAAAGAGCTCAAAAGCAACCTACAGAAATACAAAGTTTAATAGGCAGCCTTCCACTCAAATGTGCTAAATATGAGCTGGAATCACACATCATGATGCATCCAGATTATGACAGAGAGTAAATAACTCAGTAGATCTTTGGATTCGAAAAGTTCATTTAAAAACCATCCAGCATTGTGTTCCAGTATATTCTAGCTGTTAATGCATTACAGTGGCACACAGTGAGGTGGCCCTGAATCAATGAGTGTTGTTATGTTTCACTTACTGAACTGGCTGGTGACCTGTTTCTGAGAGAACAGGTTTTCAGGGTTCACTGTCCTTTTGAAGTGCTTCTCCAGGATGGACAGGATGGTGGCCTCTTCCTCCGGCTTCCTCACACGTCCTGTCAGCAGCATGTACCCTGATGATGATGACGACGACAACAGCTTAATCTAAGGTTTCAGTGGAACACAAACGTTTCTGTTAAATCACCAACCGACACCTGACCGGCCTCACCATCATCAGCCAAATGCTGCAGCCAGTCCTTAGAGGCCTCCGTCTGCTCCCCCAGCCTGTAGCGGTCTGCCCAGCGGAACATATCTCTGAGAGTGATGAAGCCATGTTTCCCCGCAAACACAGACGATCCCCTGCGTAAGGACTGGAGGAAGAAAACACATTTCACACGTGCAGTTAGGATCACCCAAAAGAGGTACGTAATATGCAGGGTAGACAGACAGAACTACAACAACATATGAGAGTGCACAGTTACCTGAAGGTCTTGCATGACCTTGACCAGCTTGGTGCAGTAGGATGGGGGCAGGCTGCACCTCTGGTGGAGGATGGTCTCCAGCTCTTCACTGGGCAGCTCATCAAAGTGCAGCTCCACAAAGCGGTTCCTGAAAGCCCTGGAGAGCACCTGTAGATCAGTTAGTAAAGATTACTCAATATGTAGTTTGACAGGCAGATGGAAGTAAGATTTATTTGTTTCATCTAGACATTAGATCAAATGCAACATTCCCATAACCTTTAAGAAACTAATCAGTAAGTAAACAAGTAAACGTCAAATACATTTTCCCCAAAGATTCAGGTTTCTGTCATTTTTGGTAGTTCTTATCACGCTGATGTTTGTTCAAGTGTCAAGTGTTTCTGATAAAATAAATCTGAAGGTAACCAGACAGTAACCATGCCATCAGACAAATCCCTCTCTCACTGAATGAATGGTCTACCTTTCTACCACCGTAGAGACCAGGGGGATTCTGGGTAGCAAACAGCATGAATCTGGGGTGAGCCTTGATGACTTCCTGTGTCTCGGCCACAAAGAGCTCCCTGTTGTCGTCAAGCAGTCTGTTGAGAGCCTCTAGGACGTCGGTGGGAGCGAGGTTCAGCTCATCCAGGATGATCCAGTAGCCTTTCCTCATGGCGTCTATCAGAACACCTGGAGCAGATACACAAGAAAACAACGTATTAGTCTCACCTTCCATGACTGACTCTATTCTCATTCCCACTCTGACTCTAAATCTTAAAAGAGAAGGCTGATGAGGTATTTGAGGTAATACTAGCACTTTTGCCACCCAGTTGGTCCTATTGCAAGAGGATGTGATGACCACAGCAGTGGTTTTTATACTTTTCCTCGCTACAATCATTATTAGTCGTATTTCTGTTATTTTTACAGTTGCAACTACTATTATTAGTCATCAACCCCACCGGTCGAGGCAGATGACCTCTACCCTACTCTGGTTCTTATCTTGATACTGCTTTGATTTTATTCAAACCACATTTCAGCTAGACATAGAAGTTTTAGATACTGCATAATGGCGTTATAAATGTGAACCTCGTTCTTTTTCAAAACAGGTTAGTATGCGTGCTCGCACCCTCTTTGAACACCAGCTTGCCCCGGTCGTCTGACGAGTAGCAGCCTATGTACTCCTGGATGTCAGTGTGCTCGTGGTTGTTGATTCTCACACACTGGTTCCCCGTAGCCGCAGCCAGCCAGCAGATCAGGCTGGTCTTCCCCACAGACGTCTCCCCCTGGATCAGCACCGGGTGAGTCCTGTTAGGAGAGAGAGTGATGGGAGGGCAGACTATTGATTTGTCATGAGCTTAACATAACCTCAGCGTACCCAATTAACCCAGAGGGCAAAGGGTCAATATTTCTCCTGTTATTTTTTGTGACAAGAGAATTACATTTAATGATTCAATAATTCACGCCTTAAAGCTGCACTACCAATATCTTTTTTTATCATATTATTATTTGAACTGACCAAAGGACTTTGTGTAATGTCCCACAGAAAATTATCACCTTCTCCGCTGTTCCCCTCAGATTTCCACTTTGCTGTTAAGCTACCATCAATGAAACTTAACACTTCCTGCACAGTACAAGCTTTCCAGCGGCTCGAAGAGCAAAAATCCTTTGCAGGAAGTGTTTCATTCATGGTGTCTTAACTGCGACTTAAAAAAAAGTAAAAGTAAAAGCTCAAGTAATTCTGTTAAAAAGAGGAACTCGCAGCAGCAGAGTGGCGAGTGTGACAGGACTCTGTGGACATTAAGCTAAATTTTATTTTAGAAATTTTTCTAAAAACCCACCGCACACTACCTGCCCAGCACTTCAGGTTTTTGGTGTTCAGTCGTTTTGACTAATGTTTTTTTATGCCAAAATACAGGATGTGAATATAGATATTTAACCATTTAACCACCAACTGTCGGCCAAAAAAAAATGTAACTAAAAGCTGCATTAAGCTAAAATGAATGCAGCTATTAGAAATAAATGGCAATACAAAACCTCTACACTTTACTCCAATGTAAACTTAAGTACACAATATGACCAATGACTTTGGTGTACATTTGGTCTGGGACTGTTTTTCATGATTTGGGCCCATTACTTCCATTTCAAGGAAATCTTAATTTCAAATTTCAAAGCCAGCTCCATAAAGAAATGTTTTTCCCAGTCTGCTGTGGAAGAACGTGACTGGCGTGCACAGGGCCCTGACTTCATTCCCATCCACCACCTTTGAAGTACCACCTGTGAATGCCGCCTCCTGCCCGGCACCGACAGCAGGGGAATCCAGTTCAACCACATTTTATCCTGATGCACTCTGATGCATTCTTTCCTAAACGACCAGAATTAGCTCTGACAAAGTGAATGTCTGGACATTTATAGATGAACCCATTGATTTGGAGGCAAATCATGGACATCATGGGAGTCAGGCTGGGCAATAGTTTTCCTACCCTGCAGATACCACTCTGGCGAGGTCGCGGAGATTGAGTTTGACTGAGGCGGTGAGGATGTAGCTGGGGTCCAGAGCCGGCTCCATCTCCCCCTGGGACACCCAGTAGCCCTCCGCCTCCACACAGGGCCGGCCTGAGGGCGCCGGGATGGGCTGCAGGAAACATAACAAAAGGCTTTTTCATCTGTTCACAAACATACTTGTGTACTTAGAGGGCAACATTTAAAACATAACTGTTCACTGCTGATGAAATTATTTGATCCATCTGGGTTTAAATTAACTAAATTAATTTGTGTTTCTTTGCCAAGGAAATCCAAAACTTTTACCACAGTGACTATATGTACAGCATATATGGAACTAGAGGGGAAAAAAACTAAAAAAACAATGGTATGGAACATATTAGACAACCCTAAATAAACCCTTTAGTCAAGTGAAGTTAATTTTATTTATATATATTCACAATGAAAACCTGCCAGGAAAGGAAGGGATTATGCTCTTTCAGCTGGAGACTGACTTTTAATGTGAAACATCTGTACAGGAAGCGTCAGGTGTCTTGACACTTGACAAACAACAGTTTAATAGCAATGGGAAAAAAATGCTAAGTAGAAGGGATTGGATAATGTAGTGAATGAAAACAGCATCAGAGTATAACATGACTGTTTTTGTACCGATGGAATTAGTGCTGCGGAAATGTACATCATATCGAATTTATCAAAACAACAGGTAAAGATTGAGTTTGCATGAACAGGAAATTAGAACAGAAACAGAGAGGTTTTTAAAGTTAGATATATTTAAAGCTAAAACACAAATCCATTGGCACACGTAAAGTTTACTATAAAAAGATGAGAGAACTTTAAAAAGGGAGGAAGTGGCTGTCAGAATGTCTAACCTGTTTGAGAAACTTTGTGTTCCCCATCAGGATGTGCTGACACACCAGTTTCTGGACCAGAGGGTGGGAACTTCTGTCCAGCTGAGTCAAGAAGCTCAAGCAGAAACCCTGCAACCATGAACCAGGGAGACTGTCAACTTGGAAACAATGTTAGAAGGTCACAGCAAGTCAGTTAAATTAAAAACCCATACCAAACCCCTAAGCACTAAACCACAGGTATGTCTCCATATCACAAGCTGTAAATGAGAACATGTTTTGGATGTCAGTGAAATGACCCTTTAAAGAGATTATTCCTCTCTAGCTGCCTACCTCATAGAGCGAGCGCTGCACACTGTTGCAGGGGTTAGCTGCAGCATACTTCAGTGCCCTGCACAGAGTGCGCAGGCTGTAGTGGGGTCTGTGACCCGTCCCGTCCACCAGATGTGAGTTGGCCTCCTTTCGTATCGCCAGGTAAAAACTGCACATGAACACCAAAAAAAAGCAACAAAGTAGGCAGAGAGTGAGGAAGGAGAGACGGATTAGGTATTACTAATGCACTAACTTAATAGAAACCTGATACCTTATGACAGATACTGTTGTAATTCCATTATAGCAACTTTTTAAGATATATAAATCACATTAATAAAAATACAGATTAAGTACTTTTTTAAACCCTCAAAACATACAGACCACTCAGCCTTGAGCAGTGCCTCTCAGGCTGCATTAGTATAACTGTCCGTCACTGTCTTACAAAGACTTCTGGAGCGCTGTGTAGAACAGCCGTAACTTGACAGGCTAACCTTATGATGCCACTGATGACATTCCTGTGAGGATTCAAGCACTTGAGGTAGTCTGAAACCAGAATCCGCAGGTCTCCCTCATTCTCCAGCTCATCCATATACAGCTCAGTAAACCTTGGGGGGCAGAGGGAAACAGGTTTACACATGAAACATGTAACATTTTTATAATGACAATTTGTCTGGGACGTATCTAATAAAGGGAGAAATATATTATTGCTGTGTTTCGGTATGGCTTTCCCTCTTTAACATCTTAACATTTTTAAAGTGCTCTGTATGTCTGTTATTCCTACTTACTAAAATAAAATAATAGCTTAGTCTAGGATGACACTAACCTGTTCCTGAGGCCCAGGGGCAGGTTTCTCTTCCCCACATCAGTAGCTGGGTTCATGCAGGCAAAGAGCCGGAAGTCTGGGTGGCGGATGAGGGGCTCTGTGATCAAAAAACACAACAATATTGGCAACAATCACAGGAATAACCCCCCATGCCAAATGTCTAAATATAGACACAAATCTAGGCCAATCAGTGTGATCTTTTGAATGTCACATTTGAGCAACTCAAATCACGCGTTTGGTCCAAAAAGTTAGTAAAGTTGGATGTTTAGCAGCTAGCTGATGCCTCTTAATTAAAGGTCCCATATTTTAGAAAAGGAGATTTCCATGCCTTGTTTGATTATAAAGCAGGTCTAGGTGCTGTATAAATACTGTAATACTGTGTCTGTAATACTGTAATAAGCATCAAAACGTTCAGTGCGTGGAGAAACGCACACAGGCCGTATTCAGACACTGTGCCTTTAAACGAGCCGTCAGGACTTCCGTAAGGTTGTGATGTCACAACTATACAGTCACTGCACTCAGCCACGCCCCCAGCAGGTCAACTGATCCAGGTACAGCAGGCCCAACAAGTACAGGGATGCTCAGTCTGTCTAAGTCATTGGAGCGCTCTGCTCAGGACTACTCTTCAGGTTTTTGGAGGTTGTTCAGTTTGTCTAAAACGTCTTGTTTCAGACAGAGGGGGGAACTGGGGGGATTGCAGAAAGGGCCAGCAGAAGATAAATAAGGACTTTTTTTATCTGTGAATCACGTAAAGCTACTCTAGTGGAATCCCAGAATAAAAATGTAGAGCAGTCCTCACCAGTGTCTCCACGGTCCAGCAGTACCAGAGATCCGGCACTGCCCTCCAGCAGTCCACTCAAACACTCCAGGGTCTCTGCTGCTGCCAGGTTGATCTCATCCAGCAGGATCCAGTGGCCCTTCTTTACTGCCTGAGCTAATGTTCCCTAAAGAGGAACAAACAGGGGTCAGAGCTGCTCCACCAACGATATTCACTCCTGTATATAGTTTTTTTGGCATTGTGCCTTTATTTGACAGTTGCCAGTATAGAGAGTGTGAGATAGAGAGGGTTATGACTTGCAACAAAGGGACTCACAGTCAGACGTCACAGTTATGTGATAACAAGATTTTTTTTTTTACCTCCACAAAGGCGAAGATCATGGCCGTCTCACAGGCTCGGATCTGCTGCTGGGTCTGGCTCAGCTTGGAAGCCAACGTCTCCCACTGCTCCTGCAGCAAGGCAGCTGCACAACCACACAAGCAATATTAGTCTTCCATTGTGCTACAGTCACACTAACTGTTATCACTGTTTACACTTTCTTGGCCACTACCATTTGATTTCCCCTGCAGCTCCTTAGTGAGAGCAGACTTGCAGACGTGGTCCATGAGTTTGAGCAGATCCTGCCAGCGCTTCCCCCTGAAGCAGGTCTGCACGTGACCTAGGAAGGTCAGGTTCTGCTTCCTCGAGTACGTCTGGGAGAACAAGTCCTCAAAGGCCTCCCGAAGAGGGAGCAAGATCTGCTTGTGGTCTACTGGCTTGTACCTTTAGACAGAAAATAACGAGTAAAGAGTTCTTCTCCAAAACACAATTACTGCCGTCCACCAGCAGTGATACAGAACCACTTTGCACTCGTACACACAATAATTTTAAGGCAATCAGTGGTTGGACATGGAAGATATGACTAGTGGCTGCGCTTGAAAGGTACCCTGTGGAGTTTTCTTGTAAACATACAGTTGTGTTTACATTCAGTGTTTTTTGCTTGTTTTTGACAGATGGTATTTGATGTTACCAAGACATGACATTTGCAAGTGAATGGAAAATGTTATGTTTATGTTATTAAGGTACAGTTTGTGTGTCACTCACCCTCCGAGCAGGTCGGCAGTGTCACTCTGCTGGTTCATGTTCACAACCCGCAACCTGTGTCCTGGATTGCACATTCAATAGGGAATGTATGGATCAGGAGTGGTGACAAACCACGTACATTTATTTATAGATTGCTTTTTTTAATCAAAAACACTATATATATATATATATATATATATATATATATATATATATCAGGAACAATTTGGGGTTCAAGGACATTTCAACATGTGGACAGGAAGGGAAGAGCCAGACCTGTGACTCTGGCCAGGTGTTGAACAGTGGAGGTCTTTCCAGTTCCTGTCTCTCCCACCAGGAGAACAGGCTCCCCTTTGGCAACACACACTGTCAGCTGTTCCAGCAGCACAGCAGAGGGACGTGTGGCAGCAAATGTCTGGTTGTCCCTGTTCATGTGAAAAACAAATTTAAGGATTACAGATTCGGTTGCATGCTTTGTATGTAGATACTGTTGTCACGGTCTAGTCCCCTCAACCATACTTGCGACATGTAAACACATTTAAAAGACTGACAGTTGATAAATGTTTAGATAATTTACAGTGCTATCAATTGTTGATGTGTCTCCTAGTTGTACTTATTTTAGATCACTTTGTAAAGATTCTATGAAGGCCGAGAGAGGCCATCTGTTGTAATTATTGTTTTAATCTGAAATTGTATTGGGTGGAGGAAGACATTAGCCTGGGAACCAGACGAATCTGCGAGCTCATGTTCTATTTGCTTTGGCAGATGTGTCTGGCCCCCATTGGTTAGTGGACTACCGTTTTGAAGCCTCGAGTTTGGCATTTTGGCAGTCGCCATGTTGTTTTTTTGGAACCAGAAGTTCCATCTATTTTACTCTGAATGGGGCCATAATTTATAAAATGAACATCATGCTGTACTGACGAAGACTTGAAATTAGCAATTGATGATGTGGAACGTTCTCCTCTAGTTCACATTATGTCCAGATGGTTAGCATCTAAATCAAACGTCTGTGTATTATGTTGAACTAGAAGTCATATAAATTGGATGTTGGAACTAGCTACCTAGCCTAGTAGCCTACCGCTACATTGATCAAAAATCAGTGTGCCTTATTGTCACACCCTCATTACTTTTAATGCTATTATCACCACATGGCATATTGGACACACTAATCTCAGTTTTTGCAAGCTACTGTAAAAAGTTACACCTCCTTTGTTTTCAGTCCAAAGTCTGACACCCATTCATATTGGCCTGGGGAAAGAATCAATGTAAATATTTTGGCATGTCCTGATGCTGAGATGTCACATGGCTTTGTTTACCATAATGTAGTTTAAAATCAATTCAATGTTTATTCAATTTACCAGCAGGGGCCTATTTGGTTCTATCAGTAGGTGAATGTTGGCACAGCAACTAGCTGATGCATATATGGTGTAAACAGAGGTCAAAGGGAGCAGGTGGGCAGGATGTCCCACTTACACACTCAGCTGCACCGCTTCAGTCTGCTTTCGATCCAGAGTCACTCTACCCACTGAGGCCTCCAGCTCGGTCAGTGAGATGCCAGGCTGATACATCTGGCAGAAGTGTTGGGCCTGGAGACAAAACATAGCCAGAAATTTCAATCACAACATGTTTTCTTGCATAAACTGTAGATTATCATATAAAAAGCAGCAATCTCAAATTGGCTGAAATTCTATTTTTGTATGGGATCACATTAGTGACAAAATATTTTCTCATTTATTTTAATCAATCAGTGCTGTCGGGGGGTGCTTTACATAAAGTACATCCCTGCCACAAACCAAATCTTTGCCAAAAAAGGCTTGTCACATACCTTCTCTTTGGAGATGTTGAGCTTGCTTCCAATGATCTCTGCCATTCGCAGTCGGCTCTCGGGATGAGACAGCATGGCTGTGAAGCAGTCAAGAGCCTGACAAAGAGAAACACGAACACGAGTATGACTGAGCAGCACTAAACTAAACACAACTAAATGCTATTTTGTGGCAGCTGTGTGGGAAAGACATTTATCTCTTTATGTGCTTACTTTTAAGAAATCAAACCCACTCACCTCTTGGAAGACATGTTGTGCTGTGGCTGATGAGGTGCTATCAAAGTTAACGCTGATCCGCTCACACCATTTCAGCAGGTCCCTGTGTAATCATAATCAAGACACATCAAGAAATGAAAATGAATGCAACTATGACTTTCAGAACAAGAGACACTCAACTACAATCCCTGAATTAGCTTGTTATTCAGGTATTATATATTGTGTCTTGTGATTAAGAAGAATGAAATAGAACATGATTGTAGAATATTGAAACAGAAGTCTGAGAATGTTTTGCATATGTATTAAAAAAGAAAGAAACTTAAGTATGAGTGTGGACCTAAAGTAAATGTATCTTCTTCAATAGGGTGGAACCTGATGACCTAGACCAACACATATGAGCATCGCAGGGCCAAGCTATAAAGTTAATTACATTGATCCATGAAAAGCATATGTATTATTGAAGTGCAGAGCATGGAAACTACCGACAGATTGATTTTATGGCTGAATCTTCACCAACACACCCTCTATGGACCACACTGAAAGCATATGGAAACTTATGGAAAAAAGCACCAGGATAGATGAGTAATGTCTGTAAGTGAGGAGGCATTTTCTAAACCTGTTACTTAATAAGAAAGCCCTGGTATGACCTGTAGAATCCAGTGCGTCCAGTCTGTTGTCCAGAGAACAGTCCAATCAATAATCTATTGAACACAGCAGCAGCTAGTGGAAAGCTAATTAAAGTTGTGGAGGCTTCCACTGCAGACTGGCTGGTAAATATATATGTGTATCCTTTGGGGGGGGGGGTGCCATGGGGGCTAAAGCTTTCTATGTTTGTCCCCACTGATGATGACTGTCAGGATAAAGGGCTGCTATTTGGGAGTTGTGGTGCAGAGAGGCCAGACACTGCGTAAAAGGGTTGTCATATCAGGATTATGTCAATGGCACATGGTCCTGCATGTCCTGTATTTCACTTTGAAAGACATTAAACACTGTTCTGGTTCATTGAGAATAAAAAAAAAAGTTTAAAGGACTGAGAACATAAGATTTAGAAGGAGTAGATGAATAGGAGTCCCAGAGTGTATGGCAGTGAGATCCATCCAACCATCACACTTTTTCCTGGTAAGTGATGGTACGAACTTAAATGATGAGATCTGTGGAACCAATTAATTTAGCAATTCTGAATTCACTTTTTCAATAATTACACAACTGCAGAGTGTTTTGTTCATGACTGTAACAACATGGAGACCAGACCTCTGAACCACCCCCCACATCGCTTGTGAAGGTTAGTGCTACTCTTCGCCTGCGAAAACAGTTGTAGAATGTCGTCTGTGGCTCTGGATTTGAGATCTCAATAAGAAAATCTGCGTTATAAACTGGTGACTGTGGTTTCAGTGGCTGTCATAATACTATTCACACAGAAAATGTTGAAATTCAAAGATGTTTGGGATTCGTACAGTCAGTGTTAAAAGAAAGCGTAGTTCAACAGCCATATCAGATATAATTCTGCAAAGAATAGCAGAACATGATGTGTTCGGTCTAATGTCTCACCCTAAAATTGCTATTTCAGGATAAGATATCACTTTACTGTGTGTCAAATGTAATTAAAATACTAGACAAAGGAAAGTAAAGGGAGAGTAGAGAGAGTAGTGAGCTGGGCCTCACCTCAGTGACAGGGCTCTCCCCTCCAGCGGTGTGCTTTTGTCCTCAGATTTGTGCAGCTGGCTGTCTTTAGGGCTTTGGAGGCCGCTTGTGTCCAGGTCAGAGTGTCTCTCTCCAGTCAGCTGGCAGTAGATATCCAGGAGACGGTCTGACACCACAGTCAGCCTAGGATACCTGCTGATGAGCACCTGCTCACAGAGACAGAGGGTAATAATACATGAGGGATTTTTGTAGTAATATTCTCACCGATAAAATTAAACCCTGAGAAAATTAGAATATGATCACGGTAAAAACATAATGACCAATTATTTTCAATTACTGATTAGATCTCTAGTCTGAAGTTGGGTGGAGCTAGGCAGCAAATTACATACTGTCACCAAACTTGGTACATCTCAAGCCTCTTATTTGATATTTCCTCGCTTGAACCAAAAGTCGTTCTGGTCTGCCATCTTGCAGGTCGTCCCAAAGCTGTTAATTCTGCTCTGAGGAGCCAAGAGGGATCTTTGAGGGGCCATGAGGGAGGATTCACGAGAGCACTTTAAGCAAACGCCATAACGTATAAATACTTCTACATCTGGCACATTTGAATGAGCGGAAAAACAGTTCAAGTGTAAGTGCCTGTTAGTTTCTTCTTTGCAATGAATCACTGTAATTCAGACGTGCCTACACTGAGGACTGCAAAGAGCAATGATCCTAAACATTGTCATGTTTCAATTAAGTTTATTTAACCCACAACCTATTTTGTTCTGCTGTTAGTCATGAATCTCACGAACAGAAAAACAAACAAGCCTGAGTGTTTTTTCCCCCTATCCCAGAACGACGATGGGTTGAGCCAGACCTGTCTCCAAAGTGTGGAGTCAGGTGGGAGGGACTTAGACACAAGGAAAAGAAGCGAGTGAGGGAAACGTTGATGCAGTTAAGAGACTTGAGATGTACCCTATGACAGGGTAAGAGAGAGAAGTGGTCTAATTAGCCAGCATACGTGAAAACACCTGTGTGGGTAGACTATAGGTGTAAAGGGCTGTAAAGCAAACAACACTCACCTTCTTCAGCTCCTCGCGTGTCATGTTGCCCATTTGCAGCTTGGTCCAGTACTTGTCCAGCAGCGCTGCATGAGAGTTCTGTGGTTTGTGCCAACTGCCACCACTGTAGTACATCCTGCAATGCACAAGCAGACTTTTGTACCTTTCCATAACAGATGATCTGACAATCATGCCCACTTTATGCACTGATTGGCCAGGTATGTGGAAGTGTCAAAGTGGGCTGGGTTTGAACTTCTTTCTCAAGTTCTCTTTTGTCATTGATCTCACTACTATTTCCATCACTGTTTGTGTGCTGTTGTCTCCAAATGTATGACTCATTGGGCCTTTTATTGTCTTTTATTGGACGCTCCCTTTGCCTCTCTGCCAGTCTGGGAATGTGATTGGCCTGAAGCCACATGACCATATGTCCAGCCCATCTGTGTAGTTTCCCCAGTGGCTGATATCTGTGTGAATTCATATGATTAATTGTATATCATATATATTTTTTATCTTTTTAAAAGGTTTTTCCTGCTTCATACCTACACTATTTAAATGTTCCTTGTAATTTGGTTTTATGAAGACCCTGATCCAAAACGCGTCGGTCTAACAATAAAGTTGTTCTATATACTAACTGGAGTTTTGACCTCTTTGTATACAAGATCTTGGCATGTTCCGAGTGTGAGGAGACACATCCAAATAGTGAAAGTTAATCAGGTTACCACCAAAACTGGTAATAATCATATCACTACAGAATGTAAAACTAAGACAGCCAAGCTGCGGTTGCAGAAGTATGTTTAGCATGTAATGACATTCTTACCTTCTTGTGGCAAAGAACTGAAATCCAGGAGCAACATCGATGCAATCCTCCCGTCCTGGAATCATCAGCTTTTTATTCTCCATCAAAGGCAGGAGCACAGATATCTAAAAAACAGAACAGCTCAGTCCAGTTTGGGTTTGTGGGCATGATATACTCACAACAAACAGGTCTAATATTAAGAAGGTTTAGTGCTAAAAACCATCTGTTTATTAAGAAACTATTCAGAACATGTATTGGTGCAAGCACAGGATGAGGTACATTGAGTCAGAGTTGGAACTGAAAACATTACGGTCATATTCTATACAGTTCTCAACAAGTTTTAACTCACCACATCCAGAGGTGCGTGGTCAATGTCTTCCAAGAGGATCCACTGGCCTTTAGATACGGCTTGTGTCAGTGTTCCTGGCTGCCACACAAACTTCCCTGGTATATCAGTACAACGGTACATCCCTAGCAGCATCTGTGAAACACATAAAATACATTCACAAATCTTCAGCCTCGAGTGATTTAGTATTAAACTTCCAATAAAATCAATAAAAAAGGTCAAAATCAAAGCAGCAGAGGGCGAGACACCCTGACACACTGACATTGAGACTGTTCACAGGATGAGTAATACTCCTCTTCATGAGTAACTGAATTAATGTAAAGTTAAGTTTAGATTGTTTGATTCCCTCTCACCTTGCTGTCAGTTTGATCCCCAAGCTGGACCTTGAGGATCTCTGTAGCTTTTGTATGACCTGTAACAGCAGCCATAAACTCTACCAGGGCAGTTTTACCGCATCCAATAGGACCCTCAATCAGCACAGGCTTCTGGGAAGCCACAGCTAAAGCTAGTCTTCTCAGATTATGGCAGGTTGAGTCCACCAGTACCAGATCTTTTTGGTTCATCTGCAGATAGAGATCAATATTAGGACTTAAAAAGATCAACAGCAGAGACTTTTTTATGTGACAAACTGAAAGTTACAAACCTGTTCAGCATGTCTAGGAACTATCCTGGGTAGGATAACACCACAGACTGCCACAACATTGTGGGACAGGTCCTCTGATACCACCTGTCCCCTGGTAAACTTATTAGCTTTCTCCTGGCGCCACATCACAGAGCCCTGATTGGCTAACACCAAGGCTTGTTCTACCTCAAGCTGTTGAGTTTCTTCCAAAGCTCTAAACAAGGAACAAGGAAAAACACATGACACGCAGCTTAGAAAGCATCATTTCAGCATTTTATGAACTACAGTTGGGTGTGTGCAAACATGCCTTTTGGTAACTTCAAGGTAACAAATCATACACTGGGAGCTTCATCTAGTTTATGACTGTTTCATTTGTTGGAACGCAATGGCAGAGCATGCAGATGCGAAAGATATGACAATAGATAAAGAAGGGAAAAACAAAAAGGTACATACTTAATTTTCATGTGCAGGATCTCATCACTTGTGAGCACCTTTCTCAGAAAGATGGCTTTCTGATTATCAGTCATATGAGAGACCAGCGCTAAACAATGGGCAGTGTACCTGTTAGGGACAATGGGAAAATACAGTATGTTAAATTTGTGGGGAAAAAGCATGCAAAAAAGTTGTATAAAAAGCTATAGTATTACCATTGTTGTAACAGCTAAATGTAAACACCATGACATGAAAGGAAAGGAATATAAGGTCTTAACTATAAACTGTAGTAAAAAGAAAAAAATCACCACTGTGTGAATGCACAATTAATAGGCTGACAATATTACTGCCCAATCATTAGGGCACGAGGAGATCTGACTGTAATTACATTTGTGTATTCCATTAAATTAGTTTGTTGCTTAGATGTATTCCTTTGGTGTGTATGACAACCCCAGTGTTTCAACGGACTTGTGAGCAAATAAAAAATAAATATAAAAACATAATTCAATTGTTGTTAGCGGTTGCTAGGCTCTGAGGACATCGAGAGGGGGAAACGTTGTCCATTGCCACTTTAGAAATAAACCCAGTTGTTTTTTTTCCTGAACTGACCTACACCCACAACAACATGTGTGTTAAGGATTTGTTGCCATATATGGCCCATGAAGCCTCTATGAGTCTAAACAGAAAGCAGGTACGTACCCTCGGACCAAGACATCACTGGTGAGCAGCTGTGATACGCAGGGACTCCAGTCCCAGAGCATTCGAAACTTGGCACAATCACTCTGGAGGAAACGTAGGGTGGCACCCATGAGATCACGCAGCTTCATCCTCCTGGGGCCATACTGAACAGCTGATGACTCTTCACTGGTAAAGAAGAGCCTCTGAAACACTGGGGGGGTATCGTTGAAGTACCTCGCAGCAAACCTTATGGAGAGAAGTACAGAATGAGTCGGGGTGAGGGTAGCCAGCAGAAATGCCAGGATTGTTCAGCCTTTTTTCCACCGATCTAGATCATTCTTTTTAAACTGTCCCTCGCAAGTCCCCTAACTTAGTGAAAGGGTAATATTAAAATCACTTAGGTACTTTAAGGTGCACAACAAAGTCCTGAAAAAAACTGCTAAACAGGCAACTTCAGCAAGACCCAGAACTTCAAGGGCCCAGATGTTTGGTTTGGTTTGTTACCACAAAATTATGATATCAACTGAACAAACAGTCCTGCATTATCAGTTAAAGGAATAGTTCAAAACTCTGAGAAATACATTCTTATTAATAAACTAGCTGTAATACCTTCATTATTTAAAATGATTTTGCGCAAACAGTGCAAATAGATCTGTTCGATTTTTAAAATTTAAGATGACAAGATACATGGGAGAAGTGGTGGCACTGGTGGAAGGTGTCAACAGGGGCCACAGGCCCCCAACTGAGTAAATCCAGCCATGTGTCCTGATGGAAGCACCCCAAGTCAGCACCAGCATCTTTACAGGCTAGGGTGAAGAGAGGGGACATTTGCCATGCTCACTGTGAAAAGAATAAAGGCCACTTACGCCTGTGCGTCAGGACTGATGCAGAGGAGTTTGCTGAGGGCCACACACAGGCGCTCATGGAGGTCATGGTTGATCCTGCCACCAGCTTTGACCCTCTCTGCATTCCGCTCCAACAGGTCCAAAACCAGCGGACGCAGGTGTCGAGCAACCAGCAAAGTGTAATCCTTCTCCAACAGCAGCTGAGCCAAACACTCCAGGATACACTGCCTGTCCCGCTGGGTCCATATCTGAGGAGGGATCATATGACAGGATGGTCCCAATTGAAATATTGATTGGTTTACATAAACGCCCCATGTAGATCAATATTTCTTCAAAATATTTAGATTCTAGGCATCAACAAGGCAGCACAATAGTTTTAATGACACAACATACACTGAAATTCTGTCATTTGTACAGTAACTACTGACATGTGAAGGGAAGGTTACTGCATGCTGCACACAGGGCACGTTTTGAGTCAGTGTGAAAATAAACAACTCTTAACACATTATTTTATTCCACACAAGCCAGAAATGAACATATATTACCTGTTTTGACAGATATTTGCTTAGTTCGTTGTGACTTTTGTCAACATGTCTGGATATGGTACCCAGTGATGACAGGCTCAATTCTAAATTCTCCATCGTACATCTGTCGCCTCCGGACGAGCGACCTACGGCGAAAACAAGCTCGCGCTGTCTGTGAGCAGGTATCCTGGTTTACTGTTATCAAACCAAACCGCGAGGTTCATCACGAGCTCGACTGTCTGAGGTTGTATCACAACATACAAGCACGTTCCCGTCACTGGTGTTAAAATCCTGTCCACATGTGAGTGAGGCACAACTCCTTCCGGGTCGGGTTGGATTCCCCCCTCCTGACGTCGCGTTGTGATGACGTAGGCGGACAGCGACGCCGGCACAGTGCAATCTGCGAGGGAACAACTTTCGCTCGAGCGAACTGCCTGCCATATCTGCTGCTATTTAATACTTTCGTTTATGTCAGTCGGCTGTAGGAGAATATGAACCGCTGGAGAAGACCATGAGTCGCTTTACCATCGGTCTCCTTTAAGGCTCGACTCCTGTTTTCTAGAATATAATTTGAAACTGAGGAGCTGCAAGAACACACCTACAGCAGTGACAGACCGCGGGAAAATGTCGTTACTTCCTGTGCAATGAAGTCTTGGCGCGACATTACGGTTGTAAACAACAGGAGGACACAGTACAATACGCCAACAAGTAGGTCAACCACTTCAAAGTTAGCTTACTGTAATATTGTTTTTATGAATGTCTGGCCGGTGCATAGGGTTCACATTAGCATCCCTAACTTATCGACTGAGCCCTTTTCTCCGTTAGGGGCTACCTTTAGTCATAGATACAAATTGCTGGCAGTTAAGTTGAATATACAGCCAACGGTGGTTTAGCTGACCTAGGCTTGTTTATTAACAACAATAAAATAACCAGTAGGCAACAGAATAAGACATGCTCAGACAGAACTAGCCATTAATGCTCAATAAAAGAAATAAGTATGAATACCTTCATGACGGGACATAGAGTTGTGTTGCTAACAGCTGTCCTTGAAGATAATAGAAAAGTTGGTAAAAAAACGAGGTACGTTGGGTTTGTCTTCCATTCTGTCCCACATTTCACGAGAATTTAAAGCCGTGTGGGTTTGAAGAGTTTAGGACAGAGCTATGTTAATGTTAGCTTGAGCCTGAGCTCAGATTGTCAAAAAGCAGACTAAGGCCAAGGGGCAGAAAGTTCAAAATGAACCAATATTCAGCCAAAACGGTGAACATTAAGATGAAACTCAGCAGTGTGCTGTGCTGCCTCTTAGTTAGGATGTCTTCATTTCTTTCTGTCTTTCTCTGTTGGTGGAGGGCTTTGTTCTTTTCTGTCTTCTTTGTCTGGGCAGCAGTGAACAACAGATGTCTAGCTAGACCCACCATGTTAATCATGCTAACAACACTCTGATAAGCCTGATTTGTCCACCACAGATGGTAACACCTACAGTATGTTCATCTTGATTGATAATGCTTTATTATCTGACAAGTCTTCTGTTATAACAATATAAAATCAAATAGAGAAATTGTTTTGCGATAACACAACAAGACAGAAATGTCTATTTCTTTGACAAATCCAGCAAATTAAATACCTGACAAATTAAGCATTCCTGCTCGTCGACTTGCAACATTGCTCCCATACAACCAGAGATAATAAAGAGATGGCTAACGGTGTATAAACAGTATGGGGGGAAAAAAATCTCAGTTTACACAACTTCCATCGCAGACTGAAAACTGTCCAGGCTGCACCATGGCCCATAAATAAAAAATGTGCAGGATCTTTTCTCTTAGTGTTTCTAAATGTAGCAGTTAATCATATTTGATGAAGTTGATGTAGTTGCATGATTTATCACAAATGACAAATGTTGTACTCATCATTGTTCTCTGTATCACGTGGTTGATGTGATGTCTTCCATTAAGTCGTGTGACACACAAGAGACAGATTTAAAAAAGAAATCCTATCCTCACGTTATGCCACTAATAGCGTCTTTTTCTACCTGGCCTGCCGATATCTTTCAAACTCCAGAACTCCAGTTCGATGACATCATCAGGGTTATTTTCGAAATATTTCCAGAGCCACAAAAGACATTATACAGCTGTTTTAACAGACTGAGTAGTACTACCCAGGGCTAGTACACTGGCTTCTATATGTAACATTGGTAGAGTGCCCCTTTAAGATTGGTTTATCAATCAATCAATCAGTCATTGGTTTATCAATCAATTGTGCAATTGTGGATTCATTAAATGTGTGTTCCTGATTAGTTGTGGTCTTACCCCTGCTTGCGGTGTATCCATCAGCCTACAGGTTAATCTTCAGCCTGTGTAAAGTGTCAGGAATTCCTTAAGAAGCTGAGCCACAGAGATAATGGAGCTTTGGGACATTGACACCAACAGTGCTCCTGGTCGTAAGTATAAGGCTATTACATTACACTGTTACTTACTTAGATTTGTTAAGTGGTATTTGTGTATTATGAGGAATTCTGGTTTGCAATAAGGCTATTTTAGCTTTCCCAAAATATACTTCATTTCTATAGATAAAATAATTCAATGTTGTTGTCTGCTACCCAGTGCACTATATTAAATCCTTTATTTAAAATTTTATTTTAGGGTCTTAATTCTAAGGGTATAATGAATGTGTTATATAGTTTCTTAAACAGAACGAAAGATGTAGTTTCCATAGCATGTGGGAGTGATTTCTTATACACACAGCCATAATTTTGGTTAAGACTAAGTTGACATACATTTATAATTCATGTATAATATCCACAGTCTTGGTACCTGATGTCAATGAAGATTCTGTGGATATCTACGATGGCCTGGATATCAGTTCCAGCTGCAATGCAGGTAAAAGCCTTTTTGAAATAGTTTCACTTTGTTCTGCTACAGCACAATATTATTACTACTAATAATATTATTGTATTTGAGTGTGTCCAGCACAGATTCATTTCCCAACATTGAGGCTCTATAATAGCGGTTTATGTAATTTCTTGTCCTATTTTGCTTTTTTACAGAGAAGTCTTCTCCAAATCATTCTCAGCTCAAAGAGTCGATGGATCTTTATGAAGAAATTGTCACAGAGGAACAGCAGAGCAGAGAGTCAACATACTCTGAGGTGAGTTTCCATGTGCTCCATGCTTCCTTTCTCTCTGTTGACCTGTTATAATAGGCCTTTCATACATAAGGGGAGGGTTAAGATAAACCTGTGTTTACTGTTGGTGTGCAGAAACCAACATGCCTGTTTAGTTGCTTGGCTCTGCAGCCTTGTGGCATAAATAGGTAAATGTGGGTTATTATAAGTATGGGGTTGCTTCAGGATTACAGGTTTCCCTCAGGAACTAGTTTAGCAGAGGTGGGGAGTCACCAAGACTGACACATGTCATCTCATTAATCAATTCAGTTAGTAGACAATGGTCTACAATATCCATATTAATCAAATATGTAGCAATGTAGTATATCCTGTGAGAAATGGTGCCTCTGCTCTTTTCTCTGTTTTTGTGTTTTAATTTAATACACTTTTTTACATGTTTAGGATAATAACATTTTCAGGTAATGTGGCCCATCTCTGCCATAAAACACTGCAGGAATTATTGATGTTAGTGGCAAATTAAGCCATTCAGCTTAACACTCAGTGTTTGTTTGTTTTTTGTTTTTGTTTTTCAAGGTCTGTCAGAATTGTTTGGTTTAGTAGTGACCTGCAGACCCAGGTCTAGAGTGAAAAGCAGCTACAATAGATTTCTCTCTGACCAACAGTCTGGTCCGAATTGTTGAGTACTGAGTGAACCTTTGTTCGTTATTTCACAATGCTCTGATGGTGGCTTTGCAGAAATCACTATACACCATACAAAATGCAGAGGGCTGCTGTCAGCTGGCCAACTATCTCACAACCATTTTCTTTTTGTTTGTTTGTTTGCAGTTGAAGTCCAGATTCCAAGCCGCTCAAAACCAAATTAAAGAGTTGCACAGGAGACTGGAGCAAATGGAGATGCAGGTTTGTTTTGTTTTCCTTGTTTTTCAGCTGTTGAAAAAGGTGTGCATTATTGTTTAAATGTCATTAAAGGTTCTATGTGGAGTGAAGTTACAGACAGTTGGCTAGTTGATAGTTAGATTACAGTTAGCTAGTTGGTCGCCTCTGCCTTGCATCGCTCTTAGCTAGTTGAAAGCAACTGAGAGAGTCAGCAAATTCAGCAGCGACAGTCATGTTTCAGCAGCAGCGTAACAACGCTGCTAAAACTAACATCCTCTCTCTCTCTCTCTCTCTCTCTCTCTCTCTCTTTTAAACAGAATACAAGGTTGAACTCTGAGAACTACCGTCTCAAAAAGAACATCTCTGCACTTTTACGAACAGCTAAACAAGAAGTGACACGGAAAGATGCTGAGATTCAGAGATTGAACCAACGGTAATTGTTCTTTTTTACATTAACTGATGACTCATTGTAACTTTATAATCTGTTGTACAGTAACCTATGGGGCTGTAGGTTAATGCAATGTATGGAATGCTCCACTATGAGTTAATCTATCTGATCTTTCAAGTAGGAATTGTAAAAGATTGTAAATAAGTAGCTTGTTAATTTTTGAGATTACCTAACCAGGATACATTGGATCTATGTTAAATGATTAATCAGTTGTAAAACTTTGTTTTCCCCAGGTCAGAGAAAGGTTGCCATCATCATCAATTTCACATTAATAATTTACGGGATCAAAATTCCTCCAGTCGGACCTCTATAGATAGCTGCAAGAGTAGGCCACCTCCTCCTCCACCTCCCTCCCGTCCTGTGCCTCCTCCTCCTCCACCATCCAGTCCTCCTCCCCCTCTTCCACCTATACCACCCTCACCTCCCAGAGAGCGTCATCCTCCAAGAGATCCTCCTCAACCTTCCAGGAAAGAAAGAGATAGTTCCACCTATCAGCCCAGTGGATCTTGCGTCGAGCAAAGAGCTTCAAAAGCATCATCTCACAGTCAGTTAAAAAGTTCCTCAAGAGGAGAATGTGATGTACCTGACAAACAGACTGACCACTCTGTTAGCAAATCCAGCAGCAGTTCATCAACCCGACATAGTGAGTCAGACAAACACAAGTCCATGCACAGAGAGGAAAAATGTCAAAGTCAAAAACTATCTGAATCAACAGATAGGAGACATAGAACTGGTTCAGATCCAAGCAAGGACTGTTATGCCCCTGAGAAAAACAGGTCTCACAAGGCAGACAAAGACACAGGACGAAGACATGGATCCAGGTCATGTAAAAGCAGGAACTACCTAAATGTTGAAGGGCACCACAGATCAGAGAGAGCTAAAAGCCCTCCACCAGATATTTCACATAGTGCCACTTTCTCTAATGACAAGAAAGGAAGTCAAGAACAGAGACGAGATAAAACCAAAATGTCCGCATCAAACACTGAACATAGCACAGCTCACAGCTCTAAAGAGGGCCACAACCGAGATCATAGAAAAGGCAAGGCTAGTGACGGACATATCAGAAGTTCGGACTCAAAGGACCGGAAAAAGTCCTCTTCAAATAAACATGCTGAGCGCCACAGTGATTCCTCCAAAGAGAGGGAAGGGGATAGACTTTCAAAGGATTGTCATAGAAAGGAGGATAGACAATGTGAAGATGAAATCAGTAGAAAGCACAAGAGGAACACTCTGTCAGATACAAACAGAGATCGTGAGAAACATAGATCAAAAGAATCAGACCAAGGTAAAGCGGATGTCTGTAGTAAGGAAAGACAAGAAAAGACACCAGATGCCTTAAAAAGATCATCCGCAGAACCGAATATCACTGAGAAATGCTTGGTGGAGGAAAATAGTCCAAACAGGAAACTGTGTTTCATGGAAACATTGAATCTAACCCTTTCACCAATTAAGAAGCCAGTGTTGCCCTTCAGTGCCAGCCAGGATGACCTCACAACAGTGGACAAGGTAGTTGAAAACAAAACTGATGATGAGAGTTCACAGCCTAACATTGAAGACATGTATGTGATTGATGAAGTAGACAGGAGTGAATTAGAGACAGGGTTTAAAGATGTTGCAGAGCAATCTCCAGATATCCCCAAAACTCCAGGTTCTGAAAAGACACATAAAAAGTGCGATGATGCAAAAGATGTCCAGGAAAAGGACAAAAACTGGAGTGAACCTCCTGCAGCTGACAAGCAACTTGAAGACAATTTAGTCCAAACTACCTCGGCTCATGGCCAACCCTTAGATACTGCAGAGAATCAGATGACTGTGCATCTCACAGCAAAATCACCAGAGAATAGTTCTGTAAAAGCAACAGATGGGGACATTTCAAAAAATCATGAGGATAAAACCAAGCTGGCCAACAACCAGGTTGATGAATGTGGACCTCTGAAGGATGCAGGTGACGTCAGTGACATGCCTGGAAGCATTTATGAAGAACACACAAACAATTCTTTACAAGAAGTAAACCCTGGAAATAATACTGATCAACCTGTTGCTGTTATCGAACCCACTGTGCTTGATTCAAGTGTAGAACTGAAATGTAGAACTCCTAAAACTGCAGTACAGAAAAGCCTCCCTGTGGATTCAGTTGAAGAAGGTGCAGCTTCTTCACCCTCAAGGAAAAATCCTGTATCTGAAGATGTTCCTGACAAGACCAATCCCGAAAGTCAGCAAATTACTCTACCTCAGAACTCTCAGCAAAGACTGTGTCCCCCTGCTTCCAGTTCCATTTACGAGAAAGATGCTTTTTGTACGCAAGATGGTCCTAAAGATGCGGATGCTGTATCCAGTACAATAAGCCTGGAATCACTTCCACAAGAAGGGCTGAGTCTTCCTGAGGCTATTTATGTTTTAACACAGACAAATGAAGATGCCAACGACAGCAGTAGCATCCCAACTGAGTCGAGCTGTATCGCAGTGTCCAAAGTCAGCAGTACGACAGAGGAGATGGCACTGCCTATGAAGTACAGTGACCTCACTTTCACACCAAAGAAGAGTCCGGGAAAGAGTCATGAGAATAACATTGAGCCTTCCAGTTCTATGCCATTACTCCATGATGAGGACTCCATGATGCGCACACTGAGCAGTCTGAAAAGAATCCCTGATGCCATAAGCCCTCTGAGGAGCCCAATACGAATAACCAAGAGGAGTCATCTCCATGTTCATGGCAAGCCAGGTCATGTCAAGAGCCTTCAAAAAGGTAAAGTTGGCTTGATAATAAAGGGGCTGAGGTTGCTAGTTATTTTTTAGGTTTGTTATCTTGTGATCACAACTTAAGTTTCTCATTATTTCTTAGGGAGACAAATTGTGTTTTTGTGGTGCTCATATTTATTTTCAAGATGATTATCCTTTGATAATAATAATTATCTTGGTAGATTCAACCTCAGAACTAAATAATCTTATTTAGTCAGGATAGCCTGCTCTTTATCTCTACTGCAGGCTAGAGGCTCCAAGTTGGTTTGCAGCTGACTTGAGATTTTTTTTCGTCATCAGCTTAGAAAGGGCACCTTGAATTTTAGCTGCGGAATTGCAGATCATTCAGTGTTAAATGGAATGGGATGAGCAATTCCATAATGAGGTATTTTAATCCTAATTATTTCTTTCTCTCCTGTGCAGATTTCTCCAGCACAGCTGTTGATGCCAGCTCAAAGAAGTTGGATGTAAACAAAGAAAACAAATATCCAGGTTCTCCTGCAAACCATGACAAGCAAAACTTGGTGGACAAGGTATCTGCCCTGCCGTCAAGTCTCTCTGACACTGAACTGGAGGAAGGGGAAATTATAAGCGAAAGTGATGAGGCGGCTGCAGGTTCTCCTGTTCCTGCAACCAAGAGGGCGAAGTTGGCACGACCAGTAAGAAATATACCAAGTCCAAAGTCTGTGTTAACGAGGGCAACTGAAGAAAGTTTTGTTGCATCGAAAGAAATGAATGAAACAGCAGGTGTATCAACACGAAGTCCAAAGAGTCGTTTTAAAACAGTTTGTCCTGCTGCAACCAAAGCTTCTTTTTCCACCATAGAGGAAGTAATGGAGACATTCAAGCTGGTTCGTACTGAGATCAGAAAAAAGTACATGAAGCTTCATAAAACCTTTCCCAAGAAGAGCTTTTATGGTGTGATGGACAATTTCTTGGAGTCTTTTTTAGAATTTGTGGATGGTGCTCATTTTGGTCAAATATGCAGTCAGGAAGGGGAAATGAAATCCAAGCTGAAGAAATTGATTGCATCTGTGTTTAGCAAAGTATCAAATAATGGTATTGTGAAACGCATCTTTGAACAGCAAGCCGTCGATCTGAAGCAAAAGTTGTGGGACTTTGTAGATGTCCAAGTCAACTACTTGTTCAAGGATATTTACACAATACTGAAGAGCCTTTGCAAACCAGAAAGAGCTCAGGCTGAGGACAAGAAGCCCAGTGGAAATGAGAAAGTATCTAGACAGCCTGCTGCAAAGACATCACAGTGTCAACAAAAGGAAGCACAGTTGGCGCCGACCAGCCTGAATCGAATCAAGCCTTGTGCTGTGGCACCTTACAAAACAGGCCTTGGAAGCAGAGGCAAAGATATCAGGATCACACATGTGGAAAAAGACAGACATGTTGACCTGCATCCAACAAATTGCCCAAATACACAAACTGTGGTTAACTTCATTGCTCCTAAAAATATTGCTTCAACTCCAGAGAAAAATAATATACCTTCTTTGGTTGTCTCTCAAAATGGCTCATTGCTTGACAAAACTGACTTTGAGCTTCTCACAGAACAGCAAGCCTCCAGTTTAACATTCAACCTGGTGAGAGACTCTCAAATGGGAGAAATCTTCAAGTGTCTCCTGCAAGGATCCGACTTACTAGAAACCAGTGGAATCACTGGAGACAACACAGCCTGGTCCCTCAGTACACCAAGGAAGGATGGTGAGAGACTCCTCAGCATCACCACTCCGACTAAATTTGACTCTCCATCGAAACTGCTGTCCCAGACAAAATTTGATACTCCCTCCAAACTTATTGCGACATGGTCTAGCATTTCACCTCGCAAGATGTCGTCTCCACAATCCAAAGATCAAATCGCACTGAATCCAGCTTTATTTGATGAAAGTTGCTTATTAGAAGTGCCATCAGAGAATAGAGCAATGCTGCAATCCAGCTTGGCTTCACAGAGGTCATATTCCATTCTAGCTGAGGATCTGGCAGTCTCCCTCACCATTCCATCGCCTCTCAAGTCCGACAGCCATCTCAGCTTCCTTCAGCCATCGAGCATGCACATCATGTCCACTCCAGACAGTGTCATCAGTGCTCACATAAGTGAGGACGCTCTGCTGGATGGGGAAGACGCTACAGAACAGGACATTCACCTAGCCCTCGACACCGACAACTCCAGCTGTGGCTCCAGCAGCAGCGTGGCCTCGGAAGTACTCGCCACACCTTTCGTGTTCAAGACTGACCTGCCCATGCAGGCGCTAGTGATGGAGAAGTCTAACGATCATTTCATCTTGAAGATTCGTCAGGCAGCCACTGGCGCAGATACCACGCTCACTGCTGATGACAGCTTAAGTCAGACACTGACAGAAGAAGATGGAGTTGCGACACAAGAAAGTCGAGCAGAAGGTGTTTTGTCAGACAAATCGCAGAAGGGTACTCCTTCAAATGCTGTACCATCAGAGATTAACCTGTCTAACTTTTCTGAAAGCTCTGCGAGCTGTCAGGCTGCCACCGGTGCAGACTCTCAAGATGAGAGCTGTGCACTAACAAAATATCCATCCCACAAAAAAGAAGATTCATCCACTCAAAGTACTTCAAAGGTTTATTTTTCTGAGGAGTCTCTAAAACATCGGCCTAAAACTACTCCTTCAGATAACAGTTTGCACAATGGTGGTCAAAGTTCTGATCATTTCTTTGGGCAGATCAGCAAGGCAACCGGCAGAGAAGGTATCACAGTCACTGCTGATGAGAGTGCAAGTCAAACATGCATCAGAGAAGACGACATGACAACTCAACAAAGTCCCTCAAAAGCTCTTTTGTCTGAGTTAGATAACAGTCCACATCACCCTGCTGGAAGCTCTGAAATAAATCAGAAGAGCCACTTGGAGAGAGATGAAATGGAAGTGTCAGAGAGTCTCACCTTTGCAGAGGATGTAAGCAGCATATCAGAGAAAGACCAGAGGGATTGTGGAAAAAGTAGAAAACGGAAGAAGCACCAAGAGAAATCAAAAGCCAAGCAGCCCAGAATGGAGGAAGAGGAGAGCACGGAGGAGATGTTGTCTAACTACAGGAAAGACGATAGTGAATCCAAATCCTCCCCAGCATCTCTGTCCCCCAACAGTCTCTATGCCAAGAATGTCATCAGGAAGAGGGGTGAGGTGGTGATGTCATGGACCAGGTCAGTAGTTGGTTTTTGTATTGTATCACTCCCCCTCCCCCAAGAATTTGTGAATACGAGATTTAATACATGCTTGCCATTTTGTTTAATCCTTGCAATATTTCAGCAAAAATGGTCAAATTGAAATGTTTGTAAACCATACAAATCCTACCTGAAAAGGATTTCTGCTCTTTACCTGTATTCTGCTTCTTCTAGAGATGAAGACCGAGCTATTCTGATTGACCTGAAGACAAAGGGGGCTTCGCGTGAGACTTTTTCTGCCTTGTCAGAGAAACTTAATAAGCCATCAGGGCAGGTAAGTTAATCTTTCTCCTTTTGTTGTAGTTCTGTGATATGACTGAACAGGCTATGAAGAAGGAGCATACAATAACTGTTAACTGTTTTCCTTTTCTCAGATTGCTCATAGATTTTACCAGCTCATGAAGATTTTTAAGAAGCAGGAGAAGATGGACCCTTGATACCTCTGACTGTGTGTGCTTTGTTTTATGCAAGTAGTTCTTGTAATAGAACATTTCCACACACATACTGTGGCACCAACACAGGTCTGTCGGCTGCTGTTCATGTGACATAGTGCAAAAAGATGTAAAGGCAGGGTGGCTGAAAGGATCGATCCCCACATAGGCTACTTTACCCATCAAGATGTGGAGCCCTGCATACGTCAATCATCAGCTGAGTAGAAATATGGACTGCATTTTTAGCCAAGCTTTGTTTTCCAAAGGATGGTCAAAAATGCCGTCACTATCAATGAAGGTATTTTGTTCTCGATTTAGTTTACCTCTTCGTACTGTTCGAAAATAATTCAAAATTTGAAAAATAAGAATTCAACAATACTGACATCCACTTAGTAAAAATACAGTTAACGGTGTTATTGTTTTTGATGCATTTTTTGTTTTTAAGAATTCACACTGCAGCCACTACTTATCAGTACTACAGTATCGGTGCTGGATGCTGATGTCTGGTACTCGTGTTTTCCTTTCTCTGCATTTGCAGATATGATACATTGGAAAAATGTTAGTCTCAACAAGTCTGCAACAAGTTAGTCCTAAACTTGTGTTTTTCTCAAAGCAGTTGGGGAAAACTGCCTTTGGACTAGGATAATTCCAAGATTCCAGTGCAAGTATGCTCAAATTTTCTTCAATTAAGTGACCTTTTTAGTTCCTAAAATTAAGTGGACACTGGAAACAACTTGAAGCATCACTCATCAGTAGACCTTTAGCTATGGGCTATGAGCTACTAATAGGTTGGGCCATTTTATTAGAATTTTGTTTGATATTTTGGATCTCATTTTAATGGATGTATTTGTGTATGGGGGGGGGGGGGTGTTTGATATGTTTGAAGGTTGTTAAAATGTTTACATGTCCCAATTCATGTACAGGACAGTACATTTATCTCTGTTAATACAAATGAAACCTTTTATCTGTGAGCCGAAATGGCCTTTTTGTGTGACCCATCCTATTGCTTATAAACAGCATGGAATGCAATATTGTGAATATTGTGCGTAATTCTTTACTGAAAATAAAGTTTTATTTATTCATGCTGGTGTCTGTTTTATAAGCATTTTAAAATAATGGAATTTGTGTAAAGTAATTGGGGCAAATTGGGGGAATAAAATATCTATGCCAGTTGGTACCAGTGGAAGATAATCTGTGAGGTAGAACCATATACTGCATCGCCATGACACAAATATTCATAAAGTGTCCACAAAGTATGGAAATCGAGGCTGGTGCTTAGGGTTGCCATTTGTAACGCAGTAGCAGACCAGCCAGTGATATGAAATGGCTTTAGTCAGTGCAGTTTCAGTGGAATGACAGCTTTCCACTGCCTTTTTCAAAAGGTTCAAAAAGGTTGCTGTTATTTATGTGAGCCGAAAGTTGCTGAGACGCAACTCTTTCTAATACTTTTGAAAAGAATGGAAGGTTGGAGACTGGTCTTTAGCTATTGAGAGATCCTGGATCAAGGTGCAGTTTCATAAGTAGTGTTTTAACCACAACAGTCTTGAAGCTAGTAGGGACAGTGCCAGTTGTAAGTGATACATTAACAATATTCAGAATTGTAGGTCCCAGAGATCTTTAAAAAAAAGTTTAGCTGGAAGAGGAGAGGTCAAGGAAAGTGGTAGTTGATTTGAAGCTAAAACCAGTTTAGACATTGTCTCGAGAGATAGTTTTAAAATTTGTAAGAATTAGCTTATTTTAGAGACTAGCTGGGATTCTGCATGTGACGACCGATTCTGCAGAGGTAGCTGGAGATGAGGAAGTCATGAGGAAGAGGGTCTTGTTAGGGCTGCAGTTTTCAATACTAGACAAACCAGAGGTGCTACTAGTAGATAATGTCTTGATTGAAACAAAATACCTTTTGTTATTAGTGAAAGTAGTGTGTCGGCCAGTCACCTCCCACACCAAACTGGGAAAGCCATTTCTTTATGGAGCTGGCTTTATTCATTGTATTGGCCATTGTCATGTTGAGACAGGAAAGGGACAAACATAAACTATTGCCACAAGGTTGAAAGGACACTATTGCACACTATTGTACTTTATAAGCAAAAGAAAAAAGAAACACATTGTGGGTGGCTGTGTATTGACATCTCAGTTGGTGCTATTTCCAGTGTACTGTCCTGTTAAAAGTGGCGAAACTGACCTCGGGGCATTATAGGGCCATGTGGTGGATCAATGGCTTCAAACTGGAGTCCTAGTTTGCAACAGCATTGAAATAGTGTCAGCTGCATTGCACAGTGGGGTCTCATCTGTCTTCAAGGGACGACAAATGATGTCTGATGATGTGTCCACAAATGAATCTGCTCTTTTATAATGGCTTTATGCTGAAGCATACGAGACAAGGACCCTAGGAAACATGTAAGTAAAACAACTACTATTGCATTTTTGACTTTCCATTTAATGAAAAACCTACAAACTACTCATGTGTTTCTTTATTCATTGACAGAAAATAATAATGTGATGGAAGATGGGGGATTGGAATTTATTAGGGAGTATTCTTGAAGAGGTCCACATTCATTCCACCATTGTGGGGAAGATCTGGCTCACCATCCTCTTCATTTTCCGGATGCTTGTGCTCGGCGTTGCAGCTGAGGATGTCTGGGACGACGAGCAGAGTGAGTTTGTTTGCAACACAGAGCAACCCGGTTGCAAGAACGTCTGCTACGACCAGGCTTTCCCCATCTCCCTCATCCGCTACTGGGTCCTGCAGATCATCTTTGTGTCCTCTCCGTCTCTGGTCTACATGGGGCATGCATTGTACCGCCTGAGGACCCTTGAGAAGGAGAGGCACAGGAAGAAAGCCTGTCTGAAAGCTGAGCTGGAGGGGACAGACCCTGTCCAGGAGGACCATAAGAGAATTGAGCGAGAGCTCAGGAAACTAGATGAACAGAAGAAAGTAAGGAAAGCTCCCCTGAGAGGCTCCTTGCTGCGCACATATGTTTTCCATATCTTAACCAGATCTGTGGTAGAGGTGGGTTTCATAATAGGTCAGTGTGCTCTGTATGGCATCGGACTGTCTCCTCTGTACAAATGTGAGAGGTTGCCTTGCCCCAACAGTGTTGATTGTTTTGTGTCACGGCCAACAGAGAAGAATATTTTCATGGTTTTCATGCTGGTTATTGCTGGAGTTTCTTTATTCCTCAACCTCCTGGAGATTTTCCATCTGGGGGTGAAGAAGATCAAACAAAGCTTGTATGGATACAAATATGGAGACGATGACAGTGTGTACAGGTCAAAGAAAAACTCCATGGTGCAGCAGGTTTGTGTGCTCACTAACTCCTCGCCACAGAGGTTGATGCAGCTCACACAGATGACGTGCTCTGTTGTGTCTGATGCTCGTGGGGAGACTCTGCCATTGAATTTGGCTCCTCAGAATCAGAAGGGGTCTAACAACTCCAACCAGCAGCCCGCACAGACTTACCTGCCGAGCCAAGTTGGCATCCAGGGTCCACAGCAGCTGGGGTCTGTGGAGCGGGGCTACACTCTGGACAACAGGAAGCCCTCGTGCAGCAGTGATGAGTCAAATGGACCTCATGGCTCCGGCCAGCCGCAGTACGCAGGACCTCGACCCACACTGATGGCCAGCCACATGGAGATTCCAGCAGCCTTGAGGAACCCGCAGAGGAAGCAGAGCAGAGTGAGTGTTTGTAAGGAGCTCAGTGACATGAGCGATTCTCCGGAGAGTGACCACTACCCAACAGCCAGAAAGTGCAGTTTTATGTCCCGAGGACTGTCGGAGGACAAGCTAGCCAGGTCTGACAGTGCCGATTCTCAGAGTGGAACCGACGTCGAGGCCCAGCACCTCAACCAGGGAGAGAGTCCAGTGGTGACCCCGCCGCCTCCAGCCAGTGGGAGGAGGATGTCCATGGTGAGAAAGTAAAATGAAACTAAGATATCAATAAAGCAGTACAGCTAAAAAGCAGTGTTTCACTTATTAAGATTTAAAATGCTTAAATGAAAGCAAATCAAACAAAGAAGTAAAGTGAATACAATTCCACGTTTCCATATGTATTTCCTTTTTATGCATGGCTGCCATCAGCTCATGTCAGTGACACTAAGCTCTGCCCCCAGGCTGTGATTGGACAATTGATTGTTTTTCATTTCGGCATGGACAATATGTACTCATAGTATTGGCAGGTCTAAGCTGCCATCTGCTGGACGACACTGAAATACAACATACCTCTTTTCTGTGTTGTGATTTGTTTTTAATGGATGATGACTGAAAAACAGCATTCAGTTATTAAAGACAGAAGCTAAATAATTACCCTTTTAGCATGTTTCATTTGATTAGGACACAGTAAATTCACACTTGAAAAGGAAATACATATAACATAACAATGTGTATTGTCTTACACTGTCTCTTTGTTTGATGTACTTTTAAATAATTATTTTCCATTAAGTTCCATATTCACTGCCTTGTCTGGTTGAAAGCTTTTAATCTGTTGCACCTTTGAAAAACTCAGCTGGGTGGGGTTGGACATGGTCAGAAGTGTGCCCTATTGCCCCTGTAACCACGCCCACCAGTGATGCCACAGTGTACAGACACACATTGGAGTACACTTGTAATTCGCTGCAGCAAGGTGAAAAGTTTAACCACTGAAGGTCTGCTTAGGTTAAGTTGCTCTTTAAAGTGTAGATGCATCCAAATAAACAACAAAAAAGAAACCAAACATGTTTTCTCACTTAACTTTAGTTGAATCCAGTACCATCAACAAAAATCCATTTACCTCCATTGTATTAGGGTAGATATCTCAAAACCTAGACAAACAAAACCCAACTATCTGCAAGGATGGATCCAAACAGGTAAGGGATTTATTTGGTAAGGTTTTATTTTGGTGAACTAACCCTTTAAACAATTGAAATTGCTTGTAAAAACTTCTACCATACAGTGTTTAACTACACAACGTCTTTTACGACACACTCCTTTCCATTGATCTAGTCTCTAATAAAGATTGATGGATGTGATTTGATCAGATTTGATTGACAATGGTCTGGCAACATGAGCAGCCACTGTCATCATATTTTGATTCTAATATTGTTGAATGGTGATTGGTGCATGGAAGTGACATGATTTGTTTCCTTGCCTGGTTGAAAGTTTCCAGTCTGGTGCACCTCTGGTGTGGTTGGGTTCAGTCAGAGGTGTGCCCTGTTGCACCTGTAACCACACCCACCAGTGATGTCACATGGCACTGACACACCCTTCAACATCACAGCAGCAAAGTGAGACACTGGAGATCAGAAAAAAAACAAGCTTTTCAGCTGCTGTTAACAGAAATGTGTGTTGTGTCTGTGATTTGAATAATAACCATGCATTGTCCACACATCTTTTCTCTTCTTTCTTTCAGAGCATGATTCTGGAGCTGTCTTCAATCATGAAGAAGTAAATTGAAAATGACTGTTTCGGGACCAAGCTAGAGGCATATGGGAGTTCTAAAGGGTCCGAGGGATCCTGATCGCCAAGCGACTCTCATCCTGTCTCTCGACTGTAACTTTATGTTTTCACAGTGTGTTTATACAGAATGTATTGTGCATGAACAACAACTTCAGTTCAAATATGTTAACATGACATTCCACAGACAAAAAACACCTCATAATTTGCTTCATGTACTGCTCAAATTATATCGCCAGCACCCGATTTTTATATTGATAGTTTGCAAACTACTTGCTATTTGCTATTTAGGGTTGTGTGTCGTTTTTGGAAACCATTCATGAATCAAAATGATATTTGGCTCAAAGCATATGTGACTGCTCATAAAATGAGACCAATCGCCTGTTGCAAAGATATTTTGGCTGACTATTGTAATTAAAGATTGTGGAATTGGCAACCACAAAAAAAGATGAGAGAACTCTCTAAACCAGTGTTTATGGTTGATCATACAGAACGAGCTGGAGGAAAAAGGGCTCTTCAAATTCAACATTTTGTTTGGACTGAGAGTAGCCTGATATTGTTTCTGAATATATCTGACAAGTTTAAGCTTTTATTGTCAATGTTTCTGTTGTCCTGTTGTTTTTTCTATTAAACACTTTTCCCTCTTCAGCAGGACCAAACTGTTTTGTGTTTAGTCTTGAATGGCTTTAATGAAGCTTACAGTGTGACCATGGTGATGTCAGCCAGTTGGCTAGCCAAAACTCCACAGCAAGATATCTCAACAGCTATTCTGTCCAGATTATTATAACATTTTGTGTGGAGCATGAACCTGGCTGATAGTGATAACCCCGTGGCCTTTCCTCTGGGTCAAAAAGTCTACTTATACATGAACATTACTGGAAAAACTAATAGGCAGATTACTATGTACTATGTTTTGTTCATTACTTTGCCTTAGAAATGAATGCTATAATGTTGCTACGTGTCTGTTGGATGGATTAAGCAACTGTTTGTTAACATGTTCACCACATCGAATTTATAAGACTTAAAACTTTATAAGGTTGTATGTCAGTGTTGTGTTTGTAGCTTGTTCTGCTGCCCCCAAGTGGCCAAAAAGATCAATTACTGTAGCTTTAAAAGTGACCAACATTTTGTCATGTTTTTGCAAAAACATCCAAAAAACACAAAACGTGATATGCATGTTTCTTTATTTCATAAAGAGAAATGGTGTCTAGACAAAAAAGTCATTTATAGAACACTAGCAATTGAAATGAATGAAAACGGGGTTTGCACAATACCGTATTTACAATGGTTATTAAGTCATTTTAATTAATTAGGGTCATGTAGCATTTAAAAATTATAAAGGTAAGAACTCTTAGTAGAGAATAAGCAAATAACAACTATTTCAAATTGACAATATTAACACAAAACAGTCATCTAGAAAAATTAAAGAAAAAAACAACAACTTGAACTACAAGCTTAAGAGCTATTACATTAAAAATGATGCACCAAAATCTACTAATACAATAGTCCGTATAATCTGTGTAAAAAGCATGTAGAAAAAACACCTGATGCAGTTTGCTGATACAGTCATTGACCAGTTATGAGAGGTATGAAGGATTTCACAGGTAGATAAGTGTGAGAAAGTCCGCACTGGTGACTCGGGGATGGGGGCCCAGGCCCCTGCATACACTCACTTCACTTGAATGTGAACTATGGCCTCTGCAAGTTCTAAGGCAAATATCGGAGGTGCACTTGTATCCATGTAATGCTGACCCATCCCAAAAGTTGGATTAAAGGCAAGGTGAGGAAACTCATCCCTTGTCTCTTTCCACAACACCAAGAACCAGTCCAATTGAACCGAGCGATTTTTACATTGCAAAAATTGATCAAACATGACATGACACCTATTTGTAAACATTTTCCATTTTTTATATTTTACTCAATGATTTTTGAGCCTGCGCATTCAACCAGAATATCAGATTTTTTTTTCTTTTCAATAAAGTTTAGCAATCTGTGAGAAAGGCATGTTTTTGTTCATATTCTTTAGAACAACCTTTGGAGTTGAAAAGCCAGTGTTTGTTTCAGAGAAGCAGCAACAAAAAAAATTGAACTAAACAAGACAAATGCACAGCAAAAAAAAAAGGTATAAGCATTCAATTACAGAGTTACAGCAACATGCCTGCTGTAATGGCCATAACCAAAAAAGGGTTTGGCCTGCACAAAGTAACCTGGAGGATTCCTCAAGTATCAAATTCATTTTAGGCGTTTTCTATGCATAGAATTATTAATGTCACAATCATTTTAAAGCTGCACTAATCAATATTTTTATGTGAACAATGGATAAGATGACTTTGTGTGATGTGAAAGCTCGTAGTGACGAACCAGCGGATAATTATCACCAACTCTGCATTTCCCTTGCTTCTTTTAGCTACTTGATTTGGTTTTACAACCAGCAAATTCTGCTCTCATCAATCTTGTTTCCAGCACCAAAAAAATAGCTTTGAAAAACTCATTGTGCGCTCTCAGCCCAGCACCAAAGTCAGCTACGAGCTGGTGAGTAGGCAACTGTTTGCGAAATTGTTAGCCATTAAAAACTTTATACATGGTGATAATATGCCAATATGTTTTTCTATTGCCCACAAGTGACCAAAAAAATCAATTAATGCAGCTTTAAGTAATGTTAACAAATCATTTTTAAGGGACGTTTTAGTTGACTCTCAAACAAAGTAAGTCAAAAAAAAAAGAAAAAAGTCTGCTTCAGAGTGATGTAGGGAGCAGGTTCAAATGTTTGGCACCCTGAGACACTGAAGGGTTGGTCTACCCAAATTACAACATATTTTCTCCCTTACCACTACTGGTATCTAGCCATGCATATAGTTTTGGTTTTATTCACCAAAGTTTTGAGCTTCTTTAAGATTTCTGCCACCACCCCAATAGAATGGAGGAGAATGGAAGTTTGATTTAATTCAATTAAAATGAATTAATTTTTCATTGGAACTACAAAAAAAATTCGTAATGTGATTATCCAGATTAAAATGACACTACTTCTGCAAAGAAATCTTACTTCTTTTTTTTAATGTAATTTATGTAATTTTTCTGTAATGACAAACAAAATTCTTCCACTGTGTTAAGAGTGTATGCAGAAATCTCAAAAGACAGATATCCCAAAACCAAATATAACAAATACAACCAAAAGCACAAAAAGCTTTTCTGACTGGAGAGTGTGCTTCAGGGGCCTCTGTTTGTTGCATCATCTCCTCATCAATCAGAGGGTTTCTTAAATTAATTTATCATCCTTCAATAGGTAAAACAGAAATCTGCTATGCAAAACCAATCTGAAGAGACATCCATGGGGCTTTGTTACAATAGCTTTGATACAACACAAACTTCATGGATTAGTTTTCTCCAAACAGAAAAACATAAAGTCAGTGTTCTCCAATGCAACACCTGGCTTTGTCAAATTAACAAATGAAATAGTACACAAATAAAAAATGTGTTGCATAATGTTTGCAGAAAAGAAACTTCTGTAATGTAGGTGGTGGTTACACTTTCGTTTTCTGGCTTGATCCTGGTAGAATCTCCACATGGTCAATTGGTAAATACTCTTTTGCTTCAGTAAATATGTGTACGAATGAAAAGAGCACAAATAGGAAAAAGGGCTGAACCACTCAGGCTGTCCCACAACGTTTGTACTGTGTGTGTATATTGTATGAATATGTGTATATGCGTGCATGTGTTTGTGTGTATGCGTGTGTGGGTCTATGTACTCTATGTACGGACTAGTCTTTGAATTGTTAAAAGATTCAGGTTTACAAAATACACTCAACTCTGTTTGGCTGTAGAGCAGAAGCAGTCTCACGTGTGAGATCAAAAATGAAACCACATCTAAAATGTACATCAGTTGAAGTCAGGGAGAGGACTACAAATCCCAGATTTATTTGGCCAAAAACATCTTTTAATTTAATTTTGTAGCTTCAAAATAATCTTAAAGGGTAAAACACTGTGCCTGTCCCATGTAAAACACGCATTTTTTAAAAATCACCCAAAGCTGGGTGGAGGAATAGGTGGTGTCACGGGGTGTGACTAATTGCTAGGCTAGCTTAGTAGCACCCACATTTGATCTGCTATAAATGGCTACACGGGGTTTACTCTCACCTCTAAGGTAAATAAGTATCTACTACAGCACTTGCTATTTAGAATATCTAGGATTTCAAACCTTTGTGCTTTTAACAAAGTAGATGGTGTTCATTAAAGGCTGTGCATGAACTGCACAATATACTGTTTAGTAAGGTCATGCATTTTTAGTAATATATTATTACAAACTTGAGCAAAACCCAAAAGTTCCGATCCCACTATGTAGACTGATACAGAGAGCTGGACCGGCATTTAAATAGCTGGGGTGCAAACATTTTGTGCCCACTTCAAATCTTGGGTCATCAAAAGGGATGGAGTTCCAAACCAGGAGAGGGTGTCCAACTCGAGTTTTAACTCCCAAAATGGAAGGAAATAGAAAGTATTTAGAGGTTTAATTTAAATTGCTGACTACATTTTTTCTTTTGGTATAATTCTCCATACAGTCTGTATGAATGTGTCAAATGCTCAGCAGCACCAAAACCTTTGCAGGTGAACGTCACCAACTCCACAGAAGTGACCAGTGGAGAGGTTTGAAGCGTTTTAGCTTAGACATGACTGTAGCAATAGCAAGACAGGGAAGGCTGAACAATGTTTTTTTGACGGCAGAGATTACTGCTAAAAGTTACCAATATTAGAGGAGAGCGTTGGTAGGTATCATGGAGAGGGGAGAAATCAACAGTTACAATGACGTACTTTGGTTGGTTAAAGGTCCCATATTGTAAAAATTGAGATTTCCGTGTATTTTTTTGATTATAAAATAGGTCTAGGTGCTATATAAATACTGTGAAAGTATCAAGGCACTGTGCCTTTAAACGAGCCGCCAGGACTTCCGTAAGGTTGTGATGTCACAACTATACAGTCACCGCACTCAGCCACGCCCCCAGCAGGTGATTTGCTCCAGGCACAGCACGCCCACCAAGTACAGGGACGCTCATCCACCCGCTCAGTCTGTCTAAGTTATTGGAGCGCTCTGCTCAGGACTACTCGTCAGGTTTTTGGAAGTTGTTCAGTTTTGTCTAAAACAGCTTGTTTCAGACAGACGGTGAACTGAGGGGCTGCATAAAGGGCCAGTAGAAGATACATAAGGACAGTTCGAACTGTGAATCATGCAAAGCTACTCTAGTGGAATCCCAGAATAAAAATATTGAGCTGAAATGAGCATGATATGGGTCCTTTAAACTTAGCGAAAGCAGTAGTTTTTTGCATTCTAATAAAACCATTGTTGTTGAGCTAAAATCCTGAAGGGTTTGCATGTTTAATAGCAAGCGCTGCAATAGATACTTAGAGTAAGGATAGTAAACTTCAGAAAGACTGTAGAAGAATTACTCAATGAGAGACAGAAGATAGAAGCTGGTGGAACAGCGGCTAGCCTAGAAGTGACATTGGCTTCAGTGGGGGCCATTTTGGACTGGGGCTCTAAAGAGCGATGAATAAAGCTTCACATTCCAATTGAATTCAACCTTTGCTCCATGTGGCCCTGCTCGTACATAAAGTCCGCCTCTAGTGGGGGTTGTGATAATTCAGCTTGTTTATACATAGACATTTTAAAAAGTATCATTTTAAAAAACAGACTGCTCCAGAGAGAATTCATGAGGCAAACAGAAGCTAGACAAACTAACTAGGCTTATAGCTATAGGGAGCATGCATGCACATCACAGAGTAAGATGTTCAAACAAATGCACAATTAGGGCAAACATGTTACTATCTTATATGATTGTTACTTAATCATTTGGACAACACATACACTGTTTTCACGTCAAATGAATTCTGAATTAGCTTATTCAATTCCTAAAGAAATACAAATATAAGGTGTGAACAATCTTATACTAAAACATTAGCTTTCTTTTGTGTTTAGGTTTCAGATACGTCTTCTTCATAGAGATATTTTCAATTGTATCATATAATCATATCAACGAGATGCTTCCTCCTGAAGTGCCAATTTAAGTGCTTCAGTCTCAGGATTTGAAGGGGTCCGAAACAAACACGAAGACCCTCATTGAAGTGCTAAATGGCTTTGAGCGGGGCCGAAAACAAAGTGCCTGAATTAAGTAAATTTTTTCCTTTTTGTCAATAAGTTTTTATTTTATTCAGAATCAATTTGAGAAAATTTAAGTATATGTGACTTAGATGTTGGCTACGATTTTTGCTCTTTTCGAACATCAAACGGCAACACTAGAGAAACCCAAAAGCGTGTCTGCGAGAGTGTACACAAATAGCATCTTTAAATACTGATAAGAAATAAGATTTCCTCCAAAAAAAACACAAGGCAGAACTCTGTTTTTTTCACATTTAAAGAGGTGTCAAAGGTGGAGCGGAGCTGGCCTGAGCCACTGAGCTAACTTTTACACATGCATGGGGCTCCAAATTTGACGTGTGTGTGTGCGTTGACGCATGTGTCTGTATGTACTGTGTGTGTGTGTGTGTCTACATGTTTATCGAGCTGATTTCCTGAGTATAAGAACACCCGCCGTAATGGGGAGTATTCGTTAGGCAGGACAGGAAACAGCAAAGCAAAGATTTTCCCTTAGCGAAAAGGTGCTTGATATAACCCCGGTGAAAAGAAACATCTAAGCCTCTACCTGTACAAAATCACTGTTACAGTCATCATGCTCCATACTATATACATTTCTGCCAAACAAGCACTTGAAAGTCACTGTTACAACATCCAAATACAATGGTATTGCTGATGAGTGGGAAATAAAAATAGCCATTTAACCGCCTGCAAAAAACCTTTTTTTCCTTTCAATTCAGTGCTGAGGAAGGCAAAGGAGGAATGTTTTCTCGGTTACAGCCTGTACAAACTTCTCCTGTACAGAAATACAAATGTGAGACGCTTGAAGACATTTTTGCATATGAACATTTTACAGTCTAACTGCATCGTAACTTCCTCGCATACAGAAGCTGTATTCGTGTTTATCATGAATTAGGTTGAACATTCAAAGGATTTTTTTTTTTCCTGAGTTTGAATTGCTGTGACGAAAAGGGCCACTGAGATATATAGCGAGAGAAGAACCACAGACAGAGAGAGAGAGAGAGAGAGAGAGAGAGAGAGAGAGGTAGAGAAGATTGATAGAGACAGAGTGGGAAAAGAGGAAAAGAGAAAGGCAGGAACAGAGTTACTGTTGGTACACAGAGAGACAAAGAGAGCTGCTGTTTAGGTCCGATGAGGTTCAACTTTGAGTTGTGATGTGTGACACATGAAGAACAGAGTCTCCACTGTAGAGGATGCTGCCGGGGCGAGTATAGCACCATTGTAAGGGTTTGGTGAGAAGTTCCCACTCTGTCATGGTAAGAGGAGAATACCTGGAGAACAGTATTGCTGCTGTTAAGACAACTTTAGTGTCAACCGTTCAAAAAGAACAAAAACAAAACAGCACAAAAGACATAAATACAAACAAAGCTTGTTTTTCAGTGAACACTGGCGGAGGCTGACCGTCTCAACAACCCAGAGAGAGGGTTTGTCACAAAAGTAAAATTAAATAATAAAAAAAAAAAAAACATCAAAAACTACAACACAGAGGACCACCTCTACTTAGTACTGTCCTTCCTTGGCTGCTCGTCAGTTGTACATTTGTCAGTCATTTCCTGGCAAAAATCAACCGTTACCGTCTGGTTGGATTTCTCCACGGAAAGCCCCGACTTTGTGTACAAACTGGCGTCTCGGCCATCCATATCTCCGTCTGCCCCGTTTCTGACGGCCGAGTCGGGCTCGCTTTCTGAGGGGCCGGAAGACCCGTGGAAGCTGGGCTCCGGAGTGGCCGAGCCCGAGTGGGTGGTGAGGTCGATGCTGGTGGTGGTGTTGGGGCTCGGGGCGGGCTTGGGCTCGTGGGCGGCGTTGTTGCCGGCAGTGGAGTTGGCGGGCCGTAGCACGGGGCAGTAGTGGTGTAAAGACTGGACCTGCTCGGGGCTCAGCTGGACGTCCCTGCACACCTCCTGCGACAGGCAGGAGAAGTTCTCCCACAGCTCACCCATACATGCCTTCAGCTGGTTCCTCTCTGTCAGCAGCTTCTCCTTCTCACACACCTGCACACAGAATATGACTCACTTTAAAAGGGGACCTGTGTGCCGTATGTTATCTCATTACGCTCATCCTTCTGATGTAATTGGTAACAAACAATTTATCCCATGTGAAAGACCCAAGCTAGACAAATATAGTTATAATATATTGTGTAGAATTCCAGGAAATGCAACGAAAAATACCAAATTGTTTTTTGCCAAATTTACGTCTCTACCACTTTCCAAATCAAACCCACACCCTTGCCAGAAGGCACTCTGACGGTGTGAAAATGCTGATGGAATGGGGCTGATCTAAACAATGCCCGCCCATCTGAGAGTATCACATCCTGTTCAGGTGGTGGTTGAAGAATGTGTTACTCCTGGTGACAAGGTTTCTCATGAAGAGAGTGGAGTCTCATGGACAGATGACGGTTGATGACAGTTGGTGTCGGTGGAAGGAGTTGACTCACCAATTTTCTGATCTCGCACTCCAAGTTCATGATGCAGTCGAGCTTCCTCTTGCGGCAGCGCTGCGCCGCAATGCGGTTCTTACTCCGCCGCCTCACGTCATGGATAAACTCGAGCTGCTCCGAGGTCAGTTTGTGCATTTTCACCAACATTTGGAAGTCGTTCCGTGGAAGATTTGTGATTTGATCTACAGGGAAAGGCAGCTTCACCTGGAAAAGGAAGGAGAAGACATTGTCATTTATTTATTATCGAGCATTACGGTGGACGGAAGTTTCCCATACAGTTAATGTATAAAATACTAAGTTCATCTTTCTTTTGTACGGCGTCTCGAGTGTCTAAAGAGTCTCCTCTTGTCCCTCTTAGCTTCAATCGATACAGCTCACATTTCACTCACAAGTGACTCCCAAAGACGGTCTCTGTGATGTAAATGTATAACAGTATTAGTAAAGTGCATATAAGTCAAAAAAATTCAGTAGCACTTTAGAAGTCTATATCTATTGTGGTAGCACACTGGACTTCCACACTTTGGAGCCGCAGCGATTCACATGAAGAGAATTTACGAGGTGCAGTCAATGTATCTTTGTGCCTGCTACAGTTACCACATTTGACCACAAGATGGCAAAAGAGCACTGCTCAACATGCCTCACAGAGCAGGACTTGCCTCATTTTTAACATGTAGCACATTCTCAAACAGAGGGGAAAAGGTGATGCAAGAAAAGAGTCCCTCTCCATCTGTCCCTTAGCACCTGGAAAGGTGCCAGTATGACAGATTGAGGGGGGCAGTGAATTGTCAACCTGATCCAAATCAGTGTCAGGTGATTTGTGGGGCGCGAATATCTGCACTGGCAAGTAGCAGCAGTCTTCTTGGGGGCCATAGAACAAAAGAATTAGTGGAATAAATGCAGAAGTGATTTGGCGGTGCGGACCAAAATCAGAAAGCCGCGTGTTATTTCTTCACTGATATGACAACATATCAAGGTTGGATGTGTTTATTCTCTGCTTCTCAGTTTGGAGAGCAACAATAAGTCAGCCTCTCTCCCTCAGGTGATGGCAAACCTTATGATAAGCACATCATAGGCAGATCCACCCCAGCGTATCTGTGTACACCAGGGAGCTGTAGCTTTAGGCAGCAAGTGAAGCAGTGGAGGCGTAACAAAGAGCCAGGGGAAGACAGCCGGAGAGCTTGGCAGAGATGAGAGGAGCTGCAGCTCTCTTTCTCCTCTCGCTTTCGCTCTCCCTCCCTGTGGCTGCCTCTGCAAAAATTGCAGGAAGAACAAAGTCAAACAAAGGAGGAAGACAGGAGAAAGAGGAGCAGTGATGCGACTCCACACTCGCGCTGCTCGAGCAGGACCAGATGCTCCCCGGGACCCTTAACCGCTCAGATGACTGCAGGCAGAGGCTGCAGCAGAGGCGGCTCGGCTCTGTGTCTCCACCAGACTGTGCACAGCGGTGGCTGACGCGTCACCTGGTGTAAACGCCGCACTCAGGGGGATAAAGCAAGGTGCCTACTCATGACAGAATCCAAATCTAGATGTCAATCTATCCCTGAGAGAGAGAATGGCTTGAGTTTCCTCATTAGACGCGCAGCCCTCTGAGCTGCCAGGAGCCCTACTTCTCATCTCAGCTCGACATCTGCATGCAGACACATGAATAAATAATGGCCCGAGCTTTCAAGGCCATACTCAGCTCTAGCTACTTTGCCAGGGCATGACAACTCCAGCCTCAAAGAGAGGCGTGGGGAAAGATATAAAACATCAGTGCGAGCTGCCAGCTTCATCTAAAGCAGAAGAGAAGATGACTCTGTTTGTTATTAGATTGCTTGCGTACCATAATGCACAGCAGCTACAGAGGTGTGAGCTTTTCCACCGCAGGATCAAACCAGGCTTCAAAAACAAGGAGGAAGGAGACGCTGCGACCTTGTGTGATGATTTCTTTCCCCCCCCCATGCACCAGTCACTGGTACGCAGGGGGGCAGCTAAATTTAGCCGCTCCACCGCGAGAACCAGTTCAGCAGTAAGGCTGGGATGACAGAGTGCTCTCCAACAGCGGTCATAAATTCACAGCCAACTGTTCTGGATTTACATTTGTTTCTCAATTCTCCTCATTCTTCCCTTTCTCTGGGTCATTATGCTACAAATGGGGTACAGAGTGAAAAGTAGGGCTCATCTGTTACCAGGACCAGCGCTGTGCTGGGCCTCAGGCCCGACACTGCGCGTCGTTGTATTTAACACATAGACGTGAGATTGATATTGCTCTTCTGACCTCACTCACGGAAAGAAAGCAAATAAACCTATTTCTCAAAAATGTTGCATTAAAATGACACATCATTTTGGTAAAATATTGTTGCATGCTCGTAAAAATGATCTAATCCAATCCTGATGGATGTTGGTGGAGGACCCGGACTGGGGGGGGGTCACTGTGCTCTGCACTCACCTGCAGTCTCTTGACCTGCTGTGAGGCTTTAACATTCACTTCATTCCCACAAAATCACTTTCTCTTTTGGCAGAAATTTCACACAAAGGCTCTGTGGCTATCAGCACAGTTATTTTCTCTGGCAGTTTGCTTTGCTTCATGCTATCTCAGTAATTAACCCTGTTACATTTCACATTGTAGACGGGATTGTAAAGCAGCACCACACATGCATGTAGAGTCAGATCTTAATGACGATAATGCTGGATAGTTCAGTAGTAACTGTTCTTTCCCAGGGTTAAGTAATAATCTGATAAACAAACTTGCTGAATGATGTAATCATGAATAATACCAACCTGTATGTACTAGGTTCATAAAAAGCTTTATTTATGTAAGAAGCATTTAGTGTCATGTGGATTTTTCCATGGCTATCTCCGCTGATGCTTTTTACTTTACTGGCAGCAGCAACTGCAGTTTGTTTTTAGTAAACATGAGAAGAAATGGGTAGTTATAACTAAGAAAATGTGTCAAACTTAATCAACAGAAAATCCAAAAACCAACACCAACCAACACAAGTTGCAGTACTGGACACACTGTTTGATTGCCAAGTTATTTCTGGGAATTTGACTGCAAAAACACCACAGCACTGGCCTCCGAGCTGCAACGATGGAGCCAAAATAAACATGACGAGAATCTCGCAGATTACCACTGTTAGGTAGCTGGACCCAGCACTAGCACAGGATGCAAGGCCCTGCAGGGGAATAGAGTCGTTTCTGCGCCCCAGCTGGCCCTTAGGGCCCATGTACTGCGCAGTTTGCTGTAACTCAGCTGTAGCAGCATCCTGGGGATCTCCACTCTCTCCTGATCTCACACTACACACACTATATTCTTCTTTGATGAAATCAGAGTGTTAAAATATCTCCTCTGTTTGCTCCTTTGTCCTGCTCCAATCCAGGAGCGATTTGGGTGGTAATGAAGAGGCACTGGATCTCATTACCTTGTTACTACAATTTTGGAACATGCATCGAGCTAGATAAATATAGAGCTTTAATAAATTACCCATAGTGAAAGGGTAACATCACTTTAAAAGGCACCAGTTACTAAGATCTGACATGTATTATCACTATTGCATATGACTGAAAACAAGTAAACAGCTCCATGGCCTACATTATGAATGGGAAATGGGACTCAGATCACAGCCACATCATATCTGGAGTAGAGCAAAGGTTCTCCGGTATTGTGCAAGGGTAGCGAACTGATATTAAGGTCTGTGTACTTCCTGTCACACGTTCATTGTATTTCATGTTTCGTCTGATAAAAAAAACAAACAAAAACAAACAATGTGCTGATGTGTTAGGACTACTTCCTCATTCCTCCCACTCGCTCTGATCAATATTTGCACTGCTGTGGCCAGACGATACACTGCAATAAGCTCAAAGCCTACACTACAACCAGGAGCTGGAGCTCACAGAGACAGACGCAGAGAGACAAGGAGACAGACTGAGGCACAAATGGTGCCGTGTAGAGAATCATGACACATCCTCAGCTGAGATGCAAGGTGGTTGCACTGGCAAGGTCTCAGCACTCAAATTCTCCTTCAGCGCCGTCCAATCCAGGTGGGATTGTGGCAGCCTACACAACAGAAACTGTGACATTTGTGATTGCATGCTCTAATCTCCTCACTGACTTGAGACCTGTCATGTGCTTCTGCTGGGAAGCCATAGCAAAAGAGCTCAAATCAAGGCCATTAAAGTACGCCTTTACGACACTGAGGTGTTGTAAACTATGATAAAATAAGATTAGCTAACATTAGCCACCACACTGGAGTGTTTTGTTGCTATTGGATTCAGCTTTTATATTATTATATTTATTTGGCAAGTATGGGACAATGGTGAACGCTAAAACATAGTGTGATACTACCACAAGTACAGGAGAGTCATAAAGTTAGTGAACTGGCTCAGTAATATCCCAGTAGTTACCCAGTGACATCTAAGTTTCCTTTAATTGATTATGAATTCAATTTTTTATATTGTGTGGCAATTCTGGGATAGTGATAAATGCTAAGACATTAGCAAGTAATAAAGAGTCATAAAGTCATTAGCTTACGTTAGCATACATAAACTCCAACTGACAGAACTTGTACTAAGTCCAGACTAAAGCCATCATTTTTATCTTATTTCTAATTTCTTATTTAAAATTTCACCCCTGTAGGAAGAGCTAGAGCTCCGTCACACAACACATGATTTTCTTGCAATATAATTAGAGTTAATTCCATCAATGCTGTTGCGTAGGAGGTAAGTCAGACTTCCACTGTAGCAGTATACATTACTGCTGACATAATAAGTAGGACCAATTTACTCTGAGACTGAAACCACAGTGAGAAAATACATCAAAATCCTCTTGGGACACTTCGGTCCAACTTGGGTCCAACTTGGGTCCAACTTAGGTCCAACTTTACATTTGTAAGTGAAGAATATATTTATCTTCCATGTGCTGTCTGCCGTGTGAAGCTGTTAATTGTGCTCTACACAGATATGGCTCATATGAACGTAACAGCCCATAACCACAGAGCAGGAGCTGCCCAGAGACCTCAAGCGACTCTGGCTACCTTGAATGACTAGGCTTTGGAAGGACAGGCCTGCACTTTAACAACTTCCTTCCTCATTGGGATTCACTGTGTCCAGTCCGCGGGCCTAGGCTCCAGCTATTTTTATCAAAGCTGCTTTCCCCCTCTGCCATTTGCTCTGCAAACACAGTGAGGCCAGCCTCCTCCCTGTGTTTGTTTGTATGGCCGAATTACAGAGAGGGCTGGTAGGAAAAAGAGTGGTCCAGGAAGCATGAGGTAGCATTTCTTCACCACATAAAGACCAGGGGGGGGGGGGGGGGGTGTAAGTACCTCTCTGTGACCTCCACCATAATGCCAGTGCAATAAACTGTAGAGCAGGAAATGTTTCAGGGAAACATTCATTCATAGAGACTCTTATCAACAGCCTGTGATAGTGAGTGGAAAGCTGGCAGATAACCCTGTATAAGAGATTTGACAGAGGATACTGTGTGGAGTAATGGAGCGCTCACAATGGCTGACACATACATACATACCCCCACAGAGAAATGACATGGGGAACTGAAATGTCTACTAGTCATTTTGGGCTGTAGCTCAGCGCTGTAAATCAATCCCACATAATTTACAGCAGAACGTTCAGCAGGCTCTTCAAAGGCCCATAAATCTGATGGCGATGGGTGTTGTGTGCCATGCTACGAAGGTAATAATTACACATTACTGCTGAGCCTCTTTATCTTGCAGCTCTAGTTGTGCAGTGGAACTGAATTCTTTCCAACGGAAAAGCACAATCCTGTCATGTAGCTCCAGCCCTTGCAACACACCGACTTTCTCTGTAAATCTGATCACCATGGCAACGCACCACTTTCTCCCTCTCTCCCTTTCTACTCCCTCGGTGCACTTAGAACAGCCCCCTCCTCCAAGCTCATCCAGAATAATTCTGCCTACCAGGGTCGAGCCAGAAGTTGTAAACATTCGGGGATTAGCCCAAACCTAGGGGGGGGTCCGGGGGCATGCTCCTCCGATTTATGGCAGCTATATACACTATTTTTCAAGCTATTTGAGATAATAGAATACCTAAAGATCTGTATTTCATTTGGGAAAAACATGATAGTTGCCCAGGAAAAAAACGTAGAGCCTACATCCTATTTTGTATCTAACTGCTCTCCAACTATCTTCATCATTCTAAAACATAACACCACAGATGTTGAGGATGACTCATTTTCACTCGCAAAAACTGTGTGATGTTACTATTTTCAAGTTACATAACATAGGTAGGGTCAGAATTTGGCGTAAAAGGCATTACTAATCCTGAAACCTATTTTTGTTAATACTACGCACATTTGAATCCAGCGATGTTTGAAGCTTCGGACGTCATCAGTCACATGATTATTCTTCATTTGACTTACTTGATTTGCTCAGGCATAATGTATTGAAACAGTGCCTTTCTTGTTTCAGGAGTGAAACAAGCTTCGGAGCTTCGGGAACTTCTGCCCATCTCTACTAGCGAGCTATCCACAGCTGATATTAGCTAGCTAACCAGCAATCCATAATAATAGAACTTTTGCTCCACTGATTTGCCGATCTAGTCAAAGTGCAGTTATTTTAAAAACCGAAGAGATTCTGGGCTTTTGAGAAAACATTCGGGGCTGAAGTCAAAGAAGCCTCCCCCCACCGCTCCGCCGTTGCTGCCTACACCTCAAGCAAGCGTCACTGAAAGTAATATCACAAGAGTCAAGATAGCCTGGTGATATCATGGAGCCTTCTGGAGCCAAAAGGTCACAAGTTCAAGCTCTGCAGCAGCCACCTGCGATGTCACAGTCCAGAGAAAGACATGTGACCGGCATGGTGGTGCAGTGGATAGCACTGCTGCACGGGAGGTAGAGCAGGGTAGAGTGGGTTCAATCCCTGGCTCCCCCCCATTCACATGCTCCCAATGGAGGCCAGCACCTTGCATGGCAGCTCGGTTGCCACCAGTGTGTGAATGTGTGTGCTGTACAAGTTATTGTAAGCATTTCAAATCCCAACCCAGGGATAAAAGAACTCCTTTTCCAAGCTCCTAACAGCATTTAAGAGCTATTTTGGAGCTACGTTTTCACCTGACAGCAACAGAAGGCCTGAGATTCAGATGGAAATTTTAGTCATTAAAGTGATTAAACAGCAGCGCTACAAGGAAGCAAAGCTATATTTTGTGAATTGATTTTATCGTCTTTCAGGTGGGAAATTTGCTCATTCCGATGTTATTACACCTGCGTTGTGCTCCGTCTGTGAATTACAGGGTCCCTCACTGATCTTTACCTGGTAAACAACAACAATCGTCTAGTCTGCAGCTTGGAGTACGTCTGCCCATGTGGATTATGGGAGGATGATTAGAGGATTGGCTATTCATCCTTGTCAGCACTGTCGAGCTGCGCTACAGTCTCGTTATGAGACCGAGCTGAACCTCTTACCCACTCACATTCAACTCCCTGCAACTGCCGCTCCATTAAAACTTTACGGCCATAGCACATCACAGATGTAATGTATTGGTTGTAATCCCTTGGTGACACACTGTATACCTTCACTGCGGCTGGGCATCACAGCTAATTGTCGATAGATCAGAAATGTCAGATGTCGGCTAGGCTTCTCTGAGAATAAGCATATGTAAATGTATAGAGGTGGATTATAGATATCAGTGTTTCTACTGGGATAAAATGAGCTAGTTAGGCTAGTTGGCGCTGGCAGGGAGACAGACTGAGCCTGAGGGAATCACTTCAGAGGGCAGTTCTACCCTTCAATCGCCTGCCGTGCTTCTCTCACACAAGATGATCGACCAGTCACAGTCTTAAAAACATCGTAGCCTCCTACATTTAGACTGTCCTTGTGCATTTGGGCTCACATACACAGACTCATTACACAGATCTCCAGCAGTGCATAAAGCAGATTAATAATATCAAAGCACATCTGTGCCCTTTGGTGGTGTTGTAAATCTTGTACTGAACACTCCTGCTTCAATTACATGATGATTTAATGACTGCTAATGCAGACCTGGAGAGCAGGCCACTGTGATATAATTAGCCATGGTATGCTGAAATTGAGTGAGATGGCTACATTGTGTGTTACATGTTAAAGACAATGTTTTACACTCACCTCTGGCCCTTGCTCCTGTACATGGCAGGACTCGCTGTCTCCCTCTGAGAAGGAGCCTGATTCGTCACTGGAGTTGATGCCGTAGGACTGCTCACATTTGATCTTGGGCCGCACCTGGTTAAAAAGGGCATCCCCTCCCACACTTTGCTCCTGCTGGTCCACATTGAGGCAGCGTGCCACGTTGGAGCATGGCGAGGAGGAGAATTCAAACTGGGGCAGGCTGCAGGGAGAGCCTCCGCTGCCGTCCTCCGCATAGGAGTACGAGGAGCAGGAGCTGGAAGTCCTGGTGCGTGTCTCACAAGGCGGCGAGCGTGGGCATACTTTGATTGGCACTGGGCAGCTGGTGTTGGGCCGTGGGCGGCACAGCATTGGGGGCTCAGAGGAGGTGGTGCTGGGAGAATAGGTCTGGGAGGTGGGCAGGGACTGGCTGGCTCCAGCCCACACGCCCTTTGGCATGTGCTCAGTGAGCTCCATCTCCAAAGAGTTCCCACCAGGGTAGGAATGCGCTGGGGTTCCCAGACGGTTGCAGGCCCCTGAGGAAAATATGACACTACGGCGGTCTATCTCAACTTCCTGTTTGCAGACCCCATCGCAGGAAGCGGACTTGAGGGACAACCCTGCAGGGAAATCGTCCACGTCCTTTGGGGATGTAACAGACAGACCCAGCTCCCCAGTGAAAGGGCTGAAGTCTTTTTTGTGATCTCCCTGAGAGTTTCCTTTGTCCTGGGGGCAGACAAGTCTGTTGGCGAATAGCTGCTGTGATGTGTTGGGCAGACTGGGGAGGTCCACCCCTTTCTTGAAGAAGGCTCGGAGGCAGGATGGGGACTTCGTTCTCTTGGTTCTTTCCACAGATATGGGGTTATCCATCTCCATGGCTATCACACTGTCCTTATTCCTGATGTCCTGCTCATCCCCTGACAGGCACAATGAGATGGCCTCTTCTTCTGCCTGTGGTTCAACTTTGATCTGTGCCAGAGGCAGCCTGCCCTGACCCGGCACTGCCGCGCTAACGCTGCTCTCCTTTAATGTGCTTGGAAAACCTGAGGTACTGGTGTGTGAGGAGGTGTCATTATTGTGCTTGTTGCAAGCCCACTGGTATTTCCTGTACTTGGGGCATCGTGGCAGGTCTGACGCTCCATGCCGATCAAAGTCCAGCCGGCCATCCATGAAGTTACTGGGCATAGCTATTGCTAGCCTATCATCATCAGGGTGTCGAAAGGAGGAGAGGGTGTCAGCACACCGCCGCGCCCTGGGGGAGGTGGGCCTTTCCACCTCTGACTGCATGATCTCATCCTCTGAGTTGTTCGCCTCCGCTGCCACCTTGTGGCAGAGCAGCACGCCGTCCTCCTCGCTGCGCAGCTGAGCTTCCAGGAAGCGAAAGCACGAGTCCTCGAGGTTGTGCATACGCAGGAATTCGGCACAGCGGATGACCTCCTGGATGTTTTCTCTGCTGAGTAACAGCTTAGCAGTGTAGGCAAACTGCAACAATGGGGCGAATCCCCTGGCAGTGACCTGCAAAAAAACAGGGAAATTGCCAGCATTACCATCAGTACAGCCATTGTTCAGAGCACTTGGAGTGTGGTGAGACAACCCGACAGCTCCAACGACCACAAACAAACACTGTTAAGTACCGGTTAATCTTTTTATCGGGTCAGCACTGAAAATTCTACACAGCCGTAAATAAGAACTGGTACTCTGGGGATGTTGGCAGGTTGCGTGTCCAACCTCATGTTCATAATAACAATCTGTGGGACATTCCAGCAGTCCACCACTGTCTGCTCTGTGGTCATATTGTTGGTTTTGCCTACACAAGCGTGTTGCTGGAGGCCAAATGATGGTCATTTTTAAAAAGGAATCATCAAAGATCTTTGTGACTTGTTCAGGGAATTAAAACTCAGTTCCAGGAGCTTTGATACTGATACCAAGCTAAGACTTTTTTGAGACCTTACATGAGAAACACTTTTTAAACAAAGGAAGTCAAAGTTCTTATTAGTTAAATATCATTTAAAAACAAGAAGCCTAAATAAAATGGTCTAAATCTCCAAAACTGTGATTTAAAACAGGAATTATTTGATCACTGAACCATTAAAAAGATTACGAATCTGACTACACATCTGATGCCAGATTTTGGCACTTGACAGTAAACTTTTGGTGCTATGAACCAAATATTGAGATTTGATACCCAGCCCTTATTATACCTGGGACCTTCAGTGAAAAAACTGCTTTGCTACCCTTTTTGCCTTCACAACACTGACATAAACATGTCTAGCAATGCTCTGTGCTGTAAGAGCTCCTCACTTTCAGTGTCGGTGCCCTGCATCCTCAGGTCAACTGCCTGTAAAGCCTAATGGTTTGTAAGAGTACGGCTTATCCCCGTCGTGGCCATGTGGCGCAGGATGATAGAAGGAAGCCTTCCATTTAGACTTAATGCCAGATAATTAGGTAAACTCCTGAGCCTGCAGAAGTCCAGGCTGCCCTCTGCTGCTGTTGTCACTGAGCACACAGACGAGAGAAAGGAGCCAGAGGAGCCGGCTTTAATACAAGGCTTGTCTGCTGTTTGGAGATCAGCAGGAGATTCACACTAGGTTGCGTTCATTACTTTACTCAGGCTCTAGCACCCGATCCCTGCAGTTATATCCTAATGCATTGTCTGGTGACAAACACATTACTGTTAGGTGCTCAGGGAATGCAATCAAATCACACACAGAGAAAAGGTGCGCTCTCAAACGCAATAACAATGGCTTCACTTTGAATCTGGGCTGGTATTGTTTGCTCTACAAAGCACCTTTTCAGAGGCTGAGTGATGTAAAGTCTTTCTTACAAGACTTAACAGAGGCTCGCAGATGTAGGGAGCGAGCAGCACAATGTGGTTTTAATGAGCCCACTGTTTACTGATTGTTTTGCTGCCTTTGTTGTGGAAAACGATAAGATGAATTACCCTAGGTGGAACGGCATTATGTGAGCACTACAGCAGCTTCCAGAGGTCCAGTGGTCTCTGCCAGACACCTCACTCGTAGGATTTTCCCTCCTAAGTAATCATGCTTCAAGAACCACAGAATTTGCTATGTGGATTTTTCCGCTTAGAAAAATAACTACTAAGCAGTATGAGGAAACACACATATGTCAGTGAAAAATAGCTTGAGGTCATCTGAGTGAGTCTAAGAATGTATTAAATCATCTGGTTTTGTGGATTTTCAGGAATAATAAGCATGTGCATTGGGTGGCTGTTTTTTTAGGTTTAAACCTAGTAGATTGATTCTTTATTGACTTCTTCCTTGTTCACAAACATTCTGTGTGAAATTAGAGATAATACATGCTACAGGCTCAGAACTTGACAGCACAAGGGAGGATGTGTCTGTGACAATTTGAATTGGCACATCAACTGTACTAAATTGAATACAAATGCATTTTAGGGGTAATTTAAAAGCTATTTTAACATTGTTCAATTGTTGATTTGTAATGTCTATAGATACATTCTGCAAGTCTCTGGAGGGATGAACAGAATTCTTGCAAAATATTCCCTCATTTGGTGTTTTGATGATGGTGGTGGAGAGTGCTGTCTAAACCCGTTGCTCCAAAACCTCCCATAGGTGTTCATCTGTGTTGAGATCTGGTGACTGAAAGCCACAGGATGAACCCCTTGAGATATATCATCCTGTTTTCACGGAGGTCACATCACTCTCGAAAAGCTATAAATAAATGTGTTTCTTATTTCATACTGTAATTGCAGCACTGTGAAGTGAGGCACTAACAGCTATCACATCTTTCAATATTTCTTTCAGCTGTCCTGCGAAAGCTTGAAATATTTTCCGATGGGTTTATAAGTGAGTACTTGTCGCCCTGTTACCTACATTGCCAATGCAGTGGTGACAATATTTGATCAACCATGCTATAAAAAGCAAAGTAAATATACACTTGCATAATTATTTGCTGTTGGTATGTCTGATTTTGTGCTTAAATCTTAATTCTCATGTTAATTTCACTTTCACATCTTATTACAGCCAAATGTTTATGATGCAAATCATCATACCTGCACCAGTCGTAACAGATGTTAACAGCGTGATATGCTAAATACACATCTGTTTGCATACAGTTTATAAGGTGTAATGAAACTATAAACAGTGTATTTTTTTTGATCTGCAGGGTGCACTCAAGCCGGGTTGAACCTCCACCCTTCTTGTATTATCCACAGGCGGCAGCCTCCCAGCATGCCTCTGGTCTAAAGCATCTTGCAGTGAGCTCTGGCTAACAGACAGTGCAACAGCACCGAGCATATCAGTCATTGTTAAGTGGAAGCTGCTGACTCCATATCTGTGAGGGGGGGGGGTGGCGTGTGTGTCTTTATGAATGTGTGTGTGTGTGTGTGTGTGTGTGTTTGTGCTAGAGTAAGTGGGTGGGTGGGAGTGTGTGTGTCTGAGTGTGACGGATTGGGGGGAGGGTAGAGGCTTTGACTGGACTATCTGCTCTACTGATGAGCACAGCACATCCATGGACATACACACACACACACACACACACACACACACACACACACACACACACATTTCTGTACTTGCTGCAATAATGAATCCATTGAATCTGAATCTCACTCTCTTTGTCACTATACATTGCCTGATGGACTGTCTGAATGGAATTGTCTGAACCTTTAGGCTGATTTGATATTTTTCTTTCTGCATTAAAGGGGTACCCCAGAGATTTACTATTACACGTCCATAAAACTGGGGGACTTCAGAGACATAGATTAGAAAACAAATAGCCAAAATCTGTGCAGCAGAGGCTGAGATATCCTGACTTTTAGTCCCTAAACCAATCTCCCAAAATACTGGATCCTATATTTCCTGTAATGCAACCAATAGCATCTTTTCATTTGACCCTCCTGGTAAATGTCCTCGTCTTGTAGTCTCCAAGCTGGATTTATACACTTTTCAAATTATAGTATTTTATTAAGTAAAGTGCATCATACAAAGTCAATGGAATGATGCAAGTGGGTGCAAACAGTTGTAAATTTGCTCTAGGTGGTGCAAATTAAGGCAAAGAGTCACACTATGGAGTTTATTGTGTTAACCCTCTTAGCATGTTTCATTTTGTGTTTTTGAAGTAAAAGTATTTTACAGCAAAGGGTTTCAACAGACAGCTCCTGCGTAATGTTCCTCAACATTCATTGTCTTTTTATGTATATTGCTGTGGATCTAATGCACTTCTTATTGTATGACTCGTGTGTGGAGGATTGACACATACATTAAGATTCTATTCACATATACAGCACACACAAAAACAACAAAACACAAACCTTCTAGCAAACCTGAGCAAATGTAAACTTAAATTACTGTCTCTTTTCATGACCACGCACACACACACACACACACACACGCACACAGTTAGGTGCTGTAGATCTAGCCATGCCGACTGTCATGGTGAGGCAGTGGTAGCTTAAATGAGGCTGGGTGGCGGGTCGGCTGCATCCAGGGCTGCTGATAAACAGCAAAGCTGCTAGAGGAAAAGTGCTGAGCGTACCAGGGATCTATTTTCAGCTAGCATCAGCAGCTGCTGCCTGCACCATATGTGATTACTCCACTGTTACAACCAGCACAACAGCCTAATGAAGGAAAGCGTTAAGGGAGCGACACAGGATGGAGGGAGGGAGGGGGTAAATACTGAGGGAGGATGGACGGAGCAGAGAGGAAAATCAGAGAGGAAGGGAGACGATCACAATGCTGGAAACAAACTGTTAAAGGAAGAAGATGATGAGGATAGGGAGGATACACAGAGTGTTTCCTGTTCATTAGCTGGCTTCCATGACATTTGAAGCATTTCAGCTGTTAGCAGCACTTAGTGTATGAGTTAAAACAATGAGAAAAACTCATCAACTTGACAGACTGGGGCCATTTTAGGCTAACACAGCCCTGCTCTGCGTTTGGAGTGGCCAGGCTATACCATTACAGGACAGGAAATTACAGGCAGTGGCCAATCACGGACCCAGACAATTCGCATGACATTTCTTGGAAGGCTGCCAAATATCCTTTCATAAACAGGCTGAGCAATACCACACCACCCTCCCCTCTCCTCCCTAAATCCCTCTCTCTCTTACCTCACCCAGTGCTTCTCTCTTACATCGGCCTTTCACCTCCGTAGAAGAGAGGGCTAATTTATGCAAATGTGCTTCAGTGAATTCCTGCATGTCATGCATGCTAATGAGGACATGGCAGGGCATGACAATGGAGTGCTTCCCCACGCAAGAGAACACACTCCATCTCCATTGGAGGGGGCAGCCACCGCTTTAATATCAGATCTGCTGAGTAACCTGAAATTAACCTTGTGTTCGCAGACAAACAATAAGGAGCCTGAGTCACGCCACTGATGGGAATGAAACAGGCGCTGTGCTGTACACTGTCATGACGCCATTATGGGTTAAGCTGTTATGGTGGAGGAGATGACAGGAAATGTGCAGGGACAAAGGAAAGCCTTTTATAAAGACAGCTTAAGCAGACACACGGTAACTTACGAACTGTCCCACAGCTTGCATTGTAAATACATTATAGTGAGAAATGGATGATCATTACCTGGCTCAATGTCAGGTCAAGTCTGATATGACGAGCTATTTGCATCACATTAGAGTGACTTTCTACCATACCTGAGATTTTGCACATTCCATACCATCGTATTTAAGATTTTATTTTATTTGTTTTCCTACCGTCTGCTTTTGTTGCTGCCAAAAGTTTCATTACTGCTGCATGCTAACACATCTGTACTCTGCACTGTAATACCAAGCAACAATGTAACATTACACGCAACCTATAAAAAACACTGTAATTATATATTTCCATATGTGTCAACCTTCACACGACGATATACAGTATATATTTGATAAGTCAATACTGGCCTACCGCTGTATCAGTCAGGCTCTAGTATCTAAGTCAAATAGGACAGTAAAGGCACTGGATCTGTACATAGTAAGATTTAATGCACACTAGAATCAGTGTTAACAACACAAAGAGGTGGTAAGCACAGTAAATATGTTTCCACATTGATGTTGAGAGAATATAAGGAAAGTGTCATCCTCAGTGACAGCAGACGCTCAGACACTCCTGGTGCTGAGCAGTGGGTAAGTAAACCTCCCCCTGACAGTGGATTAAATCAGATACTGCGCGTCCTAATGCTCTCCCAGTGCAGCTTACTGTACAGGCCAGACACTGGGCAGGACATGACCCCGCCTCTACACTGTTTACGAAACAAGAAGATTGTGTTTGGGCTGGTTGTTTCTGAACGTACAAACATCAAATCGTTGAATTTGTCGAACTTTATATGTGCCAGAACTAAAAAAGCATTACACCTCTTTTGTTTACCATGCTCGTAGTATGGAAGGCTTGTCAGCGCAGACGGATGAAAGTCTGTGTATTGCTTTCATTAAGGGGGATGTTCGCTGCTTAACTGTGCCGGGATTGGAGGTTAAATACTAAGAGCATAAACATTCGGATCACACCACAGGCCGACGCCCGGCAGGCTGGCTGCTCAAGATGCTCCTCTAACCAGCCTCTCACACTCAGACAAAGACCCTGCATTTCCTCTGTCAGCTTATGATATGAGATGTGTCTGTGTGTTGACAGAGAAAGAGAGACCCCCTGCCAGACCAAGGGGGTTGGGTATTAGTGCCAGTACTCCCACCGGAGTGTATCACTCCTCTTTACGCCACTTCCTCTTCATCTTCCACCACCCAACCCCCATCTATATGGAAGGCGGGGCTATGTCCCTGCATGGCTCCTGGCTCCCACCATCTGTCTAATCGGCTGTATTTGTGTGATCGTGTCCTGGCCACGCACTTGGTGTGGGGCCAGACTAAGTGAGGCCCCCTCAGATTAGCCAGAATTGTGCAGGTTGAGCCCCGATCAACTGTTTGACCTGAGGTGGTGGACGGACGTTACTCACCAACCCTTCTAAACCACCACAAGAGCATTACATTTTCCTGTCTCTGGTCTTTCTCAAACTCAAGACTTTTTAGTTATGAAGCATGAAGTTCAACAAGTTCTCATACCTAAACACCAAAAACAGGTCTTTTGGCTGTGTCTATGGTTAAGGTGTGGTTAAATGTGGATAGCTAGACCTACTGGGTTAAGGTAAGGGCACCATCAAGTTGTTGTCAACGGTGTCTGACACAGTGCTGACTCAAGCATCCACCCCGAGGTTTTTGGACTGCTGTAACAATGTCCTAGTCAGGTAAATGTAAACATATGTCACTTGCACTTGAAAGGGCAAAGAGTTCTGTCATTTTGCTGATGAGGCCAGTCTCCCATTGTCAATTGTGTTTGGCCCAAACCAACGTGTCTGCCTCAACAACTACTGGCTAGGTTGCCAATGCATTTGTTTTTGAAAATATATGATGATGATTGGGGGCTCCTCCTGGCTGAACGGAGGTTCACATGATGTGTGGAGTCTTGAGTCTTTTTGTGAGTGTTTTCTTTCGGGATGAAAAATGTGCAGCGTTCCGTGGCTCATGACTAAGGAAAGAACTGACAAACAGGAGGTGGTTTGAGGTCTGTGAACCAGCGCCCTGCTGAATCACAGTGCTGCCTGCTCCCTTTTTCCAGAATAGAAATCAGAGAGGGCACAAATGGTAGCACTGATGATCCGCCACCTTCTCTCCAGTTCTCCAAAATGATTCACTGATGTAATAACGATAAATTACGTTTCTGCTGCAATTTAGGAATAACAGTCCAATGTACAGTAGTGAGGATTATCCAATTCTCAACATCAGCCTCGGACAGGAGAACAAAAGCAACATGCTGCGCTGATAACTAGCTGACAGCACTATGCTGTGATCATGGTATTGAGGATTGAGTCACATCTTTGCACTCAGTTCCACTATATGGAGGTCTTTTCTGTTTGTCACAGTGAAGACTGCTACTCTCCAGTGAAGTGCTCTCTTTAGAATTCCTCTCCCTGGCTTGTGTTTGTTGCACGCTGATTCTTATGAATCCCCCTTTGTTCTTACACTCACAAGAAATACGATGTAGAGAAACACTGTGTGTGTGTGTGAAGCCTCTATCGTCCAACATGGATGTTGTGCTTGTCTGTTCCTTCCCCCTGCCGGCTGGCCCGGAGGACAGCATCGCTGAGATAAAGCGGGATTGTTTTGTTCCCATGATGTGACGGCCAACAAAGCCCCTTGATGAAACTGGCTGCCCCTCTGCAAGCCCACAATCACATTAGATATAGATGATGTCACTCATCCATGCCAATGGCGACTCCAGGGGCAGCGGGGCCATGAGAGAGGAGTGATGAAGATGGTGGGGGAGGTGGTCTTGTTTTCACATTTCATCTGCACCAACCTCCCCCCTATTTTCCCGAACGCCAGTCGAGGTTCTTCCAATTTGCCCTTTGTTTCACATAGGTGGCCGCCTTCGATGGCTGCTGGATGAGTACACTACACGACTGGAGGCAGACACACGAGTGTCACTGAAGTGTTGCTAACCTTGCACACAGACACAGACCAGTGAGGGTTGAGCAGACCCAGCCCACCCCCTCCCCACATCACGACGGAGCTCAGACACGAGGCAGGGATGCGTCAGCATGCTTCAGTCACTAACCGTAAAGCAAAGGGTGACAGGGGACCTTAAAAAGCTTGACTGGCCACATCAATGAAATGACATTACTCCGTGATGCGGCTGACTTGTCTAGACATTCAAAATTCCACCTTAAATAGATGAATACGGTCACAAAAAGAACTATTAGTAAAGTAAATTCTGTTTCTAAGCCAATTTGTTGTTGGTCTTGTACTTGAGTATTTCCTTTTGCTGTTCAATACGAACATTCGACGATTCGTTCCTTTATTGCAACGTTTTATCGACGGGACGTTCAGGGTGACAGTGACCTTCAGTTATGTAGTAAACAAGCCATGTTAGCCCTCCGAGCTAATGCGTGCTAACTACTCTAACGACGGATCAGAAATGAAAAGTCAAAAGCCAGAGACTATATTGCATTAAAATGCTGTGAGCTGTAAATTCACCACTTCTAAGCAGCTGCCTCCGCCTCACTCCGGCTCATCCTATAGCTGAATATAGCTGAAGAAAATGCTGTTTTTGGGAGCCAATTGTCCAGTATCGGTCTAACAGGTGGGTGTCGTTTTTTTTGGTGTTTACTAGAGCACAATGTGTTTTACAAGATCACAAAGTTCTTCAAAGTTCTAGCCTATTAACTGTGCTCTCAAAATGCACCAGAATGAAGCATTTAACACCAGATATAAAAATGTTTTAATCGTTTTACGTCAAGACATCACCTCATTCATTTTCTACCATTGACACTGACACTTCAATTAGATTAGTGATCATGAAAATAATGGATTGGTTGTGCAGCTTTACACAGTATATGATTGTATTGGCAGGGAGTTGTTGAATATGATGTAGTTACCTCTAGTTTCCACTGTGACAGAATAAAGCCAATATATTCATTATATGTTGTTTTGCCATTTAGATAAAATAAAACTATATGAATTGTTCAAATTGATCAGGGATGGACAAAGGGAAGAAGGCTTGGTGAAACTCCCTCTCTGGCACATTAAAGAGTCATTGAAAGATGTTACTTTCCACACTCCATATCACACCTGAAACACACAGAAACTCATGCATTATTCATGCGTGCAGTGAGTGAATAAAAGGGATGCTGCTTTGAGCATCCAGGAGCTGTTCCCCGCAGTCACTCTTTGTTAAGGAGGGGGGAAAAAAAGCCCCTGATGCTCATTTTACAAAAGATGACAATCTGACGGTGACTTCTTTTTCAATGAGCACGGAGACAACGTCGCTTGACAGGCGTTACTTCATTAATGCATGCTGGCCTCAGTGAGGAGCCACAGCTCCACAGCACATGCAGGATGTGCCCCAGTTTTCAGCAGCACATGTATGTATGTATGCACATGTGTGTGTGTGTGTGTGACATCAATATGTCAGAGGGGTACTTTCATCATGTGTTCAGTGGAGGAGCTCTGACGGGGATCAGTTGAAAGTGACAGTGTGAGAGCTGAGGTGAGCAACAGTGAGGAGTGTTGCTGAACCCGATGATCGCTGAGCCCGAGGTGGCGTTAATCTTGCCAAAATTCTACCTGCTGCCGACAACGGCGGCTGACAGGTGCTAATTGGCAATCACAGCCCTTTGTGCTCGGTACTGCACTTTTTCACACCTTTCACTGAGGCTTAATTCTCCAGTGAATGATAGATCAAATTTAAACACTGTTTTACTGCCATCCTCTCACATGACTGCAAATAGACAAGGAAACAAAAATAACACAAAATAAGGTTAGGGTTAGATTTTTGGAAATTGCCCTCAGAGAGGGCCTAAATAAAATAAAAAATATTACTTCTAATTTTGTAATAATGTTCTCTAAATAATTCATTAGTGGTATTACAGTGGACACAGTACACTGTACTGTAATTTCTAGGGCTTTGTTTGTGGCCATAATTTGAATTCTGAGCTATGTTTTTTGCTTGAGGTGGAGGGCTGTAGTCCAGTGGTCACAGTTCATCACTGTGTGTGGCTATGGATGCAGGGGGAAGGTGCAGGGAGTCTGGTTAGTATTGCTTTTGTACCGAGTTTTAGTGCTGCATTGTCTGAAAGTCAATAGCATTTCCACCCCTGCAAGAGAAAACTGTCAGGGAAACAACGCATTTGATGGACGTACCTCTTCCGGAAGGCTAACGACCAAGCCATTGTCGGCCTGGCCCACCAGCGCCTGGAGAAAATACTCGCTGCAGGCGGCCAGCACGGCCCGGTGCCCGCGGAACTCCTTGCCCTCAACCAGGACAGTCACATCGCACAGGATATCCTGCTTCCGCTGGTCGTTAAGGCAGAGGAGGATATTGGTACAATGAACCGTCGACTCATACACATACATGGGAGCTTCAGGCTTCTCATCCACGGACATTCCGCTCACGCCCTGTAAATAGAAGCACAACAGAGGGGGGTCAGCTTACAGCCGAGCCCAGCTAGCACATACCGCAGGGCTGACATCAGCCCTGGCGGGTCTGCTGCAGCCAGCCTCATGATTCAACACATATAAGCCTGACTGATTGCTGCTCTCTGCTTCATGTGCTAACTCCCCTTTAACATTTAAAAGCAAGCAGAAATTGTGCATGCCCCTGCTCAGTGTGGACCCATGAAACACATCCACACATAAATCACAAAGACTGACTTTGAGAGTACTCCACACATTGCCACTTCCACACTTCCCCACTCCCACTGCACATTCAAATCACATGCCCAAAAAAAACCCAGGTAGTTACATCAACAAATAAAAACAAAAGACCGGCTTTGATTTAAAAGCCAATTACATTTTAATTAAAGGTACACGAGAGAGAGTCCAGAGTAAAGTGTGCTGTACTTTTTGCTCTAGAGGTCCACATGTGTTTGTAATCTAAGGAGGACTCACTGTAAAGGTATGCTGAGCAGCTTGGCCACTCTCAGCAAAAGAACATCAGCTGAAGACGAGTGAGAAAATAAGTACAGGAGCAGCTTCTTCACAGAATAAGAACCCAACAGGAGGCCAGCACCTTGCATGGCAGCTCGGTCGGCATCGGCGTGTAAATGTGTGCGCGAATGGGTGAATGAGACCTCATCTGTAAAGCACTTTGAGAACCGTTAAGGTTGAAAAGTCCAAGTCCATTTACCAAATGACGATTTAGCATATAGCCCAAAGTTTTGAACTATTCCTTTAAAGGTATTAAAATCTATATAAGGGCCCCTCTATAAGACAGAGCCACCTTACCGTTTCAGTTTTTATTCATTTTCATTGTGTTCATTTTGCATTTACTCAAATAACCAAACAAACTAATTGCCACACAGACCTGGAGGCAAAATGGGCAACTGCCTCAGGCCCCCGAACCCTAAGAGGCATCAGGACAGTTTCCCAATCTATCTTTGGATTTACAGGAACACTTGTAAGAACAGCTGTCATCCCTGAACATCTACCCACGGCATTTAAATTGTCTGGTGTATTCAAATAAATAATATCAAATAAAGAGTTTGATGAGTGTGATGATCTGCTTTGGCTGCTGCTTTGTTGCCTGGCTGGAGTCAAGGTAAGTCAGCGTAACTCCACACTCAGCTCCGGGAACATAACAGCACGTTGTCCTGATTTTCCTGCCAAACGTTCCATCCCGCTCACCCTGTCATGACAGACATACAGCTATCTATCAGACACACACACACACACACACATACACACACATAACTTGCTCAAACAGCCTTTATTAGGAGATGAATGAAAGTGATGAATGCCATCACTTGCCATCTTTTTCTGAGTCTGTGGGATGCCTTTCCCATCATCCAGTGATTCTCAGGAGCCAGTGGATCTGGTATCCCCACACTCAGAAAAGATGGCGTAAGTGTGGAATGGTGCGAGTGTCACTACTAGTGCAAGTGTGAAAATGGAGACTGAGAGCCATCTTCAAATAGAACTTGCTCCCATCTCGTGAAAATAGCCCCTCACCGTGTAAATGGAAAGGGGCGGGGTGGAAATGCGAAGTGAAGGGGAGATCTCAACAATGTCCATGTTACATGGTTTTCCTTTTGAAGGCAATCAATCCAGTTGACAGTTCCCACAAAAACATATCGGAGTGCTGAATGAAATCATTGGATACGGTATTCTCTTTGTTTCCATGTGCCACAGTAAGCACTCATGCTGTAGACACCAGCACAGCCTTTGAAAAAACCTGCATCAAGTGTTTGGCACTATCACTGCATAACTGCTGCTCTTTTGTCCCGAAGGAACAATTGTATCAGGATAGAAAAGTCATTGTACAGAAGGTGAATCTCAGATATATTCTCAGACATAAGAATGTAACTGCTAACTGGAGAATTTACATGACAGGTTTTTAATCCATGAAACGGATGATGAAAGGTTTAAATGTGGAATAAAAATGCAGCGAGCGATCACGAGAAGAACAGTTTACAGTGCTACTCTTATGTTGGAAGAATATGTCATCCCTGACCACTTCCTCAATGTATGTATGTCACGTACATACTAGCTTTAATATCTTAATTCCACAGAAATTCCACAGATTATTGGACTAAATGCAAAACTGAACAATGTTGGAAAGATATAGCATCCCTTACCACTTCCCCAAAATAACCCTAACCCTAAACAGACTTTAATATCCGAATCCCAAGTCTAATCTACTGAATTGTACGGCAATAATTATTAATTACGAATCCAACTGAGCTGTAAAAACAAGCACATTTAAAGTATTTCTTGAATGCACTATAGGTTGCACACATTCAATTCTTGTTTCATTTAATTGTACAAAATATTAGGACTTTTATGGTAGACTTTTAGAGTTTATTCATAATCTAATTGGTGATCCCTTACAGATTCATTCTACCTGAGTTGTGCAGGAATTTTACTGAGCTTCGCCTCACACAACTGATTCAAAGTTTTTTGCAGTGCAAGTCTCGCAAAACATCTGGACAACACCCACTGAAATCAACTCAGCTGGAAGCCACACCAATAAGCCAACTTTAGTTTAAAGTGCTTTAGTGGCACCTTTTAAAACTCAAATGTCACAGCCATCCATATATAGGCCAGGTATTACAGATGAAATGTGCAAATGACTGCATGACCTATTTTTGACCTCAGGTTTATGAAGAAACTGATTTTGGGAGACAGCTGACACAAATAATCACCATCTTTGAAAAGCAGAATCAAAAGACTCACAGCCCAGTGAGATGTGCTTTTGTCCAGTCAGCTGCAAATAGGGATCATACGGATGTCTCAGCATAGGAGAGCCCTTGTCAATCATCTATTGACAACTATCTACTGTGCACCCTACTACATATGACGTCTGACACAAGCAAATGCGCACTGAGCATAGACCACAGTGAGGGAAGTGAAAATTGTGGGCTGGCTTTGCAGGGCTATAGTGAGTCATAATTGCGTTAAAGTCTTTTCACATTATGCCATTTGTAGATTCAGTTGTTTACCTGTGACAGAGTTGTAGTGATGATTTGACTGGAACAATCTACTGCTACAACAGGCAGTCTGGTGTGGGGGCTGTTGTGGAACAACTCCGACAGTCCAGACTTTCCTGTGGTTCAAGCTGGTCCAACTGTTGTATAGTTTGCTTATTTCCACCAAACATTTTTCAGTTGGCTTCCTCGTATAATGACCTGTCTTCCAAGAATAATGTTTCCAGATGCGGTTGCGAGGTTCAGAGCAATCCAAACACGCTATTTCTACCCTGGAATGCACATTCGCTTCATTTGGACTTCAGATGGTTTGTTGCAGTGGGAGGAAAATGCAGTGATGACACAAACACAAGGCTCACACACACAAATACAGCTCACACACACACCACAAAATAGCAGGTTGTGGCAGAATTCTGATGAGAAGTGTTGACGGATGCAAAAGATCTCTCTCTCTTTTTTTTTTTGACTTGCAGGGTCAGTTGACGGCAGCTCTTTCAGCCACACTAATACTGATGCTGCCAACCTTCTGGGTGAGTTGCTAACATTCCTGTGTAGATCAAAAGCACAGCGTGATGGTGATGAGTGCGCTCCAGCGGCGGGAAAAGCTGACTTCAGGGATTACCACTGGCTTCTCCTGGAGCGAGCCTGCTGATCTGAGGGAGGCCGTTATGAAGACTAATGTGGCTTGAGACCCTTTAGCACTGCACCACCCATTACAACAATTATGCTTGTGGAGCTATGGTGTACTGCTTAAAGCGTGTGTGCAAAGCAGCCCACACACTGTCGTACTATACTGAAGCTGCGTAAGAAAGGAGCTACAGGTAATACGTAAGTGTTATCAGCAAAATGTACTGAATTAATCTGAATCTACCAATATCCCTCATAGACCTATTCTCAATGATCCCCATCAAGCCCCCAACCTCCTGGTTCAAATCCCTTGTTTCAAAAACCCTACCATAGCTACAACTCTGACAGCCTGGTTGAAATTTCACCAGATAACTAAGGCTGCAATCTCATCTACCAAACACACTGCCATCTGGAACAATCCTGCCCACTTCATTTTTCATCATGGATTAGTAAAGGTATCACCTCAAACACATCTTCCATAATAATGTTCTGGTCTCATTCCCTCATTTGGTCCTCATTGGGGAGAAAGCCATACTTATAATAATATCCATCCCTTCAAAAAAATGGTAAAATCACCTACAGATCATCTCCGGGGGCCAACTTCTGGACTCAAATCTGCAAAAACATCTTCTCTATATCCACCAACACAACATCCAACTCATACAATACAATAGATTCATAGAGCAACCTACACAGGGGAAAGGATGGACCATTCTTTTCCTTCTTTCTGGCTGATTGTTTGTCTGTTCTCTCTTTTGTTTTGTTCTGTTTTGATTATGTCTGATTATTTTGTGACCCTTACTTCTTCTGTCCTGTCTTCCAACACCATGTTTTGTAATGTTGTATTGTTATCACTTTGTTGCACAATAAAATAAAAAAAAGCCCCGTTTTCAGCTTTGTGCATTTTCCAGCTAATCTAATCCAACAATCGTCATGCTCATCACTATTTACCAGATGATCTTCAAACTGCTTGTTTTTTTTCCGAAGCTAATGTTTGACGTTTTTTGCTTGATAAATTACTTCCATTATCTGAATTTGAATTGTTAATTAAATGTTATTTTGACTGATTGATTCATCATTTCTTTCTACATGTGAGCCACGTTTTCCTCTTTTTTTGAAGCAGTTCACAGGTGTCACTGATTATTACCATGGAAACACAGTCAAATAAGTTTACCTTTAGAATTAGTCAATCTTTATTTTTATGCATCAGTTCATTAGAAGAGCAAAACTACGACTGGCCTAACCCAAGAAAACACTGGCATTTACAGAGGAAAAAAAAAAAATCACATTTACGTAATCAGAGAGTTGAACAGTACAAGCAGCAGGATGTTTGAGTCAGCTTTGGCCTGACTGTATCATATGACGTGGTCTTAGTTTGGGGACTTTTAAGTAGGAGGGGTGAGAGGGTGGGGCGGTAATGTGTGACAGTGTGTCATAATGTGTTGTGTGCACTCTCTTTCTCTGGGTCTCAGAGCAGCAGAATAATGTGCAGGGTGTGTGGAAGACTGAGGCAGGGCTGGCTCGTGACGCAATGAAATATATAAAAGAGAGAGGGCAGACAAAGCCGCCAAGGGCAGAGCCATGATTGCTCATATCAGAGTTTGTTTTTTTAAGTAAAGTAAAATTAAAGTAATTCCTCTCAGATACTCTTCTGCACTCTGAGGGCCAAAAAAAGCAATGCACATTATTTTATCATTGTTTATTTCGCCTCAACAATGAAAACTATTATGGGCCTGCAGCATGCAGAAAACCAGAATCAGACTCAAATATTGTTTGACTGCATTCATGCTGCAGCAGACATGGACCCTATGACGAATCACATTGTTCTGGTCAGATGATCGTTTCAGGACAGACTCAGTGAACAGTTTCAAAGCAGTTTCAGGATGTTTCAAGAAAAGCCTTGAATATTAGATGCTTTAAGAAGATGGACATGTGTAGGAAAACATTAAAAGATGATGATAGTTTATTACAACTTGGGTCTTTGAGCTTGACCATTACTTCTTGACCTTGCGAACTGCAGTTGACTGAACTCTTCAGTCAAAGTCCACTTACTCAAACATAATGTACTTACAATAATAAGACCCAAGCTGGTGACAAAACAATCTTCACTCAAGGTCCACTTACTTGATTTGGGTTTTATTTTTGTAGTTTTGGCCATCATTTTTTGTCCGTCATGATAACATTGTACTCACCAAAGTCATTACTTAGATCTTGGAAAGGTGAGACATTAAAGACTGGCTTAATGCCCGGCAGTCTCTGCATTCTGCAAAAGTAGCGCGCAGCAGTGAGATGGCCAACAAGAAGGATGGACAAGAAAATGTAAAAAAGTAAAGGACGGAAGGAAATTTGAGGAAAAAAGAAGCAGGCACGAGAGGCACAGGCTTCCAAATGTAAAAATCAAGTGGCCAGCAGCACTGCTGTTTTTAAGGAGCAGACTGACGTTAAATCAGCTTACTGATGATACAACAATACAATATTAAAATCTCTTGAATTATTGGGGTGATTTTGTACTATGGAACATCTACACGGCATGATTGTGACAAAATACTGTGGCTCCTTGTGATGAACAAGGTTAGTCTCAACGGCTGCTGCTACAGTCTAATAACATTATCCACTGAGCCAGTATCGTCAGAGGGAGACTAACATGAACACTGTGTCACTGTGCACAATCAGGGTTAGGGCTCCTGCCAGATGACTGTAATTACACCGAGGATAAACATGGTTTTAATTGAAATGATGAAATTAGGCTACAGCAACAAATGTCCTTGGAGCTGTACAAGGCGGCAAATGTCAACCATGGATGGTGATGATGATGATGGGTAGGTAAGCGGAAGCCCATACAGGTCTGCTTTATTACAGTGTTTGCAAGCAGAAGAAATGCAAACAGAAGCCTTTCCAGCCACAAAATTCATATTATAATGTACTGTCTTTGAATGCAATGTGCGGATTATATTTTTGGAGGGGTTTCATTTCCTCAATTGAAATCTGCTTCTTCATACCCTCAGATTAGTTTTTGTGGCAGTGTTGCACAGTGTGATAGTATATCAATCCATCAGTCGTCTGACAGTTTTTAATACTTTGGTCCAAAGCAAGATATTGCCATATTGCTATGCAATTTGTTATTGGGAGCTTTGTCTCCAGAGGATGATTTCGAATACCTTTGGTGACTCCCTTTTTATCTAGTCAAGACAAAATTCCTCCTTGACCAACACTTACATCCATGATAAAGTAATCTCAAAAGCTAATGCCTGCATTTCCAATAAATGATCAAATTAGCTGTGGATATTGTAGAAAAAACATCTATATATACCGGTATGTTGGTTTTAGTTTATAGGTCAATCTCCAAAAACATTGGATCCTACATTTCCCATAATGCAACAAGCAGCATATTTTCTTTAGACCCTCCTTGTCTGGTAAATGTCCATGTCTCCAGTTTGTAATGCAAGCTTTCTGTTATAAATGTGTTGTTTCCAGGCTAAGGTAACACTTTGACTTGACTTGACAAAATCGATGAATTGAATTGAAATCCATGAGATTTTCAATTTACAAGGTTGAAACATAATTTCAATTCATATTTAAGATAGCACCAGAATCTTGAAACATGTGCATATCTAGAAATTTACGACATCATGCATTTAATGCACCATAGGTGCATATTTATCAATGGGAGGAGCTAATCATTCCCAGGATGGTGCTTCTCTCCAGGACAAACTGCAGAGATCATCAGAAACATAACAATGGCTCATTATGAGCATCAATACGGATATCAGGCACAGGGATTGATTAAAGAGGGATTGCTCTATCTTGGTTGTGGAAAACATTAATGAGGATGGAGCTCCTAATGTTTTTCAAATGTCTCCCGGCTATTCTGCTATTACACCCCCTCTCTGTTTCTTTCATTCCTTTACTTTACACTTATTGTTTAAGACTCTTGTCTAAATGTTAAAAGATGGTTAATATACTTCTAATGAATTAAGTGATCCAGAATTGGTCATGTAAAAACTATGTCACTTCAATTCTGATCCAAGGTTTTCACTTGACAATTTATGTTTATTATTGTTATGTTGTAACCTAAGTTGGATTACATGGTTGTCTACGGGTTGACACAACTCTCTGACCTCTGTGGCTTATGACACCATTGCAAAACCATTAAATGTCCACTGTCATCAAGACTAAAAACAAGGCTGTGTTTGTTAGTTCCTGAAAAAATGTTTTCATATTACTCATACACCTAGAGAACAGTCTCAACTCAGCAGAAACACTTCTATCTCACTGCCAGCATTCAGCCAACACTGAAATCACAAATAAATGATTTCTAAAGAAAAGGCCATTCTTAGTAAGAGGAAGGGAAATTGACCTGTCTGCGTTGCATCAAGCAAACTGTTACTCAGGATGTAACTGAGTAATGAATTCAAAATCTGAAGTGGCTTGAAACACAAAAAAGAGAACTGATCTGCCAGTGGGGCAAGATTTTCTCAAGTTTTTTCTTTCTGGTGTCATCACAACAAGCAGCATAACATCATCCCTGAAGTAAATTCCTCCATTTTAGATTGTAAGAGAAGATTGAAGTCGAGCAGTTTTTTTTGGGGCTTTCCACTCGACCACAGAAAGTGAATTAACATCCATGGCGGAGGCTCCTCAGTCTCCACGCTGATAAGGTAAACAGCCTTTCAGAAGGTCACTGGGTTGCTGATATTGATCATGAGATAATATATGCAGCCATGTCTAAGACACACTGCTGATGCTCACCAGGCTTTGCTGATTTGGTTCTTAGGAATGTGGAAGCATAATGAGAGTGTTTCTTTGCCATGTTTGATCACGCTGACACAGATGTTTGAATCCTTTTTCATGTGCAATTAAAACCAAAACATAAGTCCTCTAATGAAATACACATCCTAAAGAAATCTATTGCATGAAAGCAAAAGACCAACTCTCTCACACACGTCATATGCAAGATGTGACAGGTAACGTTTTTACTATAGATGATCAAGAAAGGTCAACGCTAAACCCGGAGAATACAGAGCCATCTCATGCTGCTGTCGAGTCATTATGCTCAAGTCTATCTACAAATGAATCAAGTACTTTTTGCTGCAGATAGAAATCAATACTGTCTCCCCGTGCTTCGATCCGGGGACTGAGCAAAGACAACACAGCATCAATTCCTGAGCAAGAAAGCTCAACCCAGATGAGGTATTCATGCACAAGATGAACTGGACTAAAAAGGTTGTGCTGGATCTAATTTCAATGTCTGACCTGAGGAGGGGCCTTCTCTGGAGTCCCTTCATGTGAGAGTGACCAAGCATCAGCCCAGAATGCACTTGGAGCACTGCACAAACCTGCATCTATCTGCAATCGGACTAATTAACACAAGAGCTACTTCATATTCCAGTGATGGAAAGGTCCAGGCAGTGACCTCAACAAACATCTGAGGGTGAAGAAAAAGGGTCAGTTTCACAAAAACGCCAACGAGAATGTCATCGTTACAAAAGAGTCAGTAGCTTCGTCCGGCATCTACGATGTGCCGTAAACGAAACCCTGCGGTTGCGTTTGACACTGATAATCTCCTGTTGTGTACGACATGTGTGAAAGGGCAACTCCGGACAATGTCCTGACTTGATTCCCAAGACATTGTCCGACATCAGGAAAATATCAAGACTACGAGGTGGAAGCTTGAATAAAAAGCATTTGACTGCTTCAATCCTTGCGATCAAACAAAAACACAGCTAAAGTGCAGATGTTTGAGGACAGGTTTCTAAGACTTGTCTTCCACACTTGGCGTCATTGTGGTGTGTTGCAGCTGTATCTATCACAACATTCAAGAAGCTATTAATAGTATCTTGTTGACTAATCACTCTTGAAAAGTCTGCTCATTTCGAGGAACACAATCAAGACAAAAAACAAAGAATACCATCCTGAAATGCAATGAAATCAGTTTCGCTGAAGCTACAAGTTGCATAGGACCAGACTTTTGACTTTTATATCTCAAGAATCATCTTTTGCAACTATTCAAAGTCACAGACGTAAAAGAAAAATCAAGCCTTGAAAGCATCAGCTGCTAGCTTACATTGGCATTACCTCAAAAAGGCATCAGCACAGATCCAGTCATTATTATATTCCAGTCTTTGCTCTGACAAATTTCTAGTGTCTCTCACTGTATGTTACCGACAGCATCTGAGCCTATCAGTGTCTGTGGGTGGTGAGTATGACTGAGCAAGTGAGGTACTTGTGAGTGTGTGTATGTGTTTGTGTGATGGCATGCCAGAGTATTTTTGGGCCCTGCCTGCTTAAATGCAGCTTGCATGAATCATGACTTCCCACATAGTAGGTCAGTGAGCGGGGTGAGTCATATTGCTGTCTTATATGGTAACATGCTGCACATGTGATAGAAACACTGGGGTTATCTATAGACTGGGCTCACTGTTTCAAATGTCTGAAGCAGAGCTGCTCAGCTCTGTCTTGGGACTTCAAATGATATTAGAACTAATTTGTTTAATCTCATCTTTGATAGGTCTGAGAACAAATATCTTTGATATTTTAGAAATTGTTTTGCAGATTTGAACCGTCTGCCCAACCTTTTGGTGTGACTCACCATGACTCAGACCCACTTTGGTTTTCATTTGACACAGCTTCACTCTCAAATGTAAATACCACAGCAGCCATACATACTGCACAACTTGCACAAAAGTCACCACAAAGGACAAATACACAATGTCTTTGACAGAATCTAGAAAGAATTTTCCTACCTCATGCTTGATATTCGCACTGATAATGACAAGGGACACCTGCACACACAATAATCTGTTAATCTTAACCTCTTCCTGTGCGATTGGCTGAATCAACAAGAAACAAGTCTGGTGTTTGCAGACGCCTCAATCTGCAATTACAGAAAACCTTCTCACGATGGAGCGAACCACTCCAAAACCGTCACTGCCAAGAGGAGAAGTGGCCTTTAAGGGACTGGATTAGGATATGTGGAGTGTTTTCCAGCAGCAGCCAGAGAAGGAGTAAATTGGGCTAGTGATTGGCAGGCCAAGGGGCTGCTAGCATGAGTATACCCAAGACTGGATTATGTGCTGTATTATTAATGAGACCCAGTAGAAGCGGATGGGCTGAAGAATTGGGGGCATTGTTGAGGCGGAAGCCTTTATCCAAAACAAAAAATTCAACCGTTCATTTTGACAAAAACTCACGCTCAGAGCACTCATGGAAAAAAGGCAAGTGGAAAGTCTCCCCACAGGAAAGTTGACACAGAGGCATCGCCCACGTCAAAACCTTCAAAAGCCACGTCTGCATGCATGCATGTGTGTACGTGGGTGTGTGTGCGCGTGTGATCATGTGTGTTTGTGTGAGTGGGCTGGAGGGTACAGGTCTGTTGTGTATATTGCAGAAGGAAAGCAGTTTTTCACATGTTGCTCTAGCGTTTGCGACATCTCAAGTTTTAAGAATACATACAAGCGCTCTTGTTGTTGTGGCAACATGCATAACTGTGCAAAACCAGAGCAACGGTAAAAATATCCAGCTGAGATCAAAGGGCTGCCAAGCCAGGCTGTGAGGAAGATGAAAGACAACATCGACTGATGTGACTGATTGTAATACACCGTTGACTAGCACAAAGAGATGTCCAACATGTCTAAAAAATTCAGGGCGCCTTTTTCACGTCAAATTCTTCCTCATTTGTTTGTTTGCGTGCTGTTGTCGCGTCTTGTTCTGCAGTTCTAGCTGTTGTCAAAGACCACACACAAGACCGGAGGGCCATGTGAGTGGTTCCCTCCAAACTGTCCTCCAACCATTCACAAACAACCTTGTTCAACACTTTGCAGTTCTTGTTTTCTTCCTTTGCAAAGTAGAAAAAAAGGTGACTGCGCATACATCTGTCATTCATACTGGATGTTTGACAATGACACCAGCACTTCCTCTTCTGACTAAAAAAGCCTGATCATTTGGAAATCTAATATGAGGACTGTGGAACAGGCACTCAATGGATGAGGCTAGGGTTATGAAGTGGCTTGAAAAGGGTTAGGGAAGGGGAACTGAGCCCGTCCACGAAGTGGGACGGGAGGTGCTCGGTCCATCCCCCGACTTCCCCCGTACCCCCGGGTTAGGGTTACCCTAACCCTAACCCTAACCCCTTTATTCAAGTTATTCATATAATCTTATTTTTCGTTATTCGTTATTCAAATTTACATTTGATAATTAATTGTTTTTGTACTTAAGCTCTGTCCGGGCTTAGATGGACAAAATATTGCACTAAATGGACCTGTGGACACGTAAAGACCTGTACCTGACGGCCCATCCTCTTACTGCTTCAGTAAGGCTGTGGCAGAACGGAGACTGAGAAAAACACATAAAGATGATATTTCAAAATACGTTTTCAGAGGACTTAACACCTCCTAAGCATGAAAACTCCAAATAAATCTGTGCTTATGTTTTTGTATGTTATGACTCACTGTGACTGATCCTTCCTAGAGTGTCACTATCTTGCCGTCTTGCCTAATACAGGTAATCAGACAGGTCACATAAAAAAACCTACATGTCATTCAGGCAGTGCATGTCTGTGATCTGCTGAACAGCCGTCGCTGTCAGTTCACTCCGACTGTGGCGATGCCAGTGTGAGGGGCGTGAGGGGAGGAGGAGAGACTGCGACACATTCACATGTCCCAACACTTGAAGCTGAGCTAGAGGCTCACTCACATTACACAGGCAGAGAGTGGCCATACCGGGTTAGATGACCCACTGGCAGCAGCAGCCACACAGTGTGAGGGAGCTAATTTGGGAAGTGATGTGAGGGTGAAAATATATGTACACACTCACACACACACACACTGAAGCTGACTAGTGTGTGACCAATTGTTGTACTACAGAGATAAGTGCACCTACACATACATGTTACAGCATCGTGTCTTTAAATAACAGGAGTTCTGACGTGCAGCTAATAACATGTTGCTGAAACACAAAAGAATCTTGTGACCGCAAAGTAGACACAATTCATCATGTGATCATCATGTGAAATGGTTCGTTTAGTCTAGCGGCACAAGTGTGGGTTAGGGAAATGAAGAAAGGTGAAATATGACACATATAGCACATATCTGACTACTCATCCCTTCCTCCTATGAGTAGGAATAGCATAGGAATGTCACACGTCTTTGGATTGGAAAAACCATCGCCAGTGAATGTGATCCAGGTTTCCTCCAAAACACCTTTGGCAAAGACATTTAGTACTAGAAGAACTTAATTTACATAATAACAATAATAACAATAATAAGGGCTGGGTATTGAACATCAATACTTGTTGTACACTGACTGAAATATGTCCGCAGAATTGAGTATTCAGCTCTTCAAACTCAAACTCGTATTTCAAAAGGTCAAGAATGAACTTTCAAGAGAAACCAGTAATTAATTACAGTATTACTTAAGAGTTTTAGTGACAAATGAGATGAAGCCATATGTAGAGTGTGGACTCTTGGGATCTGTATTGACTGGCACTGTATTGTGATATATTGCAGTATCAATGACCCGAGTGCACACAAACTGCTTCGTCTCTCTGTAATCTCTCTAATCTCAGTGCTTTCTGTAACCACTGTTCTCATTTCACAGCATTTGGTGAAACCCAGCCATCTGAACCCCACGCACCGGTTTGCAGGTTTCATACAAAGCAATTATTAGTCAGCTGACGTCAGTGATGTGAGATGAACTTGTTGGTCTGACATGACCACAAAATAACATCACAAAATCAGTCACAAATCCAGCATTGTGTCATTTAACCATGTGCCTGTCATGTAAAACCCTGCAGACTGTAAACTCTCCAGACAAACATAATTCATAATATACATATATTATTGACTGTAAAGCACCAGCGCAGCGCATGTATCATCAGATCAGGCAGAGCTATCAATGCACATCGACATCAGCTCTGACTGCCTCAAATAAAGTGCAAGGGCACAGAATGAAAGGTTACGGTTTCAAGTGTGCGCAGATGTGACACAGTGCGGTTTGGTGGCTTTTGGGCAGCACACTTAATGACTCATCCCGAGAAGAGAAAGCAGTGCTCATTGATTGGACCCCTTCGCACGACCAAGCATCGCAAGTCATAGCGGAAATATTCGCAGGGAGGAGGAACTGTATCACCAGTGAACACTGTTAGATAGATTGGGTAATAAATACATTTCTAAATGTATTACAAATAGAAATGTTCCATGAAATTCCTTCAAAACGCTGAGTCAGTCTGCGTCAGTCTGCAGTGATGTCCGTGATGTTGTCCTTCTGGTAATATTTAAGTCGTTTTAATTCCACAACATGCGACTTTAACATTTTTTTCTGTCATAGGCTGGCAGGGAAAACAAAGCAAAGCCCTCGATCATGAAGCCCTCCCTGTGTAACTAGGATTTATTTACACATGGGTGGGCCAACTGTGTCATGCAACCATTAGAGCAATCTGTCAAACACAGTGTTGCAATCTGACTATTAATGTTTACACATTATGATTGCTCACAGACAAGCTGTGAGCGTTTAAAAGTCTCTAAACCAGGATTCAAAGTGATTCAAAGGAGTCAACTTGACAAATCATCTCAATACTGTTCACGTGAGCGCGCCTGGTTTTTATGTGGTCGGGTTTTGAGACTAACGTCATAAAAAACCTGACTGCTGCACACAATCAGTATCACAGTCATCTTTAAAATATGTTTTGTGTGTATTATGATGAAAAGTTACTGAGAACAGACTGTTAATGAAACAGTATGTGCCGCTCAGTACTAGGTATCTGTGAATCTACATATTTTGCCCTTTTTTAAACAAATGCTTCAGGATTTTCGGGAAACAGGCTTATTTGCTTTCTTTCTGAGTGAGATGAGAAGATTGATATGAATCATGTCTGTGTGTTCAAATACAGAGCTGGAGTCAGGATGTGGTTAGCCTATCCTATCTTAACACACATGGCTGCCATTGGTCAAACTCTGACTTCTGACATTTCAGTTCTTGTTCCTTATTCCTTTATTGGTATTTTCTATTTGCACTAATTTCCACTTTGCACTGCAACTGCTGCACAACAATTACCCTTGGGATAAATAAAGTTCTATCTCATCTTATTTTAAATACTCAAAATCGTGAGTACAGTATTGTAAATTGTTACCGGGAAAAAGACGTTTACACCCTGACAACATGAGCACCTCACACAAAGTCTTCTATCTCTGCTGTATACTTCCACACAGCTGTTATGTGTGGCTCTAAAGGTTCCAGTCCTGGATCTTGAGAGATCAATATTTATCTCTTGGGCTATTGATTTCTTCTTGATTAAAACACTGAATTGTAACAAGCTTCAAGGAGAACTGAGGACAAAAGCAGGTGGGTGTTTTTGGATGAGTCACTCCCACTGAAAGCCTGAGCTCAGCTGATGGTATATACTGTAGACAACATTTTTTTTGAGCGATGTGTGATTGATTTTTCCAATCATGGCTGGAAATGACAAATCCAATAATCAGTTGAAAGCACCATATCTATAGGCAACACACAGCAAGTCAGAGCTGGACTATTCGTTTTCATGTATTGATCCTCTTCTGATGTGATCTATTTTTTCCTCACACTTTAATAGGGAGCCTCGAATCAAGAGATTTTTTTCAGGGCAAACACTAAACATACTTTTTATTAAATATCTGATTTAAAACCAAAACACAGTCATTCATTATCCATGAGTAGTCCGGCCTTTTCAATGACTCTGCAGCTTGTGAGTGCAGAAAAGCCATTTGTTAGTGTCACTATGGCTGAGAGCAGCAATAAATATGCTGTCAAACTAGATGTTCATATCTCATCTATCCACCTCCTTATAAAGATGAAAGCACAAACCTACATGAAAAGAAGAGTATCGTGATATAACAGGAGCCATTTAATATTCACCTGCTGTAAGTCCTTTCCTGTACGCAACTTTCCCTTTCAGAGCAAACATGACGGAGGGGAAATTCTTATGCTCTGTTTTAGTCACCAGTCAATCAAAGGGGAATCAATGTTACTCATATGCAAATGATTTATGTTGAGTGTAAGTGGTTCAGATTTGGAGCCAATTTCCTGTCAGCCGCTGTGAAAATCAGGGTCAGAGAGGAGTCTCTTGTTCTTTTAAAGCTGCAACTATTCTGCTAACATTTTAACTGAAACAACTTCATAATATGCCAAGCAAGTTCTACCCCCCCCCCTTCCTGTACAGCTTTAAAGAGGTTATTTCAAAGTGAAGTTTCTGTAGGTGTAGTCTTCAGTGGTTAGCAGAGGTGCCAATGCTACTTATTCCCTCTTCAACTCAATCTGGAGTTGAATTTGATGTGAAGTTGTGAGTGACAGAAAAATCACTTTCAACGACAGATCAATGTCAGTTGGTCTTTTAAGGCATTTAACAAACAAATCATATCAGATATTGTGTGGTTCCAGCTTCTCAGAAGTGAGGATTTGCTGTTTTTTATTATTTGTTTTGGGGATATCTTTGGGGGTTTTTCAACAGTTGATTGGAAAAATAACGCAATTTTAAGATGTTACCTTGGACTCTGGGACATTCCTGTCTTCTTCACATAGCATCAGCTTGTTAGCTGCTCCCTCTGACAGGAAATTGCATTCTTTTAAAACCATTCCTCGTAGTTTGTTTTATTCCATCAGTTTTGATGATCCATGATTATTTTATTATATTTTATTTGTTTTATTATAAGTCCGTATGTCTTGAAACTTGAAATTTTGTACGTTCTCTATGCTGCTGCTATGTTGTTCAAGACACTCCTGTAAAATCTTTTTTCTTTTCCATCTGTTCAGTTGAACAGGTAGCAGAAATACCCAGAGTCCTGCTGCCCTGCACTGTGTCTCAAAGGTCATCCTCCTCTGCTGCTCTCACTCAGCCTAAAGTCAAGTGCAGAGCAAACATTACACTGACTGAAGGGGAGGCCGGCCTTCCTCTCAGATCAGCCTTGTGGAAACCTCTGGGGAAAAAAAAGCGCAGATGCAAGCTGCTGCTATTTGCGGATGAGAGACAGCGTTGGCTGAAATGACACGTTAGACGATGGTCTGCGGGAGGACATTGGCTTTTCTAGTGGCACACAGTTCTTGGAAGGCATGATTGATGCACAGCTCTGCTCGAGCGTCCTAAGCGTTTTAGCTTGTCTGTGGTTGTGCAGCTGCCACACAGTGGACATGGCCTGTGAGAAGGCCCCTCTTAAGCTCCAAACAGGGCAAAATGGCCCTTCTTTATCCTGCCGCTGTTTCCTGACCAAGCTCAACCTCTCTGCACACCACAAATTACTCCCTGAAACACTGGCAGACAGGGCCGCGGTGAAATTGCCATTTGTTTGTTTATGGTTCAGACTGTGCACTAAGTCCCCTATCGTAAGAGGCTATTTTTAGCCGTCTAATCCTTCAATGGATTCATAATGGCCCAGACTGGCCAGAGGACAAAAATAAACATAAAAAGCTTCATGTTAAAGAGTATACTGGGTTTATGTCTGATCTGTCATTATTTTTGCCTTTTGAATTTCCATTATGAAAAAAAAAAACCTCTGCATCATGTAGTCATGGTTATGAAAAGTGATATATATACAACAGCCTTATTATGGAACATGATGATTATGTATGATGAGTCAGAGCTACTAGGAGGAGGGATTTCAGCATCAAGTGTTAAAATCAACAGGTTCTTCATGGAGAGCGTCTGATTAGCTTCTTTTACAAATGCTGGACGTGTCTCGCAACAGACTCTGGACATTCTGCTCGGACACGCATTAACTGTGCAGATAATCTGCTGAGGTGGGTGGGGACAAACACGACCACACACAGACCACATGGACTCCCCTCTCAGGCTTTTATCAGGAACAAAACGTCTTCTAACTGTCTAGAATCCTGCTGACATTAACATAAAGAGGCTGGGCTGGGCCTCACCCTCCGTGCCCTTCAATAGGTTTAAAGCGTCACACCAGGACCTGGGCCCTGTTTTCCCATCATTATCCATCATTACATCTTGCTTGGCTGGGTGCACTGCTGTGGGCACAACAAAAACACATGATGCATGTTGTTTTCAACATATTTACACATGAAAGGTACATATTCTCACTTGTAAATCTACCTATGACTTGTGACCTACATAGTTCCACCTGTAGACAGGCAGTCACAAGGTGCCAGCAAAGAGTAAAGAATAAAGTGCTAAATCATGCCTGGCCTAAATACTATAATGATATTACTATTGTTTTTCGGACATGCCTCATTACATAGTGAGCCATCAATGTGCTGAAAAAGTTTGTGTTTCCAAGTTTTTTTAGGGCTCCTTTAAAAAATGTGTGTCTGTGAGAACCCGCCCCTTTGTATTTAGTCTTTAAAAAAAATCAAACAACCAATCACGGTTAGCTGGCACATAACTGGCAAATCACATCGGCTCCTACACAGGGTTCCACCTTCTGATTTGGTGAGTTGGAAGAGAGGAATCAAAACACAGAACCCCTGATTACCCTGATTGTGTATTGGACGTCTTCATGCCGAACACGTCATCTACTCACTAGTCCGCCTTTACAGCCTTGTTGTGTTTATACTCTATATCTATCTATCTATCTGTCTATCTATCTATATGTCTATATATATTCTCTCAAAAGCTAAGCTTAGTGGTGGTGACGTTGAAGTAATGCGACCGTGCAAAATCGACCAGTACAGTCAGAGATTACAAATCAAGACTGAGGTCAAAAATGTATTGAATCATGCTTTGACGTCAGCTGTGGCTGAAATGCAGTTTTTGCTTACAAAGATTCTGTTTAATCTTACAAGAAAGACAGCATGGTTTCACACAAGCACTCTCCCGTAAAGAGAAACCGTGGGTGTGCAACTCTGACGGTAATGGCCAAGTCCTAGCAGATAAATGAGCCAACATGTACTGTACAGCGGAAGAGGAAGCACAAAGAAATGGAATCTTTAAGTGATGCAGAGCCATCGTGAACTCTCCACACTACAATGAGATGAGAGCGTGCACTCTGCGATGATGTGATAGCAGGTGATTTATTTTTCCAGGAGTTGATGAATGGGTGCTGTTCCACATGTCAGAGGAAGGTGTTCAACCCTAACCAGCTGCTCTCTCAGTCCACGGTGAAGTCCTACTCATGTCCCACTTTCATGTGCACTGCCTAGCTCGCTGCTCAATATGTCCTAATGTAAAGCCAGCCATCGACTCGCAGCCTACATGAGCTCAATAACTATAGACTGTGAATGTCATCTAGTTGTACGCTGTTGTAGTAGTGTTAAGGTTTCACCCCACCAGAATGCTGAATATGAATCTTTTTCTATGTTTAACACCTAGAGTATGAGTTGTGCTGCTTACTAAGGCAAGCAGGGAAAATTCATCAATCATGCGTGACCGCAGTTGACATGGACCGTCTTGTATTGGTCTTGGGGGTTTTGGTTTGGTCTGCTGAGACTGCTCAGCATGGTGAACCAAATATTTCCACATTTCACTCCTGGCAGCATGTTGGCAAACTGGTTAAAGGTGGAACTGAATTATATTCAGGACAAGGTGGACTGTTTTACACGTTTCCATATTTTCTGTTTTTGCTGAGTTGAGTGTCTTAGTCAAACTCACAGATCACTGAAAGCGCGGAGGTTTGGTTTGGCCCCCCTCTGAGGGATGAAGTTAGTCACACACACGTGAATGTTTTATTCACTCTCAAAACTTTAGCCTTACTCTGGTTATGACATAGGCTTTGGGATAAAAAACAACATTAATACAGAGGTGCAGGAGCGGACTTGGACTCGAGACTGCGAAAATGACGACTTGCAACTTGACTTGCATTCAAGACTGACGAGAAAAACTTGCTTTTTGACTTGTCTTTGACTTGAGACTTGACTTGAACTTCCAGAAGTCTTAATACAGCTCTGTGTACAAGTTTTGTCTGACCTCCACAAGATGGGCGTTTAAGTGCTCTGTAGAAATTAGGTTTTAGCTGCCATTACTTTTCAGAAATTGCATGATTATAAATAAAAGAAAACGTACAATTTCTTGCACTATAACCAGATAACATGCATCAGTTAGAGGAAATCTGAAACATATGAAATTGTAAAAGTGAAGTTTTGTTAACTCTGCAGAGTGCAAACTAAAATGCTAAAAACTTATAAATTATAAATTGTTTGTTAAACCTTTGTTTCAACTGCATTTTGATTAATATATTTCACCAGGCTACAAATCAATCAGTGTGCTCCAGTCCCATTTTCCCCCTTGTATATTTCAACATCTAGCATGTTCTGCAGGATATCCTGGATGTATTTCTTTGCAAAAGCTGTAGCTAAGCAGTTAAAAGCAACCACAATAATGCCTACAATATGGATTAGCTTTTATTAATTTAATTGCAATACTTGACTGTAGCTGTCGTGCAAATGTCTTAAAAACTGTGCGTCATTAGTGCTTCTGATTTATTATGCATTGATTATGAAGTGATACTGAAAGTGTGACTACTCTTCATTCCTTAAGTGTGTTCTAGGACGGTCTGTCAGGTATCTTAGTCCCTGCACACAAGCTCCAGCATGAGCACAGTTTAACAGCATGGCTCAGCAGTGCCTCTGGTCCTCACTTGTCTCATTTGGTGAACTTTCCTCACCTCTGCAACTAGCAGAACTTGTAAAAGGGCAACAGCTCCAAGTGAGTCATGCTCCATTCATCGACCCTCCGACTAAACTGACTGCTGCTGTTTTTTTCTCTTCGTCACAGTCACACTGGGTAATGTAAATATGGCCAGCAAGCTATCATTTGATGGTTTATGCAACCAGCTGACTTATTCTGAACTCTTTCACATCCTGTGTGACTATCCTAATCTTGTTTCTAACAGTTGCTCACGCTTGTCACAACAAACTCTCTATGGCAAGGTGGTGGTGGTGGTGGTGGGGGGGGGGGGGGGGGGCTGGTGGCGGTGGAAAGGGCTAAGAGGAGACTCGTAAACAGCTCACAAAGCACCGGGGTCCCCGCAGGACATGCATCCCCTCCCATTCTTCCACAGACACAAACACACAAACTGCACTGACGAAGGTGGAGGCGATGGGGCCATTTGGCCTCTATTTCACTTCCCCATTCCCACAGATGTAGAGCAGCACAGGGCCACACACATTTATGCGCCGATGTGAAATGTCCATACTGTGTTGGGAGGACTACCTGCCATTAAAGAGGCCTGTCAGACCTGTTTAATGTATTTTAAATTTCAAATCAAACTACAAACAAAAATTAGCTCACCATACTGACAGATTTTTCCATTTCCAGAGACTTTCAGGATTTTCAGGTAACAGTGAAAAGCCGCTATAAGGTCAGTTAGGTTGAGTTTTTTTTTTACACTGATATGTATTTAAAGACCTCCAGTAAAACCCCAAAAGGCTTCTATGCCAAATGGGTCCTGGGTGGTGACAGGACCAGAATCAGAGCGGGATTAACACTTTCATAAAAGCATGACATGAATCCATAAACAAATCTGCATTTCATGAATTTAACTTCCAAATTTTTAAGTAAGTTAAACCAGATGTACAGTGATTTCTTGGAACAGCCACAGTAATGGGATCACCTACTTATAAAAAGGGTATCTTGGGGAGCTTTAAACTACTTTTGCATTTGTAATCTGATTACATAATTTCATGAAAACGCGCTCTCATTAGCTCTATGTCTATGACTCCTGCACACACACACACACACACACACACACACACACACACACATAGAAGAATGCTCTGAAGTCTGAAACTTTTTTTCGCCCTGTGCCTCTGAGTCATAATATGAAGGAGGAAGCCAGGAATGAGTCAGAAAATATTCCACAAGCCTAATAGTACATCTCAGTGCTGCATGAATGACTCTCAGGGACTGTTTGTCTCTTGACACAATAAATAACTCCAATGATGAGACTGGGCTTGTCTGGCGACATGTCTCTCTCCAATAAAAACTGCTATGGATAAACACTGATCTTACGGCAAACACTGCAGTGAGAAAAACTAACTGAGGTTTCTTTAGGGTGAACTGGTTTCCCCGCCTGTGTGACCACCTCTGATGACAACATAATTTATTTGTGCAACAAAACTTCAAATACAAATCACATGCATTGTCTGTGGTAATGCAACACCGTTCTCCACTGAGAAATCAGAAAAATACATACGTCCCTCTCTTTGAAATTCTACTCCGTGCCACAAATTAATTGGCTTTGCAGATGAAAGAGACGTGCATTGTCACATCAAAGCTCCGCCAATTACATTGGGTATCCCCACTCCATTGAGAGGAGCGAGGCTGGTCATGAGGGGGGATGGAAGGCGGAGAGTGGAGGATCCTGGGTAGTTATTAATTCAAGCTTTGACTCAAGTCTGTCCGAAAACAGGCTGGATTTATGAGTCATTTACACCCTCGCTAATAATTTCAACTGAACTGCAGGACTACACGTCTATTGTATTCCCCTTCTCTAGATAAAGGGCACACTACTTCCTGCACTGGCACCGAACATCAGAGCTGGATGTAAATTCAAAGTGACAGGTATTCTGTGTACTGTCAAAACACTGGCCCACTAGCAGATGACACACACTCCAAACAAACAAAGAGTGTCTGATGACAGGACTCAAGAGAAAGTCCTCTAACTCAATACAATGCAGTAAATTTGCTTATCAGTGCAATACTGAAGTTCTTACAGACACACAAGAGGCTTCATCAGCAGATCAGCTGAATTATGTGCTTTAATTGCAGTGGGGATACTTAAACTGCTGGATTTCCTGAGGTTAAGCAGTTTGAAGCATCACCCAGAGGGCATCGGTGCAACGGTTCATCTAAAGACGGGGGAGCTACGGGGAGCCCGGCCCCAGAAAGCTTCATTTGAGAAATTTAGGGGGCGCTCTAAAATATCATACATTTTTGTGCCACTAGATTTTGTCTGTATAAATGTATATTTTCCTATATATTTAAATAAATAATAGGCTTGACAAGTTGCTACCACAGCGACCTGTCAATCAGGATAGAGGCGCTCAGTTATACTACTACTACACTCTAGGAGTCGGCTGTTCATTTTTTCCAGTAAGTACATTTACAAGCTGACTTGTGGTGATGTCATAGTGGCCACGCCCACTTCTTTTATACAGTCTATGGATGTAACCTAAGTCTGGTCTGTTTAACAAAGGTGTCTTTTTCTGTGTCTTTGTTGTCCCACGCTAAATATTCTCTGTATGAATTTAAATTTATTGCTGGCATAGTTTTGCGTATATATTTTCATGTATGCACGTGCATGTGTACAGTACACTCTCATCCCCCCACTCCAGAAAAATAGGGCTCTCCCAGAGCCACAGTGTAATCCGAACTGTCTAAAGAGATGACCAGCACAAGATTTGCAGTGGCCTCACTCACTGATGCCTCCTGTCTCATTCCTTGTTGAGAGAAGGATGAGGATTCCTATCATTTCTACCTATTCTGCGGCTGCATGAACCACAGGGGAATTGCCGCTATTCATCAAACTGCAAGGCAGCTCCAGGAAGAGTCCCACTGTTTGAAGCAGAGCCAACTTGGTCAGGCTAGTTACTCATCACTGAGTGCGCAGTGAGTGCAGGGAAAAAGAAGAAAATGAAAAACTAGAGGAAGGACTTTGCATGAATTTAAATTTTATGACAGCTATTTGTAATGACAGCAGATATTCTTTACGTAATCTAAACTAAACAACAAATGCATGGCTTAAACTCTATCTCCCTTCCCTTAAAGCCAGATGTTGGAGAGGTCTGCTGCAGGATGTCTCATCTGGTTTCTCCATTCACAGTATTTGGCAGAAATATTTCCATGAGAATATCATTAGTTTTGCAGGTATATAGTAAAGAACCAAAGTATTGGATGAACTGAAATTTTGACCTCATGATGGTGCTAGAGGAAAAGTCAGAGCATCACCAACGTCGTTTCAATTTGTCTTGAAGGGAACATCAGTGTCTGTACAAAGTTTCATCACAACCCATCAAACAGCTGTTTAGATATTTCACTCAAAATCACTCAACATCATGGCAGCGCGAGACAAATAGAGGATCAAAAAAAATCATTGGAATGCAAATTTTGTGCCAATCCATGATGTAGATGTTGAGATATTTCGCTGAATAGGTGAAAACCTTGACCTGCTGGGGAGCACCAAAGTTGTTAGGATTCATTCTCTGCAGACCACGAATATCTGAACCAAATGTCATGGCACACCATTAGATATTAGTCAATACATGCCACTTAGAATAAAAAAAATGTCAATCTCATGGGGGTGCTAATGGAAAAGTCGGTAGTCAGTAGGATTCTTGCTTTCAGGGACCATGGATGTCTCTACATCATTTCCTCTGAATCCATCCAATATTTGTCCGAACACCAAAGTGGCCACTAAACACACTGACGTACACTGATTGGACCACCGTCTTTGCCATTCCTAGAACCCACGTAAGCATGGCTCAAAAGTATAAACGCATTTAGGAGAAAAACGTACAGGCAGAAACTAAAATCTAAGCCTGTGGTCAAGACTGGACCAACAAGGCAAAGCTGGAATTACAGGCCTGCTTTGACTGCACTGATTGGAGTGTTTTTGAGGCTGCAGCTATAGACCCAGATGAACTCGCTGACACTGTGACATCTTATGTCAGCTTTTGTGAGGACATGTGTGTGCCGACTAAGTGGGGACAGAATTCTGTGCAACAAGGCCAGAAACAAACTGACAAAGGAGATCAAAGTAACAAAGAGAAGCTACACTGAAGAGTTAAAAAACAGGTTTTAACCCTGCATCAGCGGGGAGAGGCCTGCAGGACAACACCAGCTACAGGAAGCCATCTCCCGACACTGTGGAGAAGCATCAACTCTGAACCTGAACGTGTTTTACTGTAAGTTTGATAAGCCGACATTCACACCTTACACCCGCTCCGACTCAGACACACACATCATACCTGCACTCAGTATCTGTGAAGAGTATATGTGCCAACCCTTTCAGAGACAGACGATCAGGAAGGCACCAGGCCCAGATGGCGTGTCACCCTCCGGTCTGAAAGCCTGTGCTGACCAGCTGGCCCCCCATCTTCACACAGGCCCTGTTTACACCTGGCATTAAAGTGGACAGCTCTAATACCAGGTGTGAATGGACCCAAGATGCATTGAGGACAAATTGAGATCCGACCCTGTGAAAAAGTCCAGGGCTAAATTTTCTTCCCAGTACACCACTGATCTGAGGCCACATCGATGGACCACCTACTCAATTGATGTCCTCTGCTTACGTACTGCTTGAGCACAAACAATTTTACAGTATCTAAGGCGGAAATGTGTAATAAATTACTTGTGAATTGTAGAAAAGGAACAGAATATTTCCCTTTTTCTAGTTAATGAGTTGGTTCAATTTATGAGAATAGGAGTCTCATGTTTTTTTCATTAAATCGTGCACATTTCATTTTGTAACCAAACTCTTGCACAGTGGGAAAATGAAAGCTGTTGTAAAATCATCAGGCGTTAGTGAAACCCTAACCTTCCACAAGGAAGACCACTCAATCATCCACATGAATCGTCCCAACAGAACCTCAGAGATTTATTTCATGATACAATAAAAAACGCTGGGCGTGACGGAGACCGCTAAGATGCCGTCCTATTAAACCGCTGTCTGCTGTTGGCCAGCACATAGAGTCCCCCCTGTCGATGAGGTGTCTGTGTACGGGAGGCAACAATGCACAGAGGCGGGAGGCTGAAGGGACCTATCAATGAGTTACTTTCTCCCTGGGGAGCCACTGTTTACTCAGCGCAGGGCGGGCTGGAAAGCAGCACAATGGTGTTGCTGGGCCTCTGCGCCTAATATTGATGTCATACTACTCATCTCCACATTATCCCTGCTATTGATTAGTCTGATCTCAGCCTGGAGTGCTGGGGAGCAACAACAAACAGAGCTCTTTTTCTCTTCTTTCCTTTCCCATCTCATCCTACTGCCTCCCACGTACTCTGAGAGAAACCGAGCCAAATCTTCTTTTCTTTTCAGCTTCCTGAATCCCCTGCACCCTCCGTTCATGGTTTATCGATCAGAGCCACATCAATACTGCTGAGATTCTAAAGTCCTGAAGTGCACAATCACACAGAATGAGTAGAAGCTTTTCATCCCTTGCGGCTAAATTGGTTTCGCAGCAAAGCGATCATTAAGAAGAGACGGTTTGGTGTTCATAAAGCAAGGTGCTTTCACTCTGCACTGAGATTCATTTACTGAAAGCGCAGTAAAACCGCTCCATATCTAAATTCTTATGACAGCATCTGCATTGACTCAATTTGTGTCAGATGTGATGATGAGTTGTTACAGATATGTATATGTATAAATGTAACATCATGCTAACAGCTAACAAAATCATCCACAGAGAGGCCTCAGCTGCCAGGAGCTTTACAGTAAGTGGAAAATGTGAATCACCCACTGTAACGCTTCAACCCCCAAAAAAATCAGTGGAAATGTAGGCTGCACCCACGACCCCTCATTGTTTCCACAAAGGAAAATGTACAGGGGTTTTAACATATTCATAAAATCAGACTGTATCACATCACTGACTGCAGCATATCTGCCTCCACTGAGGATTGAAGTGGGCAGAACGCTCTTTTGATCTAATGCATGATGAGTAACTGTGTGGCATTTAGTAAAAACATCTATTGATACATTACAAGACTTTGTGGAAACACAGATCAATGTTAATGCTGTTGTTATGATGTTAATGATTTAGTCATGAAGTATATTTCTTGTTTATTACAACTTTTGTCTTGTTTTCTTAGTTTTGACCATTGTTTCTATCAGTTTTAATAACACGAAACACTGAAAACACTGATGTAATTGCTGAGATCTATGTGACAGTGTTACAACCAAGTCCGATGGGGCAGTTTGTGAGCAAGCCAACAGTTTATCCAGATGATTTCAACCTCATTGCCTTGTTTCCAGAAATGAGTGACTACAATATTATTGTAAGTATGGCCAAAACTACAAAAAATAAGACCCAGTTTGTAATAATCCTGAATTATTCTATCCTCAGATTTCATCACCCTCAAAACAAGTGAAAAATGTTAACACATAGAGATGGGTGAGAAGAAGGTAATAGTCCCTTTACTGTCTGTTTGTATTATGCCATTGAGGGCAAGTTAATATGCAGGACTGTTTTATGGCAGTATTTGATTTAAAGAATTGTTGCAATATTATAATATTATAAAGAGTACGGTCTAGACCTGCTCTATATGTAAAGTGTCATGAGATAACTTTTGTTGTGATTTGGCGCTATATAAATAAAATTTAATTGAATTTAATTGCACCATTGTGATGAAATATGTTAATCTGTCAGGCAATGAGTATATTGGATCTATGATTGTTTCTCAACTGAGTAACTAGAAGATGTGCTATATTACTATATATATACGTGGATATTGCAATATAAAATGAGTGACTGTGAAAGAGGTTGATCTCTTTATACTCTAAATGCTCCTTCCAACACTGCTGGAATCGAGAACATTGATGATTTGTATTGGAAACAGAACAGATCTTTTTAAAATTTGATTTTTGGACTTAATAATAGAAAGTGAATTGTTATGAGAATTATGTTTTTGCTGTGTAAAATGAAGCTCTGGGTTGCTGATGAAGACATCTCAGAGCTGTAGTACTGTGTCCACATGACTGTGGAGCGCCAGCAGTCCAGGTGGGAACAGCAGTGACACATTTCACTGTGTGACACAGGAACACTGTGCCCTGGCTCCCTCTGTGCCCTGCTGGCCCTCTGCCTGGACGCTGTCACTCACTCGTGTTGCTTTCCAGCCTCGCCTCTGACATCAGCGGTGCTCGACCGGGGGGGGGGGCCAGGTCACTGTCTAACTCCGGCTCAGCCTTTCTAGGGTTTCACGTGAAGCAAGGTGTAGTAGGAGGATAATTTGTCCTCTGCTGTCTGGCGGGTCACAGTATCTCCCAGAGCTAAAAATACACCTTTCGTGTGTCTGCCTTCATACGTGTGTGGAGGGAAACCCGTGGAGGGCCGGTGGAGGATTACAACCGGTTTATTGATGACGGAAAAACAAATTAGAGCCATCTCTGAGCAGACCGGGGGAAACAACAAACCCCAAAGTGTAACAGTGTAGCTGTCACGATTGTGGCTCACTTGGAGAATTCCTTGAGCAATTTCTCTCTCAGATCCTGCCTTTATTCCAGCTGCAATTTGAGGATTTTGAAGTGTAAAATGGCAGGATGTGATCATTCACATGCAGGCAGATGTACTCCATACACACACACACACAGTGTTGCCTTGTCTCCTTAAATATACACCTGGTTAATTATTCACAGCCCTGAGGGTCTGTAGTCTGGAAGCGTAGCTGCCTGCGTAAGGACCCGTCTTTCCTGATTTTATCTCTCAAGATTTCGTTATTCTGGGCACAGAGTCAACGATACGCACGTCATCCGAATTTCTTTGGTTTCTAGGAAGGGAGGGGAGGAAAGGGGTCACAGAGCAGTTAAACCGACAAACCTGGCTGACAGAGCAGCTAGGTGAACGAGGCCTCTGGGTGTGAGCGGCGGGCTAAAGGCCAGTCTGCGAGGCTCGCTGGAAACAGATGTCAAACAGGAACTTGTGTGTTTAACGTCTCCTTTGCAACAAGCTTCCTGGAGACGCGATCCGCCTTGATGGGGGCCAGCCGGCAAACTGCTGCCTCATACTTTACCTCGGTCAGCCTGTGACCTACTTTCTGCTGGGACGTGGAGAGTCAAAACAAAAAGTACAAAAAAAACAAAAAGGCGCACTCATACGCTGGTTGATTTGGAAAGAAGGCTTTGTAGAATGTCTTGGGGGAGTGTTGGAAGAGCTTCTTTCTTTTCTAGCTGCTCCTTACGCACTGGCGAAAACACAGACCGACTTCCTGTGTCATTCAAAGTCAATATGGTGAAAGTACTGTGAAAGATCCTGAGCAGCCATAAAAATTAGCGTTATATTATCAGTGAAATGTAATTAATTACACTCAAGTACCGTACTTATATTTCATTCTGAGGTACTTGGACTACTTTAGAGTATTTCCACTTTTTGCAACTTTATACGTCTAATCCACTACATTTATTTGATTGTCATAGTTACCAGTTACTTTGTAAATTAAGATTTTGAAAACCTAAAATAAGCATTCAAAGGAAATAGGGTGAAAGCACTGTGAAAGATATTGAGCAGCCACCAGAAGTAGCATTATGTCAGAACAGAAGCGTGCTAGTTAAAGAGTAGGACAGATTGTCAGTACATAAGGAACATAAGGCAAACGTTTGGAGTGCTTTTAGTTGTCAATAATGACAATGAAAAAGTGGGAACCGGCTTTTCTGCAGATTCAGAGCAGAACTAAGAATTATGAAGCTAGACAGATAATAAAGACAAGGGTTAAGGTTGATAGCGATTGATCCAATCTGAATCCAGGTTCAAATCCCCTTTCAAATCTAAATAGGTTTAACTTTCATTACATTACGAAAGTCACAAATAACTACAGCTCAAAGGTTCAAGTTTAGCTTTCGTGGCAGCCTAATTGACGATAACTTGAAGATACAACATAAATATGAGCTGAGCACCAGATGATGTCAAATGTTGATTACATGCATTTGACACACTGAAATAAAATGTGTAACCTACTTACTTTTACACCTCATTTTTCAAAGGCTTTGTGCTCCAAATACTCGAGGTGTGCATAACTATTATAAGCTAGTTTTGTTAGCCTGCAAATTGTACTACTGGTAGATCCCTGTACAGTTAGCTACAGAAGCTAATCCAGGGGCGAATTTCTGTGTTTACTTTCGAGAGACAGGTGTTTGAAATTATTATTATGTAAAGATTAAAATTATTCAGAAAGCTTCAGGAGGCTGATGCTGCTTGTCCTGATATACTTGTTTTGCCGGAATCCACATAATCCTAAATCGCTGTAACGGACGTGTCAAATGAAGTTGAACCGGGCTGAAAAAGGCCCGAACTTCCCTGCCATAAAGTTTCACTACAGCCGTTAATTACATTGCATACATTTTTCCTCATCGGCCCCTGGCGCTGAGGCCGAATCTGTCAGCTTGTTCTGACTGCTACCTAGCCTGCACCGAAGGCAGGTTTAGTGTCACAGCCTGCCAGGCCTAAAGCCAGTTTCTCTGTGGCGTTAAACATCTGGATTCACCTGGCTGAGACACACACACACACACACACACACACACACACCTACTCGCAACTGCAATTACAACAACTTCCAGTAATTGTTTTCTGCCTTCTACTACCAACTGATGTAAAGATGTAACTACTGTGCATACAGTTCGGCAAAGGTTTCAATACTCTTACAATACTTTTTACACGACCACAGGCAACAGTAGTAACTTTTCAATACAGAAAAAGAATAGGGCAGTTACTACAAGCCACCATGAATAAACAGACAGAGAAATGGTTTCACCTGCACAAACAGAAACTGCAAGGAAAGAGACACACAGTACAGTTAATCTCTGAGGTGCAAAAACACCCCAGCACTAAACCAAAACCAAACTTGAATAATTGCAGCTAAGTAGTGTGTCAGGATCTGGATCAGTCCAGCAGCCAGATGAAGGTGATAAAGTGAGCAGAAATGGCACCATGCTGAACACATCCACACTAGCCCACCTAAAAAAACTATGCTATTTTTATTTATTTCTATTTATCTTTCACATTGTCGATTTAATCTTTCAATACTGGAGTACATGACTTGTTTAGCTGTCATTTTCCGTGCAAAGCGACATTGTTTGCTGTGCTGCATTCAGATGAAGCCCATTGACATTTCCCTCTCATATGCGAGAGTAATTGACCTGCAGAGTGTATCACTGACAAGACAGCGCTGGATTCCCCACAGAGTCATGGATTATTGTTCTCTCATCAGAGCCGCAGTCAAAGAGAAAGACTGAGACACCTCCTCTCATGCTGAGGAACGACTGACTCTCACCAGATCCCGTCTCCGTTAACATGTTCAGACATGGAAGCTGTATATATGTATATATATATATCGCTGGCTTCTCCATGTGGAACAGTGGAATCCAGCCCTTTAAACACGCTAGGTGTCCGTTACATAAATGTTCTGTAATAGCCTTATTTAAACATGACAGAACGATTACGGAAAGAGCCACAATATTCACCAATAGTAGGTGAGAGGCAGTGGTGGAACTGCTTGCAGTGAGTGGATGGATTTTAAGTGATAAGACATGGCTGTAAGTCTGTAAGCCTTAACTAAAGACCACAGCGGACACTGTCCTCTATTTACTACTAATGCATGCCAAAATAAAAAATGTGATCAACTTAGGTAGAATAAAGACTTTTAGCTATTTTATACAGACTGACAGCACCCAAGCATAGTTAAAAATAACAAGACATTATAGGTTGCAAGTAAAGCATTTTACTGCATATTCATAATGTAAGCAATTAGCATGAATGAAAATACAACATTTATTGAATGATACTGATGGTCCTTCGGTTAATGTGGTTTTTGAAAAAACTCTATTTGGCTGCACTGCAAGGGACAAAAAAAATAATGAAAGATGAATTCTGTATTCTGGCTCATTCACTGTGTGCATTTCGTTAAGATTCTTTATGGAAAATATCCACGACCTAGTAAAAACACTGTGGCAACTTTGAGGGAAAAGTGAGCAGTGTGCTTACAAAGAGCCGAAGTTCTGACGTCATAGCCGAGCTAGCTGCTGCTCCACCAGCTTCTGTGACTCAATGAAAGCTTTCATTGAGCATTTATTTCATCGAGTGGAACATGTTACTGAGGTTTAAAATCCATACTCTGAGATAAATGAGTATCTAGTACAGGACCTACTGTTAGAACTGGAACCCTTTGAGACACAGTTAAAGTCAGAATCAGAATCAGAATCAGAAATACTTCATTGATCCCCGGGGGGAAATTTGAAAAAACAAATGGAGTGAACTGTGCAAACATAGTGCTGAGTAAGGTTATGTTGTAGGGTTACCATCACGTCATTACAAATGTCGATGTGATGTTGAATGAGGTTACTCTTAAATCTCTCTAATAATTAAAATATGAGCCTTACATGTAACATTAACAGCACGTTTATGTAATAATGGCTGAAAGTGACATTTCATCATTCACACACGGGCTTTCCGGGGTGAGAGCAAGAATACACTGTATGATGAAGATGTTTTCATTATACGTTGTGTAGTATGTCTGGTTTCACAATAGCTATTTAGCTCAAAGCTCAGTTTAGAATAGAGATGTGCTGCTGAAATAGTCAACCGGCACATTCACCTGGGCTTGGAGGATGGGTTAGGTCAGATTCACTCCACAAATGAATGAATATTTATCATTAATTAATATGGTACTTCCTGCACTCCAGACACTGCCCAGCCTGACTGACATTCCTACTGACATTTGTTTTGCACTCATCATGAGCTTATGACCTCAACGTTTGCCGCTAGAGGGTGAGCAACAGGGTGACAGGGGTCAGGTGGGGGTTGGATTAGGTCCCTTGGGGCATGGGCGAAAGATGCTGACCAATGAGAAGCCGTGAAGCCGAGCGTATGTCAATAAGGAGATGGAAGGGGAGGGGCGAGCAAACGAGGAGCATTAGGGTAGGTTAGAGAACAAAACAGAGGAGGAGAGGTGGGACAGACTGGCTGTGGTGGAAGTGGCTGACTCAGGCAGGGTTCACTGAGTTCAGCTAGTAAATAAGTGACTGACTCCTCTGAGTGCATTCCAAGGCTCCACCTCACCCTCCCGCCCAGCGTCTTCTCGGGGGGATTCCTGGGGTTTCTGGGGCTGCTCTCTGCTCTGTGTGTCAACATTTCCAGACCCCGCTGCCAGCAGGGAAGGGAGGGGGTGCACGGCGGCTGCTGCGTGGCTCATTCACTTTTAGCGTGTTTGCTGCAGATGAAGAGGGGAAGGTCCACATGCCCCCCCCCCACCCACCCCCCCATCCCCTAACAAAAACATCCTGAGGGTCCCAGTCAATCGGCTCGCCGCGGTAAATAAGCCAGTTCCATCAGAAACCTCACACGCTGCTGGAAAAGACTGACTTTCACATTCCCATTCAGTCATGTAACACACAAAAATACTTCTCACAGCCAAACATGGCTGTCAGTTGTACATGCAGATGAATACACTCGTGAAGCAATCTAGAATCTGGCCGTGGCACCATCTGGCTAGACTTTTTATAATCACCTCAGCCAGATGGACGAGCAGATCTTCAGGAAGCTTGTTTTCCTACTCAATTAAATTTACCATAACAGGCAGTAACATAGAAATCACCACTGTTTTATTTTTTTATCTAAAAATGGAAAAGTGGTATTACATTCACTGACTTTGAACGATCCAAGGTCTACAAGATTGCTGAGCTTTTGAGAACCTATACTGCCGACAAAATACCAGGGGGAAATGTCTGTGAAGGGCGAAAAGGTAATTGAGGTAGTTGCTGTGAAAGAGGAAAGAAAATTCATATTCGTGGCTCGAGTGGCTCACAGTCTGTTCAGTAGGTAGGGCTGTATTAATGACCACATACACACACACACAGCTTGACAATTCAATGAGCATTCTGAATCTGCAGCACTTTCTCAGTGAAATTTGTGTCTCAGCACATCTGCTCCATCTGAAGTCTTCATCTTATTTAGGTTTTTTTGCCACATCAGGAAAAAACAGCATGTTGTTATTTAGCTCTGCAGCGCAAATCACTTCACTTCTCTGATGGAGGTTGAAATTGAGGCTCTGCACTGCGACGGCCCGTGTGAGTCAATGAAATTAATCTTTTTAATTAGATTTCTTCTGTATAAAAACAGACAGGATGAGAATTCTGAGGCATCGGAGCATCACTGGTGGCAGGTTTTGCAGGTTTCAGCCTGTTCATTTGAGATTTCAAACCTCAGCCGGCAGCAGCTGGGTTGTCTTTACATCCCTGTGTGGAGACAGGCTATAGGTGGAACATTCCTGAGCCGAGGCCTGAAATCCTGAGAACAAGCGCCTGAAGTAAACTAGCTCCGAGACAATGGCGAGAGGTTGAAGGTGAGGAGAGTGGGGCCTTTGCCGCTACTAATATATTCCAAGGAGATTTCTAAAGTGCTCTGATGCCAATTGCCCCACATAATGGTTTCCATGGTGATGGGTCCTCGAATCCAGGGCCGCGGTACAGAAATTAACCGGCAGAACAATGACCCCAACTTCCACTGTGTTACGGAACATTTTTCAGCGGTCTCCTTTTTCCGTTCTGTGTCAGAAGGTAAGTAAATTCCGATTTACAGAAAAGAAAATCCGCTTTTGTCCGTGTTCCGTTTCCATCTCTGCTGTTCCCATGGTCCATGGCTACAGCCCCAAACTTCCTAAAGCTTTTTTTTTTTTTTCCAGAGACATCCTTTCAGCCTACAGTCTTGACAACACAGTAGGGATTTGCATGCATCAATAGTTTGGAAGAAAACAACATCCTTAACAGAATCCACAAGTCTGGAGAACCACATCCCTTTGGAAGAGTCATTTCGATTTAAAATAAAATAATTGGAAATGTTACATTATTGATTTGAAACAGGGCACTACATACTCTATAGCCTCTTATGAGCTGTTTGTGAAGCCTTTTCATCAATAATCCTTTCAATTTTAAATCAAGATAATTAATGTTAAACTCAACGATCCACAACGTTGTATAACAGAAAGAGGACAAAGGGAAGGAAAAGAATCCCAGTCTTTTGAGAAAAGCTACATAGCTGGAGGCTAATGGCTGCCTCACAAGTGCATGATGTCACACTGAAAGAGGGAAACATGGGTAAGGTCTGAGCTCGGAGCCATACTGGCCACAGGCATAGCTTTGGCACCCATTCACCCATCATGCCTTACTTGGTTGAAGGCTCTGGGAACAGTGCTGACAGCTACGGGTGACAGCTCACTTATGGACCGCAACTAAGGACAGATGCAGCACAACGTCAAATACTGAGAGGAAAATGCATCTAGTCAAGACTCAGTAGTTTGGCTCTAAAATGAGACATCAATCATTAGCAAAAGGTTTCTTCTCTGGAAGAAATGTCATGAAAATGCCATTCCTCAGCTTGTGAAAACAGTTGTGTAATGACTTCTTTGGCTCTAGAGGACCTTTGTCAAGTCTGACCCCTGATGACTTAATCGCAATGTCGTCAGGGTTATCTGAGCTTGGCTCAAGACTTCAAATGTATAACAGGGAGTCTGCGTTATGTCCGAATAAAGTGGACCTTTACCAGACAGGGAGGGTCTAAAGGACAGCACCAATAAGTGACAAAGTTCATCAGCTTGTCCTTGCAAAATACGAGCTTGTTGTTGAAACTGTTTTAATACAGTCTAAACAGCCAATCAGTCTTACCCAAGATCGGCATTGTGGTCCTGTGTCTGCGCTAGAAGCGACCCCCTTCCTGTTTCCGTGGAAAGTTAAAAAGGGGCACGATTGGCTCTCGCTTGGTTGTCAATCGCATTGCGTCAGAGGAGGACACCTCTGTGGTGTCGCTGGGCGCCTTTGGAGTTTCTGTAGTTGAGTCGGCGATGCTGGGCTGTAATGCTATGTTCTGTTCACAATAAAAACTGTCACAGTAGCTTGCTAACTGTTAGCAAGTTAGGTAGCTTGGTTGCTAATTGAACATGTCTTTTTTTGTGTGTCTGTTTTGAACACTAATCCTAACCGTAACCCTTTAAAGATCACCAGGTAACTCAGCTGACACAATGGGCACTTCTATAGTCCACACAAGAGCTCTACTGTACAGTAATGAGACATGAATAATGACATCAGAGTTATGATTTTGATGGGGGGTTTTTTCTTTGGATAAATCTTCATATGGAGCATCACCTCCCATCCCCCCGTTAACATACATAGCAGCATAGAAGCGTATATTCCCAGAGACAAAAGTCACACATGCACAGACGGAGGACAGCCTCTTGACAGCTCTAACGGGAGTGAGAAGACAGGCTATAATGGAAGCTAAATAACACTTGTGCAGGGCTCATTAAAGTTGCCCTGTGTGCTTGGTCATTAACTATCCTCTTGTGTGACCTTCATCGCTCAAGGTGGGGTGGAAGGGATTGCCGCTGCAGTGTACAGCCTAGTTTCCAACACGCTTCACAACACCCTGCAAAGACAGACTGTGCTGATTTATGTCCTGTGAGTGTCGCTGCTTTTTATAGGCTATAAAAATGATTAACCCACTGAATGTCCTCTAAACAGCTTCATTCCACAATAGAAAATATCTGCCGTGTAAAAAAAGCCACTGCCTGTTCCTGTAGAGCTAACACAAAGAAAGTTAATGCAAAATTGAAATTTACTCTTCTTGGGGTGGATTTTACATCCAAGCAGAACTCATTGGGCATCATAGCCACTGGCTACCAGCCATTAAGTCAACAATGAACCTGATAGTAGCATCCCATGCCGGCCAACTCCAAAATTAGCTCAGATTCAATTATTGATGCTATTTGGCAAGCTTTCTCTCTCTGTCTACAGCCACGCTAGCACCTAGCAGCTCGCTGTACTTAGACACAGTTGTGCTTTGAGTTACTGTAAATGCTAATGTCTGCATGCTTACATGCTCACAATGACAACGCTAACAAACTGATGTTTAGTGGGTAGTTTTCATCTTAGGTTTTGCATGTTGGCATACTAACATTTACGAATTAGGTAAGCAAGTCACTAGATTTGCAGGTATTTGGTTATTAACCAAAGTACTGATGAAAAGTCAGTAGTTCACTCACGAATGTCTGTACCAAATTTCATGGCAATTCAATATGTGTTGAAACATTTAACTAAAAATCTAAAATGTTTACCTCATGCAAAAGTCAGGACGCTGACACCACAAAACCATCCCTAACCATACAATCTAATATTATAAATTACTCATGAAGACTGCGCCAACACTTCAAACTATTTGAATACTACAGGTATACTGGAGAATTATCTTTCATTCCAATAAAAAAAACCTTCATCCTTTTAATTGATTTTGTTGGTAAGGCAACTATCTATAGTATTTAGTGCTGGAACAATTAGTTGATTCATCGATTAGTCAATAAAAAAATAAAAACAATTTCTTTTGTCTTGACGTCCACTTATTAGCTTTTTTCTTCGCTGTCAACTGTAAGAAAGTGCTTTTACACTCAATCAATAACTATTTTGATAATCCACTAGTTATCATTTATTAAGCAAAAATGCAAAACATTTGCAGGTTCCAGCTTCACGAATATGAAGGTTTGCTGCGTTATACTCTGCAGACCCCCACCTCTGTGCCGCGTAGCTACCTTAAGGCAACTCATACTGTATCACTGCAATGCTAAATACAAGACTGACATGCCAAATCCAGACCTCCCTGCAGGGCAATTACCTCCAACATGCATCTGTCAGAGGAGCTAGTCCAGCCGTATGAAGACAGCACAAGGAGAACGAGTTCAAACAGCATTCAGGGAGTGGAAAAACAATCCAGCCTGCTCATGCAGATTAAAAGGTCAAATTTGGACTGAAACCTGCCTCATCTCAGTGTTTTTTTATTTGCCTGTGGTGGGTTTGTCTACTAAAAAGCCAGTGGTCCCGGGACGAGCTGACAGGCTCGTCATCCCTGCCCCCACTGACAAGACCTGCAGTGTACTTAAATAAAGCAGTGTGCATGTCCCACCCTAACATGCTCACTAGACGTTACCTTATACAAGGCGAGCACCAGCGTGTTTCGTTGTCTGCTGGCCTCTGAGCAGACTTTAGCTCCCCTGCTGCCCCCCTGGCCTTAACTCCACCCGCCTCATTTACCCCGCAGCCCCCACCTCTCCTCTCCTGTGTTTCTGTGTACATGATCTCACATGACTCAACAAAACCCTGGGCCTGAAGCACGGCTGCCTCTTTTTCCCAAGAGGAGAGGAGAAGATTGACTTTGTGGAAGGGACTTCGAGCGCTGCCCTCGACTTGGCTCAAATTGCTCCACTTGTCAGACCTGATGGATTTTGGCTAAAAATAAAAGCAAAAAGGGGCCCTTGACAGGCAGATGAATGAACTCAGCGGTGCTCCTCCCGCTAACCGAGCCGCCACACCAAGCAGCGTCTCCGGGTCCCAGATGCCTGAAAAACAAGGATGGCGTGCACGGCCCTGAGAGCGCTGAGTTTCACAAACAAAACATCCCCTTTTCCATGTGTGGCAGGGGGAGACTCAGCGAAGGAGTAGAGCAAATGCAAGATGAGCCAAGTGTGTGGGAATTCCTGTGTCCCCCCCCCCCCATTACCCCGCCCCACGCACATTCCCCCCGCCACATTCATAGCAGCAAAAAAAATCTGAACAAAACAGAGCAGCAGAAGCAGACTGCATAGAAGGACCATAACCAAACCCAAACAAATACAGCAGCAGACAAGCCTGTGGGCTTCTCCCTCAGGAGATTAAGTCTTGTCCTGGTCACTCACTACGAACAAATAGCACTTTCTAAATGTCTGCAATATCATTTGGCAACGTCACCCCTTAACTCTTTGAATCCTAGGCAGCTTTTACTGGCATGTCGTATATTGTTATTTACAGAATAAGTTAAGCCACCCACAAATACCATCAGTATGCAGGTGGTACTATACATGCTCTTTTTTATGAAAGAAAAACTGTGGGGGGGCATTTGAAATGAACTGCTCATACTACAAATGCACGGACCATCCCGGATGCAAGGCTCCTTTAAATATTCCTTTACTGTTTGCCATATGTGAAGATCGTATGAGGTCTGCACGGGTGTTTCAGACTGCCATCTGGCTTCTATCAGAGACCACAAATACAGATGTAGTGAAAGCGCTTGGTAGCAGCGCAGGGTCGCCCAGCCTAATGAATGGGAAGGGCACATTTTCAACCCCTGCTACAGGTCAGTGGCAGGCGTGGGCTTCACCTCGCCTAACACACACATGGAGCACAGGGAAGATCAATTGTCGGAGAGAGGCCTCCGCCTCCCACGCCACTCGAGTGTTCCGAAATATCTCTCCTCTGCGAACAAAAGAACGAAATGGCACAAGGTGATACGTGATACAGCAGGGTTAAAAATAGACTCGCCGCTGACGGATAGGGCAGTGTTTCATGAACTCTGCATAGCGCTCTTGGTTTACACCCCAAGAAGCTGTGGCTAAGACTCCTCCGACTCAGCTCAGAATTGAAAGAAAAACAAGGACAGGCATTTTAGGCACCACTTATAGATGCGGTATTAGGACTAGGAAGCTTTACTTTTATTAGGATTTCATGCGGCCTGGAACTTGAGAACTGAGATAATCAAATGTTCTCACGGACGTCAAAGCAAAGAACGTCCTGTTTAAGGGACTGAAAAGGTCTCATGGTATGTGAAGCATAAATTATCTGCCCGAGAAGACAGGGAAGTCCAACTTTTCAGGGGGAGGATATTTCTTTTGTTTTGATGTCCATGCACATGGCATACTACATCAAAACATTACATCATGCTGGAAAAATCCATGAGACAAGCTTCAAGCTCTCCCAACTGCACATCGATCAAAGCTCAGCAAGAAAAGAAAGAAATTAGGGGGAGAGAAGTCCTGAAAGCTACTTGTTTTCTTGCAAAGTGTCAATTCAGAGGATCAGACATCTGAATCAGGCTCTGGAGGTGGTCTTTGCTCCAGGTCAGGCTAACAATGAAAAATGCCTCAATGAGGAAGGAAATTAGCATAAAACAAGGTGTTGCTTTTGATTTGAAAACTTGTAATTCTTTTTTCTTCTTCCTATTACTTTTTGTACTGTACAATAATGTGTTTCCATTCCTTTCAAACGTGTAAACAAGCACATTAGTGACTAAAGGACTTGTAAATCAGAGTCGGCCACAGAGCAGCATTTATTCATACGGAACTGATAGATTCAAAGACATTCCAGGGGTATAATGGGAATAATTTCTCCCACTCTGTGTCATAAGTCCATGCAAAATGCCTCCAGAGTGACAGGAACAATGGCCTCTTTCACTGCCATCGTCAGGCTGGAGATGGGGAGGTGCATCATGGGAAGCAGACGGGCAGACAGGCTCGTACAGTTGAGCGCGGATACTTCAGAGAGGCCTCCCACAAACCCCGCCAACAAGCAATGGCACTTAAACTCCCAGATATGGGCCATGTGTGAATTATGTGCTTGGATTACTCGTTGCTTTGAAAAACACACACCGCTGAAACACTCGATTAGAGGGCATGCGGTTCACAGACCTTCTACAACTCCAGATTTTATGTATTCACAAAAAGAGTGTAAATAAAAGTGTGATGGAATGTTTTCACTTGTTTCTGATGTACAAGCACTTATTTGAAGGATCGACTGCTTTCTACGTTTGATGTTTTTACACGTTATGCCTTATTTTCTTAAGATACTGTCACTTGTTTCAGGAAAAGTTGAACTAACTCCGTACTGTGGAGGTTTTCACACATTTCATTCATTTTAAAAGGTTTTCCTAGCTAAAATTGATTTAGAAAAATGGAGCTGCGGAAATGTAATTTAAGTCAACGCCTTAGGAAAAAAAAGAATAATGATAAATAAGGACTTAAGAACATTCAAAGTTCTCGAGACTCTAATCCCTTCAAGTCTGCATCCTATTCTATTCTTCATTTGTTACCTCTGTCTGGACAGTAGCATTGACTTTTTTCTTTTGACATATTCGTCCCCTCCTCATTCCAGTCTGGCTCCATTTTCTCCTGTTTTTGCCAGACATTGTTTTAATAACCACTCAAGATTCAATTAGCCTGAGTAGGAACAAGAAGCAGGAAGTCATTCAGGATTTAGCTTCCTGTTCAGAGACATTTCTTACACCCCTAGGTAGAATAATTAAGAAAAATTAAGCAACTTCAGAGACTAAATGAAAATGTTTAAGCAACCTTGCAAAGATGTTCCAATAGGTCTCATTGGTTTAAGTCACGATGAAATTCAAATTGTCCTTCTTGTGTATGGAAATAGAAACTGTGCTGATACTACAACTATTGTGCATACTGTCCCATGTCATAATACAAGATATATTGGACATATTTGTGGAAACATCGGCTGTCAACATCTGCATAGTGTAGTGTAGTAACCATCAACTGTTAGCAATCCACCCATTTCCAACATTCAACATTTGGGGAGACCCATTGTGCAGTTAAGTTTGTATTCCAACCAGAAAGTGGGAACTGATTCCCACTACGGTCCTTTTTTAGAGATGAAGGCTACCTATACTTCAGCTCTGGAGGATCTCACTGGACCCGTTAAAACCACAGACTTTGAAAACAGCAACGCACAGTTAGAAGGGGAGGAGACTTATCCCAGCAGCCTGCATCCGGTGAGTGAGACTACTCTTTCATGGATTGTCCTGTGACCTCAGCACTCTGTATTTCACAGAGTAAGGACACGTGGACTGGCCTGTTACGCTGTTGAGACTGAAGTACAAATAGGCACCACCGATGCTTTTCTTCAGTGGTGCTGTCCCGGCAGGAAAATAAACCATAATCACAGTTCCTCTTTTTGGTAGTCAGAATGTTAATCAAAGAAGTACACAAGCTAAAAACCAACACCAAGAAAATATATTTTGATCTCTCAGAAGTAGCTGGACTTTCACATATACACAGTCTATATTATAGTGAGAGGTCCAGGACTCACACAAGGCCAGAGCAGCATGCCACAGCCACCAAAAGCAAAAGTATCCACGTTGAGCTGGTCTCAGGGCGTGACACACAGATGCCAGCACTCCACGTGGTCTGGGCTAAGTAGTCTGACAACTTGTACTCCTACTACAGCCGCTTTAACTCCACCATATACACTAAGCCACAAACTCTGGCTATGAGACTAATAGCCCAAGGACAATGAGCGCCTTTATGTTTGCTCGTAGATTATTAAGAAAAGCAGGGATAAGAGTCCTGACTTTATGTACGAGTGAGAGCTGCCATGAAGAGATTAGGGAGAAGCATGTCACATTAGAGTCTCTTTCAACAAGCATATATTCAATGGGATATTTTGCCTGGATCTATCGTTAGAAGGAAAGGGTTAAACATCTAGGTATGCTTTATTTATTTTAAGTAAAGCACTGGGGTTATTAATAGTTACGAGGCTTGAGAAAAGATATACACTAGCACAGGAGAGAGTGAAAGACATAATCCAACTATGTTGTATATCAATGTCTACTACAGCCACTAATGATGTAGCACCTGCAAAGGAAGTCAGAGAAGGAAGCTTTATTTCCTTTGCAACACTTAGTTATAAATGGAAATGCGCACTTTGTCAAGAATTTATTCGTTTCACAGTGTGGTTCTCTCTTGTTTGAGAATACAAAGCGATATCATTCTTCTTCTCGAGCCTTCGAATGATCTGCTTTCATGGAGAATTTTGGCTTTTAGGCTCCAAAAACCTTCAAAACAGAGTGGAATCCATGAATTGTTTTACAGCAAAATGAATAAATAATTCTTGTTGCTGCTGGGATTATAAATCATATATTAAATACAGATCTTAAATCAAAAGACTCAGACTACAGCACCATCTGAGTTTTTGTTTGTGTGCGTCACTGTGACAAATGTTTGCCTTGTCTTCACACAGTCTAACCACAACAGGAAAAAATAAAAAACAGCCTTCCTGCCAACACAAAACGTTTTGACATATAAAAACAAAAGGTGGAGTATTCATGCTACTTACAGACTTGTCCTTCATGTTCTGATGGTGATTAGTGATCATTTATCCACGAGCAGCACACGGTCACACTGACACATCTACATCACTATCAGGAGGAAAGATGCGAGGTCAGATACATGATTGGCAGGTTGGTGGTGGCGCGCAGGGAGGGCGTCTCTGCAGCGTGAAGACGGACCCTCCTATCATCCGCAACTACTCATCCAGTCTCACAGGACAGCTACAGACACGCACACCGCTGTTGATTCTTACATCATTCAAAGGTAAAGATTCCAAAGACAGATTTGATGCGACTAGAAGTGAAGAGTTTGGATATCATCTGTCCTAATTTGTTCCTTTAAATCACCTATTAGAAAACTTCTAATTCTTTAAGTTTTTTTTATTTTTTTTTTATAAAATCTATAGCAAGACAGGGAGAAACTGTTTCTGCACAAGCTGAAATGTACTCCCTTAAAGAACAAGTGAAAAAATACCGTAATAACTATATAATGGGAATAAACTGCTCCTTTTGTCACACGAATTTTCTAAAATTAAGAATTTTCTAAAATTAGAAAAGTAACTCAAGACCCACTTTCTGGCTTTTTCCTGAGCTGAGATGAGAGTTTGCTCAGTTACTGATGGAATTCTTCCATCCACATTTGAATGACATGCAGTTGAAAGCTGCGGAAAAAGCTTGAGAGTTAGAGAGCTAGAGCTAGAGAGAGACCTTGAGTTAAGATTTTGTTTGTCAAACTAAATCTTGACAAATTACATTTCAAAAACACATCAATTTATTTTTCCTCTTTTTCTAGATTTCCAAATCTCCATGGTGACAAACATCTACTTATTTCCAGCCACCTGCTTTACCTAAATGCTCCACATCGACATAGCTCAAAGTTGTGTTAGCAGCACAGAGCTAACGTTCATTAGTTAGCTGCTAGCAACAGCATGGTACAATGTTATGTCCCGCCTACTCTCAAAATGCCATTTCATCTCAACTTTTCATTTCAACATTTCAAAACATCTCCATCTTACTGGTGCTGAGAAAATCACAGTAAATTGATTTCACAGAAAAACTATTTTGTTGATCAAATTATTAATTTATTCAATAATATCAAACATTTGATTGCTTAACAATGAGGATTTATACATGACTAAGTGAGATGAGTAATCTATCTGACAAAAAGAAGGTTTCAATTGCATCGCTACTATTATGACCACTGACCACATAGTCGAGACTGTAATGTCGTGAGAGCTAACAGCACTGTGTCTTATTCACTTTCAGATTCAAATCAGCTGTGAAATGTGCTCTCTTCTTATTCTGCCACCGATGTCAACTGATAACGATCAAACCGCTCGACCTGAACGTGTGCGTACAGCTACACATTTGTGACAAAGATATCACCATGGTTACAGCGGCCCCGTCGATGGAGCACGATTTGGAAAAGCTGCAAGTAAAGTGTGATAAATTAGCCTGCTCGGGGTCTGTCACTGTGGATGACTGTGATAGTCGGTTTAAAGCGCTGCATAAATGTTCCTCTTGTACATCATCCTGAAGGAATATACATCACAGCATTCAAACAGACTCAGCTATCAGAATCAGACTGAGCAGAACCTTTTGTCAAAAAATTAATCTATTTATCTCTTAAATTGTTCATAAAAACAATGCCTCAGTTAATTGCTTAATACTGTAGAATAAACTAATTTAAAATGTATTTCTAAAAATTATTCAGACATTCTTCACCATCTCACGTAATTACATTTAATTTAATGACACGAGGTCCTGTCTGCTCAGATGAAACTGTGGTTATGTTGAGGCATGCTTCCTCTTTAGGCACCAACACAAATGCTGAAATAGCAGGTTGTGCCTTAGATAAGGGAGTATCTTTTTTTCTAAATGTGTTCAAGAAATAAACTCAGATGTGTTTACAAAGGTAATTCTGTGTCTTCAGTTCAAAGCCTGCATGTAAACTAAAAGTTGTGATTCCTTATATACACAAAAGGCTTAGCATGTCGACAGAAACAGAATCAAACAAAATATTCAATACATTAATTAATATATATATATTATATATATTAATATATACACATTATATACATATATATAATGGTGGCAAATGTTTGCCATTCTTAATTTATAAAAGACTAAAATGATGAATCAATTATCAGAATTGTTGTCGACTCATTTTCTCTTGTGCGTCTAATTGATTCATCGACTAATTGTCTCAGCACTAATTGGTTTGGGTTACAAGCGATGTTAAGGATTTATTAAAAGAGTTTGAGGACTGATGTCCTCACATTCAAAACTGCGCTAACCAGGACCCTGATTGGCTGACAATACCAGTTCCAACTGATATGTCAATAATAATGAATCAATACAGCACTTAGGAGAAAACATTCAACACGTTTCAAATGTCAAGGTTACGAACTAGAGAGAAAACACACGCTTCAAATAAAAAGAGAATTAAACACACACACACACTCACACACACACACACTGAAAGTACAAAGGCTTCAAAACTGCCTGACTGCAAGGAGCCAATCAAGATTTCATTTAAAGACAAAACTTAAATCTAAAACTCACCTTTCAAATCAAACATAACAACTGAGAGTGAATGGTTTAACAGTCAGAGGCAGGTAGCAGGCGCACCTACACTGCCTTACTTTAACATGCTTGGCTGAAGCAGATCTTGTGACTCAGTATCAACAACGGAGCGTCCACAACTCTACCGTGTTGACCTTTCACCATCTGTCCTTTAATAAAACGGTCCGGCCAGTGGACTGCACAAGGCAGCATGTGACCGCTGCAGGTACACAACAAGAGCCTGCTGACTCACTGCAGGCCAGAGGGAGACACAGGTGGACTCCCACTGAACTGACCATGAACTCAGATCACACTACTGTTACAATTTTTTTGGGTCATTTAGGTTCACACGTCCTAACTGCAAACGCACCAGAGCGCAAACTGACAGTATGTACCTTTTCTGGATGTCACGCCATTAAAATTGACCTTTTATTACTTGAGGTTTTGCAAGAATGAGTAACTGCTGGCTATCGGATGTCAACATCTGTTTTCTTATCCCCATAAAACTTATGCTCTAGAGTCATTTCCTCTAGTTACACTCTCAGTCCTTACTACTGATAGAATGATGGGATTTACAAGTTTGATGCTCAGAATTAATATTTCTGATGTGCATCATTTCATTCAAATGTTGTACATTGTGAACAAAGAATAAAGAAAACAAGGGTGAGGAATTTAAAAAAGTTATCTTTCAAAAACGTATATGACTATTAAGTGGTAATAGTGCACTAAAGTAAATTTGTGTTTTTTTTCTTACATAATAAAGATGCCACAGTCTCTCTAGAAGTATAATTCTTGGCTCATGTAGCAAATGATTTACATCCATAACTTAATTTTGCTAAAATGTAATCTGCATGGTTGAGTGCTGTTAGCTAAAACTTTTCAAAAGTTTTTCAATCTCATTACTCTGGTTAGCAGCTTGCTGCCTTTGTGGTAATAATACTAATAAAGCCTGTTCAAACTGAAGCCATCCAAAACAAACTAATGTAAATTAGTCTGAAATGAGTTTGACACTAAAGGCTGGAGCATTATTCTCCACACTGCATGTAGGAAAACGTGCACGAAAATGTTTGCGTGGCTGTTTCTTTCATACGTGCACACTTTAGAGTATTTTTTCCCCATTTTGAACTTGCCCTCCAAAAGAGTTTTTCTGACCAGTCATCACTGACGGCTCGAAACACTGACAGCGAACGATCGGAGACTTCACTGCTGAACAGAAGCTGAGGTTTTGCAGAATCACTCAATATTACCGTGTGTTTTGGCCCAAGTTGACATGGAGGCTGATAGGGTTTGTTTGGTGCCACCCAAGTTCAAATGGCATAATTTTCATCTGACCACCTGAGCCAAACCAAAAGGAGTGCACCGCTCCGAACATGTCTGACGTGAACGTGCCCTGAGAGGGATTGCGACTGTTATGTTTTTATAGGCTCATTTACTTGAAATTACAGGATGAAATCAGCCTAAACCTGGCTGACAAGTACCCTCATACGGATTACTCCCCCACAGGAAGGGCTGTAAACATGGATTCAACCCAACACATAAGACTTTCATGTTTTCCATTCTGCATCTGTGTGCAACAAATGAAAAACCCATTGGGGTAAACGTCATACTCTCAGTTTTTATGCTTCCATTTCACAGCTTTTTCTTGCCGTAGAATTAATAGTCCTTTTCTTGGTCTTTTTTCTATGCCATGATTAGAAGAAAAAAGAACATCATATGGAAAAGTACGAGGCACTGTGGGCTACTAGAGTGCACAGACAGGATCTCCACCTATGGCTGCCTGCTGTGAAATGGCAGGAAGCCACCACCGGCAAATCCTGCTGATCTCATTTTAAGCTTACAGTACAGCACAGGGGCTAGGTACAGGAAGTGGGCATATTACTGCACTTCCACGCCCACAACCTCCCCCCTCCCCTCCTACCCTCTAAACCATCCCCCTCCCAACCACCTGTGCTGGTCTCACAGGATGCCCCCCCACAACCCTCTTCTCCTCCCTCACACAAACTCCTTTACAGCTGCACTTCTTTACCAAACCGCACACTGAACACACTTTGTTGTTTTACACTCCACTGCTTCAACGTCAATGAAGATATGATTCGGTTTACTGTAAACTGCCTCAAAGTGCATGCAGTCGTTAAGAGGTTGCTCCCCCCACCCCCCTCGCCCCAGACAAGAAAAAAGAAAATCGAATTTACCTCTAGTGGTTTCAAGCCATGCAGACTGTTTTTGTTGAAGATGTTGCTTTTTCAAACATGTCATTCTTCAATTCTGTGAGCACCAGAAACAAAACTCCACTCACGTCTACAATTCAAGTAAAAAAAAAAGATTTCAGACCAATATTACAATTCATATCTAAATTGCTATTATTTTCTATAAATTAAACTCCAGGCCTGTTTGGTATTCTGTTAAGTATTATCATCAAATGATCTTGTTTGTACATGAAAGGAATCAGATAAATGATTATTAAGCTTATTACGTTATGATTTGATACCAACTGAAAACATTACAAACTGGCATGAGATGTGCACGGCCCAGGACAGGAGGGCTCTGCAGCAGGTGATTAAAAACGCCCAGAACATCGCTGGTACCCATCTACTGAGCACCAGTGATATAGGTGAGGTGAGGTGCCTTCGTAGAGCCCAAAGGACACTAGAGACAGTACCCACCCCGGTCCACAGCCTCTTCACCCTGCTGCCGTCTGGCAAGCGATATAGAAGTATCCGGTGCCGTACCACCAGACTGCAGAGCAGCTTCTTTCTCCAGGCTGTGACATTCCTCAACTCCACCTCATCCTCTACACTCCACCATTAATAAATGACAAGGAACTTTCTGTTATGCTGGTTTTGCACATTACCAATAATATAATATTTGCATGTAAGTAACTGTATATATTGTTTTTATTTTTATTCTAATCTGATTTTGGATACTTTTTGTATTTTTGTTCTATGTATGTGGCGTGAAGGGGGCTACAGCTTTCATTTCATTGTGCAGCCCTGTGTTGTAGAATGACAAATAAATGTACCTTGAACCTTATTAGATTATTCCATGGTTTTAACTAATTCAAAGTTACTTTAGGTAGTTTACTAGAGGCTCACATTTAGTAAGATATTGCATTGGTGGTATATTAATTCTTCATTACAGCTACACTGTCCACTTACGGTAATAATGACAAACTGCAGTTAAGTCCTGTCTGATGGTGTAAAGTTCGGTATCTAACTGACCGACAACACTATATTGCTGCACTTTAGCTGCTTATGCTAACGTTAGAATGAGAAATGCCTCACAGTCCTGAATCTTGGAGGTATTAATTCTAAAAGCTATGAAGGTGATATATATATATATCATATAACAATTATATGATGATCTTTTCTAACATCAAAATGACACAGATTCTGTAGTTTATCCAACTTTTGGAATTCATGTTAATTAGCGACAATAATAGCAAGGTCATACCAAACCAACACTTTCTGCATGGCTGGATACCGTGAAGGTTAAGTGAAGAAATATGTTCTGCTGTACTTTGAGTGAACCGTCACTTTAAAAATGGATGTCGTGCAGTCAAGTTCAGGATCATGCAGCTCTAATGCTGAACCCGCACCAAGGGCATTTTTCATTGTCATCTCTTGTGCGTGATCTCTCAAAACAAACGAGAGATCAAATTGTTGTCTTTATTGAAGGATCAATAGTTCTTCCCTGACACTTTGTTTACTCCCACCTCAGAGAAGCGTGTTTATTATTTTCTATTTATACTACATTCATCAGCCACAGATGTCAGAGCTCCATGTTAACATGCCTCGCAGACACAATGGGAGCGTTCTGTTTTTGCAGGTTGTCCCTGACGTGCAAAGCAGTACAATTAAATCCATCTCGGGGATGGAATTCTGACCTCTGCCACGGGCCGGTGTCACCTCCAAGTTCACAGTGGTCAATGAGTGGCTCTGGCCGACGGACGACAACGTCCTGCCACGGGGGTCATCCCAGCTCTCTCCCCTCCCTCCCCTCCTTTACAAAAACAATGATCTCACTCCCCGTCCCAGGAATCCGCTGATTGTTTGAAATACCTTCCACTATGCTTCCACTGAGTGCCACTTCTTTTTCCCATCGACCCGGAGGACGGAGAGAGAGAGGTGAGGTGGGGGTGGGGGAGTGGGGGGGGGGGCTAAATGACCTTGGCAGGAAACGTCCAAGCCCTCTAGCAAGATGGGAGCACGTTCTTTTCATTTGGCCCATTACCACAAACGGTTTGACTCATCAGAAAACATAAAGATGACTTTTGGCAGTGAGGTGAGGAACTTCAGATTGATGCCTGACCAATGTTGAGGCTGATATTACTACTTGATAAGAATAAAAACCCCAAAGCAACATATTGTCTGATTTTTCATGAACACATTTCAACATGAACACGCTTTTTAGTACAGAGCCAAATTTGGCCCAATTATCAATGACAGTCAAGTACCAAAGGCTGGCATCTAATCTGTGGTCAGATTTCTTATGAAGATGACTGCTCATACATTTACATTTTTTACATGGTAAATGATAAAAACCCAGAAACCCATATTTGAATTTCTCAAAGTAAAGTATCAAAACTTGCATTATCTAAAAATTTCATGATAAAAACATTGGAGACAAAATCAAACTTGATGAACAATAAACTTTAAACCATATCACATGGTCTTCATCAACAGATGAATATTTAAGACTTACCCATGTTGGCTTAAACAATCTTTAACTTTTAAGACAGAACAAAGATTGTTTTGTCAACTATATTACACTTGAATAGCAAAATTTAAGTTTGAGTATCTGCCAACATACACACCATTACCGCCATATCTGTTCCAATCCAGAAAAACATAAAAGAATCCAATAGCAGCAGAAAACATTGGCTACCAACGTACTGGTCAGGCTCTACAAAACAATATCAGGACTCTGAGTATCCGTTCTCGGAGGAAAAGAGATGCATGTACAGTATTTAGATGACAGAATTCCATTGAATATATAATAATAATCAATATCATATTCATCGCAGTATCTTTGACACCCAGTCTTTTCTGCTGCATAGGGGAGTCTGTCTGGGTTAGAACAGGAACCATGAACACTCACAGCATGCAACAGTGACTGTGACTGTTACATACTGCGCTGCTGGTATAATCACAGTGTAATGAGTTTAACAGTGATGATTGCAGCAACACTAGCGAGCTTTTCAGTGAACAGAACAAAAGGGTGTCACATATAAGGATGTGACCTCAAACTTCAGAGGAAGAAGCATAAAACAGCATTCTTCTGCCTGTGCAGGCGGGTGGAGGGGGCTTGTGTCAAAACTAACACTCTAACATCATTTACAGACATCTTTATATTTAGAAAGACGAAGTTTGTGACCATCAACCACTATCTGTATTCTGTCAGGTGAAGACAAGATGTGTTCAGCATGTCAGTTTTCTAACACAGTCAGAAAAGGCATGCTTGTTTTTTCAGTCTAAGTCAAGTCAAAGTTTGAAATAACTCTGAAGTAAAATAAAGACTTTACTTCCGAGCACTGAGCGGTAGGTAGGCAGCCTGTTGCAGCAGTTTGTCTCTACCTTTGTGAAACACTTCATTTAAGCTGCTTTGCAGTACTGCAACTTTTTAGCTTCAGTGTAACTGGTGGAGGGTATTTGAGTAAGTCTGGCATGTATAGTTTCTATGTTTTTATTTCTATTCATATTTTTATCCTATATACTTCTAATTGTTTTTTTTTGAAAAATTCAAAATTCCCCCTCTGGGAATCAATAAAGGATGATCTTATTTTTATGATCTGTATTTACTTTTACTTTACTTAACTTGTACTATATGTGCAAATTAATTAATTAATTCAAGTCTTGATGAACGACACATTTACTGGAAGTTATTTTAGTTGGTAAATCAATTAAATTTTAGTACTTCCCCCAAAGATCAAATTGTGTCATATGATTTATCTCGCCGAATTAGATATTCCTGTTAAAAGCAATTATTCAAAGGAATTAGTATTATATTATTCTAACTAATTCTATTAGTTCTGGAACTTTCAATCATATCACATGATCTACATCGTGCAGATGGATTTTGATCTGTTGTGATTGATTTGTAGATGTTTAAATTTACATTTTTTTCAGCACTCTACTACTTGAACATCTCAAAAAGCTCATTCTTGACCTTGGAAACTATCTCCATCTGCTGATGAGGAGCATGTGATCTGATGAAAAGCTCCAGATTGCTTGTCCGCCAGAAATATGGTTTGTAGAGCACAAAATCAGATTGGATTGTTATATACTACTCTAATGGGAAGAACAAATGATGCCTCACAAAGAACATTCTAATAAATGAAAAAGGCTCACACAGAAAAGACAGAGACCGCATTCAAGAGTAAGTTTAAGGTGGACAGACTGACATGGTGGTGCAGCACTGACTGTTCTCTGGCCAATGAGAGCTTCCACTTTATGTGTGACTCAGCAGCTGCAATGACTTTAAATTGGAACTACTACTATTGTGTACTTCAGTATTCCCCAGGAGGACACTGAGATGGGTTGCAAACACCAGAGGCCTAACCCTAGAGACACACTGTTTACACCGCCTGGTTTTGCTCTAATTTGATATGGTATGCATATCATTTCTATGGTTGTAGCAGTGGGTTGGGCTCCGGGGACCACAAAGGCAACAGTGTTTACTGTGAATAACCTTGGCAACCCTAAGAAAACCCAACATGGATATATGGAAGAGCTGGCCTAGTTCGACGTTGTGATAATTGCTCTGTTACTATTACTAAGGTGAATATCTAGACAGCAAAAGAACTTGATGTAGCTAATTTTCCCAGTGGGCACGGGGGGGTTGTAGCACACATGTCATTCACATTCTGTGATGCTTGGAATAATAAAAGAAAGACCACATACAAGTCAGTGGAATTTTTTAAACAACATGCAAAAGCTTCATCAAAGCACTTGCTTAAATATGGAGGAGTGTGTTTCATGTTTCATGCTAAAGTTTCATAGCTATTTTTATCAACTGAACTTTCCAACTGACAACAGAAACACTGACAGGTGGAAGACAATTAGAGCCACATGGATAAAAATGATTTGAGTTCAGAAATGAATTCTGACAACAAAACGAGAATTCTGAATTTAGATAAAAGTCAAGTACATCCTCAGAATCAAGTCAAATAAGAAGTCAGAAAAGAAATCAAACCACTACATAGTGATTCAACAATTCCACGAGGGACCGAAAAAAGTGCTTCCTGCAAACAAATTCAATACTCTGCATTTTACACATGCAAAAGATTACTGCGGCTCTACAGCTGATTATGATTATCCAATTATTAAAAAGTGTCCGAAATCTCCATCTACTAGTCACTATTGAGTAACTATTGAAACAATCCTGAATTCGTAAATTAACTGAGAATTATCTATTTAATTTGATAATTTTGTAACTACAGTGAGAATTCTGAGAATTGACATTTATGTCAGAATTCTCAGAATAATGTCAGAAAAAGACAAAAATAAAAAATATTTCTTATTATATTAGATCAACGTCTGACAGAAAGTCTTAAAAATTCTGCCAATGAATCAAAAGTTTTGTCTTTCATTCTCACTTCATTCTTGAGAGGATTGGCGCCATGTGAGCACAATTTCTGAAATGAATACATTATGAGAATAAAATTAGACTTTAAGTGTAAGTAATGTTATAAATATGTTATAAGAGTAAAGTGAGAGCTGATAAAATGAAAAAATAAGAATTCAAACTTAATGAATGAGGCACTTAACTCAATACCAAGAATAGTCTTAATTTCTTCAAATTTGATTTCTGCATCTGAGACTAATAGAATAACTAGAATTGAGATTTATTTCAGAATTCCCTGAATCATGTCAGAAAACACAAAATTCTGAATTCAAACTTCACTCAATGCCAAGAATATAGCTGGAATTATGAGAAGAAATAATCCTTAGATTTAGGTCAACAACTGAAGTCAATTTTCTTTTCAAATGGTAAATTTATTGTCAGAATTCAGTGGAGGATCAAGGCCATATGAAGAACATTGAATTGAATTCTGAAATTAATTAAAGTTTTAAAGACAATAAGAATTCTGAATTTAATTTCAGAATTCCAATCAGGAATTTAAAGCAATAGAAAGAATAAACTTTTGTTCAAATGAAGTCAGATTAAATTAACACTTAATCCGCAGAATTCTAAATTTTGATATTAAACTCAGAGCTGACTTTAGTCTCAGGAGTCAGAACTTTTACTTTTTGTCTTTAAATTCTTGGTTTAATCGTAACCATTCGATGAATCATGTTATTAATTAATTAATCAAACAGCTTTTAATGAATTGGCTCTAACTGGCTTGTGTTCAAGCCGTGCTTCTTCTGACTGAGGAGCTACTGTGTCAAAATAGCAGGTGAACCAGGGTTGTGTCTAGATGGTAACCCTAGACTTGTGAAACTCTCGCCCATGGGCTCTTGATTTAGCACAGTAGCATTTGACTCTGCACACGCTAGCAATCCGCATCAAAATATGCTTTAACGATGGCGCAGGGGACTTTATTTATTAACTAATCAAATATTGTTGCTGCAATAATGTGTCTGAATTACTTTCAAATCCTTGACCATGTAGGGCGGCAATTGTGGTGGATGAATGGATCAAGCACAGGTGTCCTGTGTGACTTATTATTTTTAGACTTAGTTGACATTTTCAGTTTTTTCTTCTTCTTCTTATTTTTCAGTCGCAGTTTGGTTAGGTTTTGGAAAAGATCATGGTTTTGGTTGACTTGGCTTCACCCGGGACAGAGGAACAGCGGCCTCCTGGGTGAAAGTCCTGTGTTTGTGAGAGGAAAGCCCTGACAGAAAAAATAACTTCTTGCAAGAGTTTCGCAAATCTAGCAGGGTTTCCGCCAGTCGAGGGTTACCATCTAGACACGACCCTGTGCCAGGAGTAGCTGTGTGCACCTGCTCAAGTCCACTGTAAGGAAACCAAATGTAGCGGCGTCACCTCTGCACTGAGTTCTCTCCAGCTCAGTGGGAGCAAGTTTATACAGACTTCGGCAATGCTCTCCAGTCCCTTGCCAGTAGTAGTAGTAGTAGTGCTGCACTAATCCAATACAAACAGGTCATTACACTGTGCTAAATGTTTTCTCTTCATTCACTGAACAGCACTTTACACAAGGCTCAGTCTTCTTCAAACCTCCTGCCCTCCCTCCCCCACCCCTCCAATGTTTTAATTCCAAAGCTATTAGGACCAGATGTGCATCATTTCATTAGCTCAATATGTTTTGCACAGTTGTAAATGTATGGATGACCACAGGATGGGTTTCTAAAGAGTATTAAATCAGAGTTCAGAAGGTGAAGCTCTCCCCTTGAGGCAGCACGACAAGTCTGTGAGATCATCAAAAAGGTTTTGACGCAACTATCAAGATGATTTACGTGTCTTGATAATTTCTTACAGGCAACACAAGAAAAAAAAACCAAACAAACCAAAACAGAACAATCAGAAATCTGCCTGTGGTGTTTTAGATTTGATAGCTTCTTGGCAAGTGTCTTCGTCTTCGCAGCAAACACACAGACAGGCACTGACTCTGCAACCGCAGACTTATGGGAGCTGGGTCTGGCGGGATAATGCAATCTGATTTCACATGGCGAGCGATAATGCCGGTGCACATCGCTGCCGTGAACGGCGGGAGAAGAGCAGCCATGATATGACGGAGAGAAGAAGGGATCACGACAGAGAGAGAGGGGAAACAATAGGCCTTGGTGTAAAGTGCAGGATCTTAGATTTCTCCCAGCAGTGCTGTTCCATCTACGCCTCACACTGGCAGCAGCCCAGTCAAACATGCCTTTGTGCTGACGTGGGAGAGCTATGGGAACATGTTTTCTTCTTTTTTTCCTGGCCAAGGCACTGGCTTGGGATGTTGAGCTTAAGCTGGTGGGGGTTACTCAAATGCCCTCAGTGATGCAAACGATCCTTTAATGATGCAGAGAGAAAAAACTCTATGTGAGAGATGGGGATGTGCAGCTTTTTATTTGATTTCAGGAGGACATGCGTTTCTTTTAAACCACACTTCTGCTGCGTTTCATAAAAAAAAAAAGAAGAAAAAAAAGAGATGCAGTTTTAGCACCTTAAGGGGCTACTGGGATTGTCTTCAAGAGAAATCCATCTCTGATCACACAGAGAGATCACACCATCACATCCTACAATTGCAATTTCATGAATCACTAACCCATAAGTGCTTGGTTACTTCTGAACACAAGCAGTTTCTTCTGTCATCAGCATTGTAATTAGCTTGATAGCAGCTTCAGCAACATAAAACACGATTACTTCGGGCTCAGAGGGAACCTGGAGGAGCTAACCCTGGACGGTGCAGTTCGAGTCAAGTCAAATCAATTCGACTTATATTGCCCAATATTACAAAACACAAAAATTTGATTCAGGGTGCTTTACAATCTGTACGACACCCTCTATCCTTTGACTCTCGATTCATACAGTTAAGAATAGAAAGCATGAAGGAGGGGGGGACTGGCAGGGTCACATGAAGGGATCCTGTTGCCGTGTGGGATTTCAGCTGTGGCTGGAAACCCTGAGGGACTCATTATGTTGAGACCCCCTAAAACAGCCTCAAAACAGTTCCCAAGCCGAGCTCAACTGGAGAGACGTTGGCCTTGTTATATAATAACAGTCATTTTGTGCATCATCATGACATACCTTCACTGGTTTAATTCAGTCCTGCTGCATTCATTTAGATGCAGCTGATGCAGTTGTGACAGAACGTTGAGGCCGGACAAAATAGACGTGACTAATGCGACTTTCAAGTTGCAGCTTTTACAATAACGGGAGGGGCAGAGGAGAGAGGGAATTCAATCATTCAATACCATTGTTTACTGACACTCAGTGGTATCACACTGTGATAATATAATTATATCATGCTATCATTTTAGAGAATGCTGTTGCCCAAATGAATCATTCAGACAGAATGAAGAAAAGCAGAAATGCATAAAAGTTATTGCAGTTTTGCCTGTAATGCGTAACAGTGGAACACACTTCACCGCACTGAACATCACTTCATTTTGCAGACATGTAACATGATATACTATACTAAAAATATTCTTATTCACATTTTGATATTGATTTCAATAATTGCCTTGCCCTAGTGTGATGATAATATTGGCTGGATTTTCTTCTGGCGAACATCTATTTATAAGAAATGACATTATTATACCATAAAAAGGCATATTTACAAAAGTAAAATATATGGGAGATTAAAAAAGGACAATAATAGACAGGTATTCTCTGGATGCGGGTTTCAGCTGAGGAATCTTTAAAGATTCAGAGACAAAAAACACTAAATTGTAAATTCTTCTTCCACATAGTAAAAGCAGTCCATTGCTCGTGCAATTGATTCTATTTGATCTAAACTGGAAACTTCAACTTTTGACTGATATTAATGTTTGTTGATAAATGTCTCAATCTGTCCAAACTGACTTTATTTTGATATGTGAAACGATGCATTAGTATGTTGCCCTATCAAGGTTAATGCCTCTCTTTATACTGATGGACAAAGATCACAATGAATCCTGACGCAGAGAAAATTATAATTGGATATTTCAGATGACAATGTGGATGTAAATAAGGAGGAGGGATAACTTCGGATGAAGAGGCAGTTAAGGCTGACTGAGTCACTGTGGGGTTTACAGTTTTGGACACCCCTCCTCCCCCTCACAGTAAGCAGGGAATTGCCATGCATGGAAAAGAAAGGCAGCGGGGGCTACTGTACAGAACAAAAGGCTCTGCGCGTAAAACTGCGCATGAGTGCTATACCGCCATGCACGTGTTGTGAAAGCAGAGCGTTGCCAGTGAACGACGACGTGTTTTCATTTCAGCGCCTTTAAAAATGACAATGATTATTTATCACCACGACTCTTCTTATCCAGCACAGAAAAAAAAGCATCTGCTGCGCGGATTCACGAAATCCGAGTATCGCAATGTTATACATTCTAAGAAATAGCCCACGAGCAAAATGCGACACATCATGTGAGGGATGGTTGAGGATGGAGGGTGATGCTGCGATCCCCCTCAGTGCCATCATCGCGTTGCATCAGCACAAACAGACAAAGAGGCTGTGATGCCGTGGATGTCACTGCTGCTCAAAATGCTGTATCACCGCATTAATGGCAGCATCACTGCGCTCCCTTATGATTCCAGGCACCTCCATCGCCGAGTCAAACACGTGGCGACCAAACAATAGTATCACATTTATTTTTCATCTTCTTATTCTGACAAGACGCGGCAGCACCTGCCTGGACACCTTGTCTTGTGTTTCGTGTGCTTCTCTTTTATTCCACGAGAGACTCAGCAAAGCAAATGTGGACAGATTCAGCTTGTCAACCGATTTCTTCCTCATTGTAAACTTTGTATTAAAAAAACAAAAACAAAACACACAAATAGAGCCACATTTAATATCTAATAGGTATCTTTAAGCCGTTAATGGCTTGTTTGCATAACAGCCACCAAACTGGTTTGTTAAATGATGAAGAAATAAAGTAATTATAAAATGAGTTATTCCACAAAACATCCTCTTTTATTTTCTATATCGATGAGGCCTTATCACCGACCTGTACCTCAGCATAATTCACCCAACACCACTGACTCCGACATAATAGGACTGACAGGGACTAGCTCAGCCACTACTGTAGCACCCATTCACATGACCGCGCGTAAAGGCGCAGCTGTTTTTTTTTAAACAGTCACCACTTGATTTAAAAATGTGCTTCTTTTATTTTCGGCAAGGTGTTGGGAGTCGGGCTTGCTCCCGATCAGTTTTTAACAGAAGGGGTTAATGATAATGACAACATGGGTTCTTGAGCTGTCGGAGCAAACAACGCTGGTCCTTACACAGCAAATATTTGTATGGCTTTTGAAACGTGGATCAGTGAGGAGGTGTAACAAGCGACGGTTTCAGATTGGGAACGAGCAGAAGAAATGCTGTAGTGCACTGCATAACATCAACAACAACAACAACAACAACAATAATAACTCTATTCAGCTCCAAATTAATTTGATGAATGAGTGATGCATGTAGTGAATGAGGGAGGTGTTTAATGACGCTGGAAGTGACATCTTTTTTATGGAGCTTTTTTCCCTCATGAAAGCAGCAGCACGCCTGACCCTCCTCTGGGATCACCAACACATCTACTTTGCAAAAACAGAGAAAAGGGAGCGCACACGGCGTATTGACTCAAAGCATAACAGGATGTGGTACAGAGTTGAGTTTCACTCCTGAACCTGCGTTCACACCCCCAACATTTTACACTCGTCAATATTCGCACCACCGCCAAGCTTTCAGGATTCGTGCATGCGGTTTTTCAGTTGCTGTTTTTTTTCTCTATAAGTGACTTTTTTCCCTTATATCACTCTGAGGACTCTCCCGGCTGCGAGCCCGCCGCTACGCCACTTATGCAAGTTTGCAACTCGATTATGAGAGCATCAACAATAGACTGAGATTTGACAAACGGTGTGTGTGTGTGTGTGTGGGGGGGGGGGGGGATTCACAGAAATAACACAGCGAGATGTTCAGAGAAGACCAACCAAGAAACGTGCACATGCCAGCTCACCTTTTACTTTCTATTCTGCTCGTATTCCAGCCCTTTTGTCCGTTTCCCACATAAGTTCTTTCACATGATGACTCGCTTTGTCGTTTCCTCAAAGCCTCCGGAGAGGTGACTTCTTCTCCCGTCGCTGAAACTCGCTTATTTCTCACTTAGAAAAAAAAAAAAAAAACAACGTACGTGCTTCTACGGTCTGTTGTTTCCGCTGTGTGTGTGCGTGCGTGTACGACTGCGCGCGCGCGTGTCTCTGTGTGCGTGGTGATCCCGCGCGGCGTGCCGCTCCGTCTCCGCTGTTTGTTACACTCGACTGGAACGCCTCCTCTCAGTCGCTACATTGTTGACATTCGGCCGCTGACGTCACTCTATCCCCTCATTCACAACATCGTCAGCGCGGCGCGGCTTTTTGCGTTGATGCCGGCGGGAAGCGCGCGTGTGCTCCCTCGAAGGTGCGCAGCGGAGCTTGGAGAATCGCACTACTGGCTGCTAGCTCAGATCCCTCCCCTCCTGCTAGCTGGTTCGGCCGCCTGGCCCCCCTATCCTCCTCCTCCTCCTCCTCCTCCTCCTCGCGGTGCACACAGCGGGAATATGAGGGTGAAAGATGACACAAGGCATTTTTCACAAGCTGCAGACGAAAACGTGAACACACTTCAGTTCAGTGTTTACTTCGTTATATGGAGTCAAACCAACTTTACACTTATTTCCGTCTACATAAGTTTGAGAGAGAGAGAGAGAGAGAGAGCATCAAAATATAGTCCCAACTCAAAGAGAAAATGCCTGAAACTTGAATTGATGAATTGAATTGATTTGGGATCAATTGTGGCTCAAACGTTTGTCACCTATTTTAAGACAAAAAAAACGTACTTTAAGACGTAAAACGTTTGTTTTCTATTCACGTTTTAAATGCATAGTTTTGTGCAGTGCCTGCATTGGACCAAAAAGGTGCCAGTAGCAGTAACATGACGTGATCATGGCATGTGTCTTGGATACATTTATATTTTTACGCATATCTTGGTAATATCCTACTTCAAATGTATTTTTGTATGCATTTCATTATATACGACATACATTTCCAGTTTGTACACATATATAATATTGCATATATGCTAGAATAAAACCAGCTGAAAATATATCTGTTGGCCTACAGATTAAATTGGATAATGAGAGGGAATACTAAAGTCAAGTCTATAATATATGGGCCAGACTGCATGATGCAGTAACATCAAATGTCACCTTGAAGAACACTGTGTTAAATCATATATAACTGACACACTTCTTTTATCTTCTGGTAAATCAACATTTCCCCAAATCTTGATTTGGACATTTACACTCAAAACTAACCTGTCAAACAGAACCGTTAATCCTTTCAAGACGGAGCATTTTTTATCCAAAACAGAGAACAGAAGTCTTTTTCTGGTCCACTAACTATATCATCGTTATTATCTTCAGTCTGTATTCTGTAATCTGTATGTAGCCGTTTCTATGACTATTGTTTCCTCTTTCTAACTCTTTCCTCTTTTTTTGTGTTTCTTTTCTATTTTCACAGAGGGACATCTTGTCATATCAGTGCTATTCAGTGCTGCTGTGATTGGTCCACGTCAGTGTGATGATTGTAGTGGTAATAATATTTTATTCAGTCATCACTCATACTACAGTAAGTATAAACAAAATGAGCAGTCTACGTATGCAAGACGCTCATATCGGCCTAACTTACATTCTTCGATTCAATTTAAGCTACCCTCCAGAAATAATAAAAAAGAAAACAATCATTCACGCTTGTAACCCTCAAAACAATTGAATTGTATGGCACAATACATTTTGCAAGGCCATTGAGCAAAAACAAATTCTCTGTGTTTGGGGTACTTATGGTAAAATGAATGCTAAAGTCACTATAAAGTAAGTATTAAGTCTCACATATACAATATAGGGTTCTACAGAAATATCATATTGCTATAATGTTATAAGATTATATACATTATGTAATATTATAAATAATATTGTAAGATGGATGGACTACTTGACGAGAAAACCAGTTATGTGGGGGCAGATTTCTAAGTTTTCAGGAGTGAAAACAGACCAAAGCAAACAAACAGAAATGCAAATGCATGATGCTAAATGAGCGGAGCGAGGCGGTGGGAGGGAGGTAAGCTGGAGAACGCTGTACGGCTTAAACATCAGCCATGTGAGGGAGGCAGGGTTTTTGTTCTAGAAAGGAGTTCACATCCTATTTGGACATGCAAACACTCACTGGAGATGTTTTAATTCCTAATGTAAAAACTTCCCCCTGGGGAGTTTGCATGTAATTATGAATTATCACTGTGCGGCAGACAGCCCCTTCTTCATAGCAGCCGTCACTTCTCACTGGATATTCCATGAGTGGCGTTCAATGAGCAGCTCCCTCTGCTGCTGCGTGCATTAAACCAGCGATTTGAGATGGTGCTGCTGCTGACATCAAAACAACACCACCAACAGGCGTTTGTTATTGGCATGGAGAAGGCATCAAAGTGAGTGAGATTCAGGGAATTTAGAGAGTTGTGCATACTGTATGCAAGGGAGAGGTGATGAGGCCATTGTATGATGGCGAGCAGGGCAGCTTGAAATACATGAAAAATAAGTCTGACCAATGACTACAAATCATTCTTCTATAAACATACAATTAAAGCTACAGTAGGCAATATTATTGAATTATAATTTTCGTTGAAACAACGAATTTTGACCATTGCATGCCACCAACAATATCTAATTTAATGGCTCCTTTAAAAAAATGTCTGTCTGTGAGCACCCGCCCCTTTGTATTTAGTCTTTTAAAAAACTGGACCAGGTCTGCATCAGACAACCAATTAGGGTTAGCTAGCATGTAACTGGCCAATCACATCAACTCTGCACAAACAGGGGCTTCTACCTTCTGGTTTGGAGTGTGAATCAGAACGAATCAAGACACAGAACCCCTGACTATCCAGATTGGTTGTTTGATTCAGACCAGCAGACTAGGCTAACTTCCACTTGGAATACAAAAGCAGCACAGTGTGTCATCCAGTGCACTGAATGTTGTTGAATTGTGACTACAAAAAAACACTTGGTCTCCAGTTTTGCGTACATTTACTGGCATTAAAGTGGCATTAACACAGTAATGTTCTGGGCATCTTTTCAGTAGCTTTTTAACACTGAAACGGCTCTCAGTCCCTGTCAGCCTGGAGTTACCTCCTTACATGTAACACTGTTTTGTTTTAATGCTCTTTTGAAGAATCAAAAAATCTGCAAAATAGATGTACTATCTTTTTAGTTTATATTTCCTTACACAAAAAGTGAGGAGAAATCCCAGTTCAGCTGGACTTTAAACATGCTGCTTCTCGACAGGCTCTGTAAACATCTTTTTAAACAGACAGTGGAGCCATTTTCTTAATCCAAATGGTACTTTTTTATGTGTAAAGTCAGCTTACTTCTAAAACCTCCGATGACAGGCACAGATTTCATTGCAGCCTGCACATACTGTTACTGTGATTAATATGCATTACTCGTAATTTAAAAGTCAAATGTGACAGAGGAAACTCAGAAGGTACCCTGAAATAAGGAGCTAAATGCCAAATAAAAAGTACAGCACTAAAGGAGACTTGCAATCTGTCAGAGGGTGATTTTTGGGGTCCAGACACACAGTTTGACAATCCAGGAGCTAATCCCCCAGATTAGTGAAGGTATTCATATTCATATTCATCCACACAGAAACCTTCGGGACATCTGAGGGTTTTTAATTCTGACACCTAAAGAGCTCCAAAGCTGGGCCGGGGGGCCTTCGGCAGGCAAGAGCGGCCCCGTGTCTAAAGGGGCTGAGAGACGAGCCTCAACCCCTTTGTCTCAGCGTAGTGCATTCACAGTCAACATCTCACTCATGCTCCCAATGCACTAAATGCATGAGAAGAATATAATCACAGAGTATAGACTCCCTGCACACACACACACATGCATAGACTAAGCCTCTTTCACACTTAGTTCCCAGTAAATTACTGGGATAACCTTTCAGGCACCGCTAGTGATTTTCACTTTTCACACATGCAGCTACATTCAGGAACATTTCAATCTTGCGCCTTTTCACACATGCCGTGTCAATACCAGAATATATGGTGCAAGGGATGGTTCAGAAAAATGACGGCAACGCGACACTTATGGAAAACTCAAGAGAAGAAGAAGAAGAAGACGGGACATGGCCAGATGTACGTGTACACGGCAGAAGATGGTGGGCGAGGAGCTGTTTTTGTCCAGTGCCGCTGTTCTTGTAATGTATTAAAGCAACAGTAAACCAGTCATAGATTCAAATGCGTCATCAGAGGAGTCTTGTGATTGGTTCGCTCGCTCCACGCGCTTGTCCCTGAAATGTTATCTTGTCTCGAGGTGGGAACAGATCTCCCTGAATATCGATCCCTGCTCCCATTCACACACGACCCCATGCAGGAAATGTTGCTGATAGACTGCATGTGTGAAAGGGGCTTAACAGTGAGCAGTGGCATTCCTGCACTCGATGACCTCGAGGTCATCTTTTCAAGAAAGGCAGCTGACTGAAGTTGGGTGGTGGAAAAGGGGGATGAATGGGGTGGTGGTGGGGGGGGGGGGGGTGAAAGAGTCTACAGAGCGATGTCATTGGCCTAGCCTTCCCGCCCAACGCCCACACTGTGGACAAACACTGTGCTCTTATGTCAGGAAGTCCAATTAAACTTAATAAAAACAGCATGTGAAATGTCTGCCATTCCTCCATGACAGAAAGAGGAAGCTCCATGCAGAGGGAGGCCCAGTCTATGTGGAAACTCTGACACTCTCAGCTTAAAGACAAGGCAGCGCTGGTGATTGTGCAACACCTGTGGAATGTTATTGTTGGGCTGATAGTTGTCAGAAGTTGTCATGCATGCAGTACTGAGAAGCAACCGATACATGTAGCATGTCCATTCAGCTCACACGTGTGAGGTACAGCATGGTTAATGTCTGTATGTGACACAAGACAGACTGAGGCAGTTGGTCTCAAAATATTCCTTTTCTAATGGCTTAATTATGAAGTTACAAATTCAATCTGCTGCTTTTATCACATCTCCTACCGTGTAATGAACCCTTTAGTACAGTTCACACAGTGTTATAGTAATTCTACTCCATATTTCTTCACTGTAACATCAGCCATATTTTAAGATAAACGCACCTGTCTGCACAGTAATAAGTACTGTATGCACAACATTTTCTATTTTTCATGTATTTGACAATACAGATGAATGATGTGTAATTTGTTTCATATTTTATCACCAACATTTTGACTGTTGTAAGCATCCTACTTGTCAACAACGTGGCAATTCATGCATGTGCATGTTGTTTGTGTCTTTTGTCAATTTGACAATTGACAAGAAGCACATGAAAACAAACATCCAAATGTTTGCAATTTGCTTGGACCCTGATCATTGCCGCTTGCAGCTACGTTTTGACTTGTTTTAACAAGATAAGACTGTTAGAACTGAAAGCAGACGACTAGATAATGTGGATTCAGATTAGTAAACACAAACTTTAGGCAGGACTAGATGAAACAGATTGAATCAGATTTTGTATTCCTTAGCACACCAACACACTCTTAAACTGCAGCTGTAGTTTATCCAGCTTCCTCAGCCTGTGTTTGCAGAGAAAGTTTCATTATCAAAGTGCCCATGAGAGCCACTCGCAACATATTGTGGAACTACAATGTATGACAATGTAGGTTTATACAACTCAGTTCACAGTTTAGAGCAGTTTAGTGAATGTGCACTGTGAGCAAAACAGACACATACACAATCCTGCATCTGCTCAAAGCAATGACTCATAGGAAAAGTGTTCAAAGCAAAACCAAAAACCTGAGAAAAAAAGCCCTGCTCAGAACAAGAGACACGTCGGTCAAACAGTCATCACTTTGAGAGTGAAGATGACTCATTTCCAAGTGACTCACTGGGGTTTGCAGTCACCCAGATAGGACCGCCAGCCGAAAAAAACTTCCATGAATTCGCTGGCTAAGGAGAGCAGCAAGTCCAGGCAGAGGCAAAAAGACGGAAATTCAGCACTGTTGTCAGCCAGCAAACTGGCATGTGACCCAAAGCCAAATGCCTTTGATTACATCAATTACTGCAAGCCTGACGGTGCCTCAGGGACCGATCTAACCACCATTCATAACTACAGCTACAATACCTACAGTATATGATGCTTATTCAATATTCAAATGAAAGATGCAAACAGAAATGCATGTTGTTCAGGTTTGTGATTTTCATACACACATTCTCTTTTAAGCAGCTTTAAAGTTAGAAAAACATGGTGTTTAACACATTTTTGTATCTCCCTGTTCCAAAATGTCTGAAATTATAAGATGCTTGTATTGTGCCTTTTAAAACATTGTTTTCTAATTTTGATACTTTTTTTATTTTTCAGACATATGTTTTCTTTTTATGCTTGTCTAATTTACTAGCTAAAATCCTGTGAATCTAGTTAACAAATAAATGTTGTTTGAATGCACCACGTGTTTGCAAACATTTGTTCATATTTTACCTTAACATCACTGCATCATAGCAACATAATCACCACTGCAATACATTATTTTTGTTTCCTGTCAGAATGTTTTAACTTTGACATTGAGTGTTTGGTACCTGTCAGTGTAAATTGTTGTTTATTGTTTTATGCTTTCCAACATGTCAGTATTGGTTAACCGTATATTTGATGACTCCATGAATGTACAATTTGTAAATATCAAATGTTTGGTGTCTTGAATACTTTAAAAAAGCACACACTTTGAGGTTGATAAAGAACAAATAAATAAGCTGATTCAGTGAAGTATAGTCACATAATGCCAGACTCCATTATCTATATTTGCAGAAATACAGCGTATTCAGTAAATACATAATTTCAAATACTGAATTCTGTGTAAGTTGATAATTTCTCCTGCTGATTTTTGTATAATCTTTGAGGAAATTGTTAACAATTGCTAATTCTGTTTTCACGGGATTTATTGACCATTTCGTTTTAAAATGCAACAATAAATAAAACTAATTTACAAACATACACTTGAAACATAATGTATTATCGAATTTGATACAAATGTTTTGCATGCAATGTGGGATTTTGAGGCCAAATTGCATTTCTTTTTTTGTGAAAGCAATCTCTTCACTTTGTTTTCTGTGTTGTGATGTGAGTTTAATGTAGCAGGGAAAATTAATGTAACCATCAATTTCGTTAAATTCAAAAATAATAATTGCCCTTTTAGCATGTCTTTCATTTAATTATGACACAGTAAATGCACACATAAAAGGTAAATCAATATGACAATATTGTATTTGACTTTATTGCTTTGTTTGATTTGGCTTGTCAAATCTTCCATCCTCGTGTTCTAACTTTACATATATTCAAACACAGGGCTCCATGTTTTCATGGCTGCCTCATTCTATTTCTCCAGAATTCATCTGGACATACTGTATATTAGTATCTTTGGAAACTGGTGTATCTCCACAAGAATATAAGATAAAAAAAAGGTCTGTACGTTTGAACAAAATTTTGCAGCGTGAGTTTGTCATGAGTGACTCATTGGTGGGTCAGTGAGGTTGAAGAGGTTAACCCTTTTAAGTAACTGTTTTCCCTGTGCGGCAATCAGAGAGGACAACAAACAAACCATCTCTTTATACAGTGCAGCTTGTTCTCTGTGTACATGACAATAAAGCCTTAAATCATAAATGCTTTTTGGCTGCTTCAGTCCCTCAAATGGAATCATTCTCTGTTTTAATGCGTCATTGTAGACTTATTTGGTATCTTTGGAAACTTTGCAAACTTGAGTAGATTTTGAAATAAAGTTCTGAACAATGCCTGAGTGCACAACGTACTGCGCATTTGTAATAATGAACCCTTCTGGGTTTGATGGGGTCAGAGAGGTTAACAGACAGAACATAGTGGAATGCTGCAGATGAACCCAGGTGCAGGAACCCACACTCCCAGTGTGTGTGTGTGTGTGTGTGTGTGTGTGTGTGTCTGAGGAACTACTGTTTGGCTGGCTGAGTGGAAGGAACTGCAGGGTCAATCCACGCCTCAGGCTTACCACAGGATCCATCTGACAGACTGGGCTAGCTTGCAGCTCTCTCTCCATACCTCAGAGATTAAAAGGTAAAAGCTTGAACCTCCACAGATGACAGGTTGTCATTGTGTGTTTGTCAGGTGTGTATGAGTGTGCGTGGCTTGCATGGATGTGGGCGGTTGGAGTTGGAGAGTTGCAGAGTTCAGATGGGCAGAAAGCCAGTTTTTTTGAAACAACCATCATAGTTTTACACAAGCAAATAAGGCTTACAAACCAGAAGTACAGCTGCCCAGAGAGGGGGGCTTTGTTTACTGGTTACTACTATCATGGAGGTTTGGAAGGCAGTTTGTAAATCTGAGCTCGCTGTTTAAATATGTGTCGAGATATGTCATGAAATTCAAGCTACTGTTTTCACCTCACCTGTTAAATCCGGCTCATACATATGCTGCAAATACAACGTTTTGTATCATTACGTTGAAGTTTTCTTTGTCATCGAACGTCTTGTAACCATGTAGGGAAGTTTTTTCACTTCAACATGTCTGATAGTCCATAGATAATAAATCAATCAATGAAAAGTGACAGCACAGCTTTTCAAAACATACTGTGAATTTGTGTTTCTCAGCAGCCGCTAGAGACCAAAACCAGAGCTAAAAGGAGAGTGATTATTGGACTTACATTCATCAGGTGGACACAAACACGACTTGAAAGAGGCAGATGTAAATGAACATGTTCAGCATAGCATGTTTCCAGCTCGTTCTGCTGCCCCCAAGTGGCCATAAAATCAACTACTGCAGCTTTAAGTTTTGAGGTTTTGTTGTGGATGTTATGTTTCGGTCACTGACTAGATACTGGCCCTGGTTGAGTACACACAGTGCAATGGTAGGCCTCCTCGATGGAAAAAGAAGATGACAACCAAAGAAACTGAAAGAGTCAGTAATAGTGCAAAAAAAAGTGATTTATTTTCTGCACAATGAAACTCACAAACATCACAAAAGATCTCAAAATGTGGGGGAGGAAAGGACCTTTAAATAAAGGTGTAATGTGTAGCATATAATCCCAACCACTGCAGCACCTCCATCTTTGGGAGTGCAGTTGGTAAATTAAGACCTGGGTCTGACTCTCCTTCTCAGTCCAGTAAATAGAAGCTTACAGTCTGCCAGCTCTGGAGGCTGTTTACATGGGGAAGTGGACCTGGATCTAACTAAGCCGCTTGTGCCGAAGTCTGAACAGGTGAAATCCTTTAAGACGGGCCCGATCATTGGGTGACAGTTCCCTGTCTGTCACCACTCTGGCTCAGGCGGTGGATGAGTGGAGTAAACAAACAGGAGTGAATGGGGTGTGAGAGATGAGTCATCAGTTCTGGGCTCGCTGTGCCTCTCTGTGCTGCTCTGCGTGCCTCAGTCTGCTGAACATCCGCTCCCCTGAAGGCCCTCGTCACCACAGGCATACTTCAGCAATTACCTTCTCGCCCACACGCTGTCAGTCACATGGGCCGTAATAACAGGCTGTCGCACTGTCTCACTGCAAACTCACTCGCCAGCACTCTCCAGCTCACACACACACACACACACACACACACACACACACACACACAGAATCTGCTATACACGTTGATATTAGGTTTGTTTTACATTTAACAGATTTTAGTCAGGCTGTGTCTTCATTAAACAGTTATTTTTTCTTTCCCCCCCATTTTTTGCAAAAATTCAAAAACAAATTGTTAGTTATTCAATTAATTATTAAAAGCTGCAATAATCAAAATGTTTATACAGACCGTGGATCAAATGACTACGTGTAATATGTCACGTGTAGTGAGGAACCCACAGAGAATTATCAGCAACTCTGCAGTTTCCTCAGCTCTGCAGAGCTTTGTAGCCTCTTTTAGGTAATTGTTTTTTCATCAACCTTGTTCCAATCCAGCAGGCAGCTGTTTTCAGTGAAAAGAAAAGCTATAAAGACCCACTGCACACTACCTGCCCAGCAGCAAAGACACAGTTGGCAACGAGCTGATGAACATAGTGGAGCATTCAGCAGATAAAAGGAGAGTAAATATTGGATTTGAATGCTAATGTTGCTCAATGTCTGCTAGATGTGTAAACAGGCGGTTTACAGCTTGTTGCACTGCCCTCAAGTGGCCAAAAAATTAGCGCAGCTTTAAGGCAGTGAGTTTGACAAAAAAAAAAAACAAACTCACTTTGTGTTGAGAATAAAGAGTCAAAGATACTGAACTTTAGTCTTCAAAGGTTCATCTGAACTGTGTGAAACACCTGCTTCAAAGGTGCATGGTCATCATAAAAACACATTACGAGGAACATTTAAATGGAGTAGGTATGAGGCAGGAAAAAAGTTTTAAAAAGGTAAAAAATGTATACAGTATATAAAACACAATCAATCATATACATCCACACAGATATCAGCCAATGGGACCAACTACACAGATGGGGTGGGCATATGGTCATGTGACATCAGGCCAATCATATTCCCAGACAAGGCAGAGAGGCAAAGGGAGCGTCCAATAAAAGACATTGTGGTGACGCAATATTTGGTAAATAAACAGGAGAAGTACTAGAACTAGGGGGCCTATTGAGACACCTTACTCCAGATACTCTTAATGAGCGGCATATAGAGAAATAGCAAGAAGAAGGAGCAACAAGATAATCCACAAAACCCCCCCACAAAGTCACATCAATTAAAGATATTTAATATAAAAACAAATTAATTGAGAAGTCCTCATTCATGCCCTCCGCAAATAAAAAAGTCCCATAAAAATAAATAAAATACATATAGTAAGAGCGCATTACTGAACATGGGAGCTCCATTGAGAGGAATGATCTAAGCACGACGTCTTGATGAATCATCTCTGTTTATCACAGAAGCAATTAAGCCCAGCCAAAGAGGTGGAAATGCCAATTTTCTCAGGAAAAAAGAGAGAAGCATTTTGTATTTCTCATTTCATTATCAATCGAGCGTGAAGGCTTGCAGTGTGAATGGGACCTGTTCATCATTAGCTTCCATTCAAGTTGCAAATGAACCTCCAGACCTGCAAACCTCAAACCAAACCGCCAGTAAATAAAGCCCTCTTGACATTTGACTGTTTATTTGTGCTTTTCCTAGACCTTTGCTTGTGGAAAAACTGTGAAGAAACGGGCTTGTTGTTTTGGTTTGAACTCCACAGCCTCCCTCCCACAGTCGATTTCGCCTGCTGCTGAAAAAGATGCTGTGGTGTAAAGAGCTTTAAAGGCCTCATTGGAGAACGTTAATGATATCATAGCATGAATATACAGCTTCAGAGGCTTTCCCACCCTGACTAAAGATCCAGTCGACACATGCTCTTGCACATACTGCTTATAAAATGTCACATTTTGTCAACATAAGCATGTCTAACAGAGAAACATTTGGCTGCACGAGGTGTAAGGAACTTGCTGATGCAGTGTGCAACAGGCATTCTCTCTTCTTTTATAGTGCTGCTCTCATCACTTCCCACTCATTCTCATCCTGAACCTGAGGGCATCTGGGAAGATGTTCGTCTTACCGTAACACACAGATGCCTCACCTCTTACTCATGCAGTGCTTTCAAACATGAGGCAGCAGCGCGCTGTCTGTTGTGGTCAGCTGTTCAATGTTCAACACATCACAGGCAGGTGTTCCATTGACCGGCGGTGATAAATACAGTAATACAACTCATCTGGAGGTGTTGTCTCACTGTCAGTGAGCTTGCTTTAGCAATGCATTCTTATACTCTTATCTACTTCTTCATTACAATCATTATTCAGCATATTTTAAGCCACAAACTTCATTCATACTTCACACGAGGCACCAAACATCTTTGAAATATCGTAATCCCAGTTTCATGCTTTTTTTTTTTTAAATATTGTCTGTATGGTGCTGAGGGTGGGTGGTGGTCACTCTCCACAGTGTGTGGAGTAGAAATTCAATTGCTGAGTGGTGCCTGGTGTCTTCCAGCAAGGCTGCACAGAAAGCTTTGACCTTTCTCACCCTGCTGCTGCTATCAAAGAGGGTCAATTCAGCTTCTCCTCTATGACTCACACAATCAAGCAACACAAGCAGACTGACTGATGCACCAAGGAGATAAAAAAAAGAAATGAATTCATAGAAAAATACATTTGATGAAGCGTTTTTTTGCATCAGAAAAGGAGCAGCTGCTCACACCCCCCCCCCTCGCCCTCATTAGTGCCCCTCTAAATAGACCCGTGGTGAAATTATGAATGGAGAATGACGGAGTTGAGTGCTGTTCCAAATAACACATTAATTCATGATCCCAATTAGCACACATACGCTGTTACTGTAGTTAAATTGCAATGTGTAATTACATAATGCATGAAGTAGAGTAAACAAAGAATTTGGCACTAGCATGTGAAGCTCCTCGCTCCTCTAACATGTTTGACTCTGCAGAGGAGACCTCGTCGAGTTCTTAAATAATTGCCTGCAGCCACTTTAAAGACCAACCAGGGGATTCATGCAGATTAATGGAATCCTAACTGGCACACGGCGCAATTTATAGACCAACATGCAAGATAGTATGACCCAAATTCTGTCCATTATTAAAAACTGCAACATCTCTCTCTGCCACTGCTAGCCTATTTATGTCATCCAGTTTCCATGACTACCATGCCATAGATAAAATCCAAAGCACACGCAGGTTTTCAGGTGCAAAATCAACTTTTTCCGAGCAAAGCGGGTGACATTACTGCCTTACATTCATTAAAGCACTTGAACAAAGGCAGATGAGTATGTTGTTAAGCATTATCTCCTAATTTGCATGAATAGTAAAAACAGGAAAACACACTGTGTTTAAAAGGTTTAAAAAAGGGAGAGAGCATCAGTCCGCTACCATGGTGACATGATACCTTTTGTTAGGATGCCTTACCAAATGGTTGCAAGTTAGGCTCCAGCGTTGCTGAAGTGCCTCTCAGGAAACACACTAAATAAGGTTTTGGTGCTGCTGCACCAAAGTTGGGTATCGAACCTCAAAATGAGTATCGAAAACTGTCATAAAAGTGACCTAGAATGCTTTGTCAGATTGGTAATCTTGTTTACTTATTCTTTGATCAGATGGCTCCTTATTCCATATTTAGATTTTAATTCATTCAGACCAAAGCTCCGTGCGTTTAAACAACATTTAAACTGGCTTCCGTACAGAAACTATTGAAGCAGCCTCCAACACACACACTAAACCAGATTCTGGTGCTGCTGCTTTTTTGGTGACAAAATGTCTTCGTAGCATAGAAGGAGAATAGAAAACTGTCAAGTGTCGGAAACGTCAAATGTGTAATCTTATTTACCTATTCTTGTATAATTCCAGATGTAATTCAAAATGTATTGCAGACTATATTATATTTAGTCCAAAGCTTCTTGTGTAAGACAACATTTAACATTTGAGAACGTTGGCATCTGAAAGTGGCCTCTGACCTAAACTCAGGGATTGTTTCAGCAGTAGTATAGAACAATGTGAAGAATTAACCACCTGCTTACTAGCAGACAAACATTTAATTAAAGAAGCAAGTCCTCAGTAGTCTTACAACTGTGACATTGGGGTTTCATCCGTCCTTGTGAAAATAAAAGCTTACATACTCGAATCATCACAAATGGACAGTAGCCTTCGTTCCTCGGTCTCACACACACACACACACACACACACACACACACACACACACACACACACACACCCATCGCCCTTGATTTCCTACCAGCCCACAGTGGGCCAAACACTGCATGTCCTTCTGAGAACAAAAGAGCACAGGACAAAGCTGGCAACAACACGCTGTCTTCCTTATTTCCACCAGTTCAGTGAGGGCGAGCAGGAGCACACACACACACACACACACACACACACACACACACACACACACACACACACACACAATACCTGGCTGGAGAAGGAAGATGACATCATTTCTCCACAATGAAATGACTCATTGTTCCCCATTTAGCTGTCAACTTCAAACACAGACAGTAACAAAACAGAAGCCTTTGTCAGCAGAATGCTGAGATAATTTCAACCTGAAATGTAAACCAGAAGCTTTGGGCTCTTTTACTGCCAATAGAAAAATGGGTCATACTCAGGGTCCTCACTATCAAAGGCCAGACACGGCTTATGTAACTGAATCTATTTCTATATTAGATAAATCAGCTCAATTCAAAAGAGCGGCTGTTCACACAATCAATAAAGAAGGTCAGGCTGGGCCTCGCAGCATGACATAATAAGGATTCACTTTGATTCCGGCCATCGATACGCTGGAGATGTATGGTTCTTTGTCTGGGAAAAACAGCTCCACAACTCTGAGTTCAGGAAAAAGACTGGATGTTTAGCACCACCTGCTGGCAGAATGGGGACACTGTGGCAGGGTTCAGGTAGTTTTTACACCAGTGGTTCCAACCCTTTTCCCTATTTTACCATTTTACCACCCAAATAAAAAGGGGAAAAAGTAGCTTACTTCTTTTGAAATATCTTTATGTATATTCATTATATTCATTGCATAAAAAAAGCAATAACAGCACAGAACAATTAACTGTACAATTAACCTAAATAGTGAAGGTGATACCTGCAGGAAGTTTGTATAAAATTCTGAACAGACTATTTCCTGTGGATATTGCAAGGTGTCAGACGATTTTTCCTTATATTTTTAGGAACATAATTCTATGTTTCTATGTAATATATAATATATTGTAATATACGGTGTATGCCGCACTTTTCTGTCCTATTTTATTATTCACATAATTATTTGACTGTCTGTTGCTGTCGTTGTCATGTAGTTGGGTGAGCAAACTAGTTTCCCATCTATCTAATCTAATTGATTATAAAAACTGTCGCTACATTCTCTGCCCATACTCAAACCGATTAATCAACTAATTGTCGCAGCACTATTCCACCCCAAAACCATTTTATTTTATGGAGCTGGCTTTGTGCACTGGGGCATTGTCAGGTTGATAAAACTCGTTGCTAATGTTAGAAACATGTCAAATTTGTCACATTCAAGGTGGAGTCTTGAAATACAGTATCCTCTTTGGTGAGACACAGTCTACCACGCTGCTCACCTTATAGCCAGTCAAGTGAATTTAGCATTTATTATGTTGAACATCCCAAAGTGAAAAATAAATAAGAAGTTTTTGTGTTGGGGTTTTTGTTACACACCCTGAACTGAACAACTGAGATATCTCCATGGCAACTGAGCAAACTCCACCCACTGAGGAAAACTGTAGGATGCAGTTGAAAGCTTCAGAAAAGGGTAGTAAGTGGACCATGAGTGAAGTTTTTTTTTTTTGTCCCTAAAACTGTTTTAAAAGAGAGTAAAAGAGTTTGAGTACAATCTCAACTGAAGAGTCCACTCCAGCGCCATCATGAGATTTGTTTTATAGTGAAATGTGTAAAGAATGACGCAATGGATTGCCATGAAACGTGGTAGATATCCAAGGTGCCCACAGGATGAATTCTAATGACTGAGAGATCCACTGATCAGTTAAGCTTTTAAGTGAAAAGTCTCAACAGATATTGGATGGGTAGTCATGACGATTGATATAGACGTTCATGTCCCCCTCATGCTGGATCCCCTGACCTTTCATCTGGCATCATCATCACCGCATTTATCTAATCATCACATGGGGTTCTTATACTTGACACTTAAATAATTCACATGGCTTTATAGAAAATTGAAATAAAAAAAGTGACAAAAGGATACTGTACATGCGGCAAACACAAAAATTCAGGCGTGAAAAAGTGCATCTTTTCACCATTCAGTTTATTTCATAATGCCTTGCTCACTGTCATATTCTGTACCCTCAATTCCCAATAACTTAGGAAACACTTCATCAACAGTGTGTGTGTGTGTGTGTGGCAGAAGATTTTTTTTAGTGAACAGAAAACTCATGAGGAGAACCGGTGAGGATTCGCTCCTGTACAGTAACAGATTTAAAAGTAAGACTCGTCAAGTCTCGCACTTTTAAAAACAGAATTGCTTCAATGAGAAATAAAATTTGTACATGACCAGACAAAACAAAAAGTGATTGTGCAAATACTTGAGGGACATGAGACCAAGAAAAAAAAAAAGAAAAAAAAAAGATCACATCCAATCCTTCTTTTAGAGTACATGGTATCGCTTGGATGTAAAGCTGGTGGGAAACATTTACATTATCAGCTTACTGACGTATATCCTTCTCACTCCCCTCCGGAAAGAATTTCATTCAATGTCCATTACATTAGAAATATATATATATATTTTTTTTAGCTTTTATCCCCACTAAATGTCACGTAAAACAAGCACTTAAAATGCAGGCAACTTCTAAGGCAACATGTGAACTAAAAACAAACTAGATACTGTATAGGGAGCTATTGGCTCCTCTATTTTGTCCGCAAGGGCATTCCCAGACCAGATAAAATATGTCCTAATGCGAAAAAATGACACAAGAGCTATCATATAAAGTGAACTACTGAATAGAAAAGACAAAAACATCTACACGCAAAAACAATACTGAAGTCAAAATAAAAAGGGAATCCACAGCTCCCTGTATTTGCTCTGGAAGCTAGTTGTGTTTTTTTAAGAGCATGAGGAGCAGATCATTACTGCTGCATCCAGGTTTACACAAAACCCCCGAGCTATTCCTTTTTCTGTGATACATCCCTCTCTGAACTGAACACATCAAACACCTTGAGGAAGTAACCAGGTATGGTGGTCTGTGGAAGGGCTCATGCTCACGATAAGAAAAAGTAGAAGTTAGAGATAAATATGTTGATTTAAGGGGGGTGTGTTTTGCATAACAGGGATTCCACGCGCGCACCGTAGAACAGGTTTCACACATCCTCATTGCTCTCAAAATTCTGCATATTAAAATCACACTTCTTGCTGAAAAAAGCCTTTTGTCTTGGTTTTCACATTCTGGAGGACGGGTGTGGCTGTCAGAAGTGGACACAACGGCAACCCAGAGGCCCTGAGAGCAAACATATAGACACACACACGACCCACACACTCGTCAGCCCGCCATCACACTCAAGAGGACACTACGCTGCTGAATACAAGGTCCATCACGGAGAGCACAGCAGCAGGGCCTTGGGGGGGGGGTGGGGGGGTCAGGATCGGTGCAGTGATTGTTTGGTCTGCTGGTCACAGAATACACTGTGAGGATGTGCAAATGTATGTACAGAGGACGTCATCTTCCTGGACAGAAGTAAGGGTCTACGATGCAACATGCAGGAAACAGTAGAGTGCAGGTCTCTTTACAAAGCTGGACTGGGACCAGTGTGTGTGTGTGTGTGTGTGTGTGCAGAGCATGAGACTGGGTAGTGTTATAGTGCAGGGGTGAGGAAGGGGTGGGTAGGGAGGGGATGGTAGCAGTTCATATGTCTCTTGTCTCATCACGATGTGCCCTGTCTCTTCTGTTGCTGGACCCGGATCAGCTCCAGCTGTTTTTTGCACTTCTGGTAGTATGTGGACAGACTCTTGTTCTCCTCCAGCAGCTTTTTGTGCTCCTGCACCAGACGGGACGTGTTCTGCTGGTCCTTCTCATCTTGGTCCAGTTCAGCGATGAGCTCTTTTCTGCACAGAAGGGATAAGAAGCAGTATTAACCCTCTGAGCCAAAGTCGGATTTGATTTGTTTACACTCAAATTACAGACTTGTGGCATTCCCATTAGGACTGTCACTTTTTCAAAAAAGGAAATTCATACTAACATGTGATTGGACTTAATTTGAAACAATCTCAATAGGCCATACAACTAGTATGTACTAAGGCCAGTGAGTTAGCTATGGGCTCTACCTGAGCCCTGCTTTAAAGCATTAAGTTGAACAGAATTAAATAAAAACTACATTTTTGCAGAATCTGCACCACAGATGTACAGACGACAATCAGCTGAATTACTTTTAATATTAAAGAAAATGTCTAAACATGACTATAGGCCAAGACATGAAGTTAGAACGAGCATTGACATTTACATTTTTCAACCTGCATTTGAGTTAAGCAGTGTATTTGCTTCCTCCATGTTCTGTAAAAATGAGATGAGCTCTTTAGTCAAACACAGTTGGTCCAACGTGCTCGTCTTCTGCAGCTTAGGATGGCGGTTGCCTTGGATGTGTCTGCTAAATTCAGTCATTGCCTTAAAGGTGGCTTTCTGCACACTCACATCGCTACATTAAAATGCCTTTATGATGTGAAGTCGCCTTAATAGGGCCCTGTTTATTCTGCTGGCCTTGTGGCATAATACGAAACATTTCTCTTGGTTGCAGTGTACAAACCCTTTCTAAGCACAAAATGACCTCATCAGATGAAAACTGGCTGCTTTGTGCAGCTACACTTACTTTCTCTGGATCAGCAGGGCGATCTCTGTTTGCACTTTCAGGTATTCTTGGGCCATCTTGCAGTGCTGCTCAAACACAGCCATGGACTCTTTGGAGTTGGGACAAGGAGCGAGAGGCTGAAAATAAAAACGCATGTTGCCGTTAACTGACTACAGAATATATTTATATCAGCAGTAAGTATAGTCTGAGCAGATAATGCACCAAACATCTCGCTGATGCCGCCAATGTGTACTTATTCAAATTCATCTTTGAGAGGGGAGCTGCAACACCACCAAAACATAGTTAAAACTGATTCAATGCATGTGACATTTAAATGGAACAACAAACGAGCTGTATGTAGCGTTGTTAGCTGGAGGCGGGTTGGATGGTGTACCTGCAGCTGGTGATCCAGGGTGAGATAAGCCATGGGAATGGAGTTGTCTGAGCCGTTGGTGTCTGAGAAAAGAGGAGAAAGGGAGTGCAAGGGCTGTTTGTTTTTCCTATGACTGCAGAGGAACAGTGTTGTCCACCACAGGTCTTTCTTCAGAAACAACCTCCTGTCCGCCTCCTCAGCTTGGATCACTGTGTAATCACTGATTAACACTACAGCGCAGCCTGACAGATTCACAACATCTGGCCACAATGACACTGACGCCGTTACAGCCACTGTTTCAATCAGTCAGCTGAGGTGTAAAATTCAACCTTCACTTGTTTCTCTTTACCATGACATTGAAGACATGGAGCTTTTCTGCAACTAAATGTTGCCGGTGAGAGTTGTGCTTGTTAGCGTGATGCTAGCTGTGTAGTAAACCCCCTAACGTAGTGTTAAGATACTGTTGTCATAGAAACAAAACAGTCATGCAGCGTTCTTTCTCCCACCACACAATGGCTTCATCCCAGCGCTCCCAGCGCTTTTCTGCCAGAGAAAAACGCTATGTGGACACAGGCCCTAAGTAAATGTATTGGTCTACTAAAACAGAACTAATTTTAAAGTCATTCAATACTGCCCTCGACAGCTTTCCTTTACACCTCGTCTGTACACATTTTTGCAGTGTTGTTCTGTCGTCCGTCTCACACAACGCTTACATTCTTAGTGTCTTTTTAGGCATCAGTTTTCTTTCGACTTCTTTCGATGTGTAGCTACACTGATTAAGTACTGGGCTGTAAGTGGAGTCAAAAACTTAAAATATATTAAATATTTAAATACTTTTATTATTATTTTTGGTGCAATTGTGATATGTTCTCATTCATTGTGTTGTGGTACCTGACTCTAATGGAAAAGTTGTCACGAGTACCTGTGGGGTCATCTGGGGAGAAGTAACCTCGGCTGCTCGTCTTATCAGGTGGCATCATCCTCACACTGGGACTGGAGGACCGGCTGCTGCTCCTGCTCCCCTGCAGGAGGGCAAAACACTGTCAATCATCCGGGAAGCCAGTCGCCAGCTTCTGAATGTTCCAACAGCAAAATGTGATCCAGACCACAACAAAAAGAAAAAGAATGCAGCAAAGCCAATCCGCTCATCATGCACATTTGGAGGCATGTGCCAAATGAAGCATACTGAAGAAAATTCAATTTTCTTTAGCAGTGTGATTTGTGATTTCGTCAGCTTGCAATTATCACTTAATAACCAGAAGGTAAAACCGAACACCTCCAACGTTGGCGTTTGTTTGCGGTTCTATTATTATTGAAGAAGGAGGAAAGAGAAGACTTTGGAAATAACTTGTGAAGTTAGTAGCTTGCACGTTTGATGGACAGCTGTAGGGCAAAGATTAATCCAGTGTTACCAAAATACAATGTTTAAGAGTGTCTCTGTAGATCCTGACATGGGAATAGAATCAGAATGGTAACAAACACAATCCCATGATCAATGGCAGTGTCACACCACCAGGAGTCTGGAGGGCAGGTTGATCCCACAGGCATCGCAGCACAATTGATCTTCTTTAGCAACAGTGGTTTGGTACAAAGTCTTCATGGTGAACTTTAAATGAACTTCTGACTGCAGAGGGCTGTGGGTTTACTACCAAACGAATGGAGACAAATGTTTGGGAAAGCAGGAGAAATGCTCCAAACCAAGCAGCTTATTTGAAGCCTGTGTGTGTTTGAGGGAGGGGGGCACCGGGCTGCTCCTACACTGATGTCTTCATCTTCTTGGACCCGACATATCAAACACATGTCATATTCTATGACAGTTTCTCCTAAAGGACTTCTCTCTTGACAAAGACTGCATCAAATGCTTTTGAAAGACCGCATCAGTCAAACATCCGCAAAACTTCACAGGAGGAAAGGAATAATGAAAGTGGAGTTGGAATAACAATAAGATAAATTGTTGTAAAACTGATTATCTGTGTACAGAAAACATTCGCTAGCCACTGAAGCCATCCCTTTCCATTAATGAAAAGAAACAAAGGCTTTCGAGATATATCAGAAATGCTCCTTTTGTCTCTCTTGGCTCTGAGTGGGTGGGCTTAGCGTCTAAACTGACTGATGTTGATATGCTTTTTGAGCTGTTCAATGTGCTACAGCTGATTAGCTTATAACCGTAAAACAAATTAGTCCAAGACACATACATTCTTGTAGACACCTTAACTATATTTCCTATATATAAGTGTGTTTACATTCTCTCATTCACTCTGTGATACGAGGGACTGAGGGCTGTACTCTGAAAAACTGGAATTACATCCAAGTAAAAGTTATTTCATCTTCTTTCAATAGTGAATAGGAGATTACTGTTGTGTTTTCATTTTTTCCTTCATATTGATAGTGAGCGTAATTGTAGATTCGCCATTCTTTAACAATCTCCACCGGCATCAGAAACTTGTAGGAGAAAACACAAGCAGCCCAAGCTTACCAATCAGTTTTTGTGGTCCACATATTGTAGCTACATCCTCAACCCTCATCCCCCTACACCCAAGGCACCATCTACAACGTACCTATGGTGGCTACGTACAGTACTTAGCTATGCAAATACAGTAAAGTGTCACTGTATTCTCATTGGTAAATTCACTGGCAGACAGGGCACACCATAATGAAGGGTACAGGTTTTTCCTAACAATAGAGCACAGGATGTGTAATTCAGAGAGCAGGTCGTATGCTGTCTAAGTAATCTAAGTAAGAGCTTAAATGTACCACCAGCTACATCGGCCAATTTCAACTCCCTGTCCCAACAGTGACTCTAATTATCAATGAAATAAACTCCAGACTGCGTCTTACCTGGCTGGACTCCGTGCCGATACCTGGCAGATCCTGCACAGACCGACGTCTCTGAGGGTCGCATGTGGCTGTGGGACAAGATGGACAGAGAATAGAAAGAATGAAACCCAGAGTTTTGTGGATAGTGGTGATGGGAGATTGGTGCCTGTGTTTGCTTGAGGGATATCCAGACCCACAGAGCCACACAGGGACAGCTGCACGGATTTAACATGTCCAGTCGACATGTGCTGTGGCATGGCTGGAACGTGACCACAGTCGCTTTAAAAGCACCCAGCGCCACAAAAAACACACACAGATATCACTGCAGACTCAACCTATCCACAAGAACAGCTGAGTGTATTTATGTGATGGCTTGGTACTGACTGGCTGCTTTGGCTTAGGGGCAGGTGGGAACCCATGGGAACTCATTCATCTGCTGCCTGGATTAACACCATGTTAAGAGGTCTCACCTGTAGAGTAACTGCAGTCAAAAGGTATTACCTGCTCTATCTGCTTTAATTTGGGGTACTAACTAACCCCACCCATCTTAAAAAAACTCACTTGACCGTTAGCTCGTGGGTAGCTAGCAGAGCTATATCTTAGTAGGAGGTGAAGATTTCAGCTGACAAAAACTTTGTTTATGTGGTTGATGTCTAATTTATTCATTCAACACTTATCCTCCTCCTCCTTATAATACAGGTAAGGGAGCTGTGCCCTGAGGTGAACATGTGTCTGCATCTCCATCTCTCTCCACAGCTCCGTATCGTGTATTCACTAAGCCATACCTACTTTTGAGCAGTTAAATCAAACATGCCCACATGTTCAGTTTCATTCGGAAATACGTTGCATCACTACTAGCATTAAAGACGCTCTAACTTCTGTTTCACTACTGTAACTAAACTGGCTCTAATGGCTGATTTAAGTTCATTATTGATATGTTGCACTCATCTAAATGGACAATTTTTTATTTTACTTCATATTTGAGGAAATGCAAATAAATAAACAACTAATCCAAAGAAAACACCATATATTTGAGTCTGTAATAACGATGGCGCACTACTGACATATTGACTTTTTTATGGTCCATATGCCTATGTTTTTATATGTTGTTTACATTTTTCAAAATAAAAGACAAGCTGTATTGAAAATGTATTATACCATAACCCCATATCTGAGACACATACCGAACTGTACATTTTTGTACACCGTTACTCCCCTACCAGGGATTTATGTGCTGGGGAAAAGCCCTGTCCAGGTGTGTACATGCAATGATAAGTGCCCTACCTTTAATAACGTGCTCCGGCTGACTCCCTTAGTCACTGGATTAAATTAGCCACTCATTCAACGCGTCTCACGCAGCTCCAAAATAGAAGCCTTTTCTGACATCCAGAGCTGTCCCCATTCCTTTCATCCGTATCTCTGCTTGTAATAATAGCCCTGACCCTCAATGTGAGAGAAATTAATCAAAATGACTTTTTTGAAAGTTAATGGATGAAAAGAGAGGTAGAGAGGGAGGAAAATGAGGAATGCTTTCTCTATGTCCTCTATGCATGAAAGGCAAGGACGAGCTCGAATGCAGAGAACTGGTGCACTGATTCACTACTGCTACCCATGATCTGCTGCAGCCAAGCCAGAGAGAGGACAGAGAGGACAGGGCCATGAGTTAGGAAGCTTATCTCATCTGTGTCACCTGATCTGATGCAATATACGGATTGGGTTTCCAGAAGTCAGCTAAAGATTTGTTGCTATTGACACAAGTGATAGAGGGACTCATCATCATCTGAGGAAACTTAATTAGTTGGAAGTAGATTTGGGGTGTAAAGGTGGCACCAGATGAGAATATTAACTCATGTTCTGCTTCTGCCAACTAAAAATCACAGAGAGACATAAGGCAACTCTTATGTGTGTTACTCCAAAACCAGCTCAATTAAATCTGTTTTATTTTTTTACAAGACTTGCAGCAAATTTAATATGAATGAACATTCTGTGGTTGGTATCATATGGAGTGACACACAGAAGAGGGCCATGTAAGAGCACAGCAACCCACGGGCTAAGCCAAGCCAGCTCCACCCGGTCACCAGGAAGCCCGGTGGTCCAGTGATACCTGTGACGACGATCTTGGGGACATCCAGAATGGTGCCGAACGACGCCGTTTTACGGTGGCCTCGTTTATACTGGGAGCTTGCTGCGAAAACACACACACACATACAGCTGCGAACACAACGAACATGCAGACTAAGACAGACTGGGGTCCCACAGCTGGACTGGAGATATGGGCCACATACATGCAGAGCATACAGTGTACGTGCAAGAGCGGCATGCACCCCGTCCATTGCAGACGCTGTGGAGTGGTACTGCGTTGACTGCCGGCAGCCACCACACTACTTTTCCGAGCACAAACAACAGCAGACATTCAGCTCCAATGCTGTTTGGATAAAAAGTTCAACAAGGCAATGTAAAGCCTCTTTCACACATAGTACCCAGTAAATTACTGGGATCACCTTTCAGGCACCGCTAGTGATTTTCACTATTCACACATGCAGCTACATTCAGGGACATTTCAATCTTGCGCTTTTGCACAAATGCTATGGCAATGCTGGAATAGATGGGCCAGAGACAGTCCAGCAGATGGCGGTATGCTAACCGAACAAAACAGAAGAAGAAGATGGGGCAAGGCCGGATGTATGGGGCAGAAGACGCTCTTATTATTTTCAGGAACATGGCGGGTGAGGAGCTGTAATGTAATACAGCGTGTATACAAAACAATACAAAATGTGTTTCCCTGAATATCGATCGATAGACTGCATGTGTGAAAGGGGCTTAACTCTATTCATTAAAGTAACATTAAAGTCTAAAAACATAGAGCAACAACAAAAAACCCTGACATACACTCTGTGCTCAAATCAAAACTATGCGGGAAGCTCCTGAGGTTTGATGGTGAATCGGCTGCTTTCTGTCAGAGCTTTCAAAGGAGGGGAGATGGTTGACAGCTGGGTCCGACGGGCCTCAGTGTTCAGGGGCATATGGATGTCTTTATATGAGGAATCGATCTTCACCTTTAAGTGATGAAAGCACACGAAAAAAAGAACCTGACTTGGGCGTCAGGAGAGGAGCTTCTTGTGGGCTTGGAAAGGCCTCATTCCAACAAGACTCGCCTCGACAACAACACTGCATGCCTTTCCTGTGCAACTTTTCTTTTTTAAAAGTCAAAAGGTGTTGTTTTGTGCTGTGTAATGTCTGGCATTACCTGAAGGGGTAAATGGCATCTTGGGCTCCAGCTCCGACAGGTCAGCACTCATTCTTTTGCTATCAGATGATGCCAGGCACTGTGTTCGTGAAGGCAGACTCTCAACACTGCCCCCCCTGGACAGAGGCAGAGTCCTCAATGGGTCTCCCTGAAGGAACAAAAGAAAACTTTCACTATAGAAGTTTTTCTTGATAGTAGTTTTTTTTCATCTATATCCATTAATACAGAAAAAATATCAATGGTTTTGATCAAAAAGGAGAAGAATGAAGAATTGGTTTACCTTTGGCTTGAAATGAGGAGCAAACTGAGGCGTTATCTTGATGGTGTCGTTGCTCCCTTGAGAATCACTGTGCTCCATGTTTGCGTCACTTTTGTTGCTTGTGCTAGTGCCAGTGTAGTCCACATATGAACCTGTTGCTCCCCACAGGACAGGAGAGAGGTTTTAATAAGTTTCATACTTTCTGGTGTCTTTCATCCAAGATTTTACATTATTTTTGGGGCATTTTCTGCTTGTATTTGATGAAAACTTGAAAAGAAATACTGAAAATGATTCAAAATACTTCAAAAGCTTTAAACAGACATATGTAGGTCTCTACATAATTTTCCTACACATTGATTCTCCAACCTGCAAGTTGCTCTTTAACATTAAATTCCTGTACTGATGCATCCCAAGTTTACTTGGATTACTCTTGTACCTGTACTAGTTGCAGAGTTGCTCTGTCCGTCATCTGAATATTGGTATGGATATTGCAGGGGTTCATCATATCCTGGGAAGTACTGAAAAAAGAAAAAAAAAAGAAGGACGTGTAAGTGACATTGGATTTAACAAAAATAGCTTCAATTAGGATTTTCTGTCCTAAAGATAGAGTCCTTGATTGACCTGGAAGTAACCTCAAACCCACATCTTTCTTCCCAAGCTCACTGTGTATGAAAAAGTGGGGTTGATTACAATATAATAACTAATAATAACTTCAATTCAGATAAAACGAAAAAGGTGCTATGTTTGATCACCCCATTTTCATCAATAGGGTAGGCTAAATAACAGAAACACCTCTGTGTAAGGAAATACAGTTCAACAGCACCACAAACTACATCCTCCAAAGTGACCATGAAGTTGAATCAACACCTCTCTAAAACAGTTTAAAGGTCCCATATTGTAAAAAGTTAGATTTCCATGTCTTGTCTGATTACAAAGCAGCTCTAGGTGCTGTATAAATACTGTGAAAGTATCAAAACGCTCAGTCCACAGAGAAATGCACACAGCCTGTATTCAGTTTGTCTAAAACGGCTTGTTTCAGACAGAGGGTGAACTGAGCGGCTGGATAAAGGGCCAGTAGAAGATAAATAAGGGCTTTTTTCAACTGTGAAACATGCAAAGCTACTCTAGTGGAATCCCAGAATAAAAATATAGAGCTGAAATGTGCATAAAATGGGACCTTTAAACAAAAACTGAACATTAGGACCTAACCCTAACCAATGATGGTAAGATTTATTACAGGACTGTTGTATTAGACTGCATTAGTTAATAGCTAATAAACTGGCAAGCATATACCGTATGTAGCATTAAAACTTTACCTATGGCATTATTTTCCTGGCTCTGTTTTCATAAGGACAAATTCACATTACATTCTGCTCTCAGTGTATTTGGTCAGGTTTATTGATTAATTCAGTTTAATGACAGCCTCATAGAGAGGGTAAGCAGCGTGTGATTATACCTTCATTAGATGAGTCATGATCTTCACTATCTCCTCCATGGAAGGCCGCTGGGAGGGGTCTTTAGACCAGCAGCGAGTCATCAGACTCTCAATGGGCTTGGGCAAATTTTTGATTAAAGGAGGTCTTGTGCCTGAATGTAAGTATAAAAAAAAAAGAAAAAAGAAAAAAAAAAAGAAGAAAAAAGTGATTGCTGCCGTCAAAGGAACAAATAACTTTTGGCATCACACCAGACAAGCAAAGAAATATTGCAAAATTATGCTAAATCCTCTGCCTCCAGATTCAGTGGTAAAAAATATTAGACTTGTCCCCAGGTATTATTAGTGTCCCATTAGTATTCTCCTCCATACATCTCTGTATGAGGATTAACTGCAGGGAGCGCTGCACGGGTATATATGCCTTTTAGCTGCTCTCTTCTGCCAGGCTCTTTACTTTCAGTCTCCCAGCAGGCCTAGCAGGGCAGGCCCGTCTGAGGAGTCACAATGGCAGACAGCTGGCCATGGCCTTTGCATCCCCCAACTCCTAACCCCCCCCCCACACCACACCACTCCACCTCCATACACACACACAGTCAGTGACTCACCGTTGTGCACAGCCCACATAATGCGAAAAGCTGGTCCTCCAATTTCATCAAAGGGCTTCCTGCGAGTGATCACCTCCCAGAGAATGATCCCCCAGCTGAACACATCACACTTCTCGCTGTAATTGCTGCCTGCGAGTACAGAAGAACGCATAGCAACACTTAGGTTCTTTTCAAACAGGGGGGGGGGGGGAGGCTCTGTTTGACATCGCTGACTGACTGATAAAGGTAATTCTCTGTGGCACATTTGAGATGAGAGTGAGGACGTGCCTGGGAAAGCACAGCAGCTTTTATCTCATCTCCGCTTTCAGGGGGGACAAGGATGAAAATAAGGGAGCAATTTTTTACCAAGGAACAGCTCCTGTGTTGCTTAATTACTTGGCCTATTATTGCAGAATTAAAGTGCACATCACACACCTATTCTAAAGTTGCTGCGCTGTGGTGTTTTGATAGCATTTCACACTGATGCAAATTAGTTGTAAAGAGTTCACCGAGAGGGCAAGAGCGAGTTGTTTAATTGCACTGGAGTCTTGTAACTTGCCTCCAAAAACAAGATAATGACTGTGGCTTGATTCATCTTTCCTCCTGACCCCTTTGCCAAGAACATGTCTCATCGTGTAGAAATACATTAGGCTCCTGGCTGAATGTGAACACAAATTCTACACTGTCGTCTCCCAAGGGAAATAAAGCCACCAGCATCACTCCATTCATCTTCTCACTATGCTTTGGGGGGGGGGGGGGGGGGGCTACCATCAATAAAGCAGGGGGTACAGTAAGGCTGCTGATGATGAATCAAGAATTAATGCCTGCATGCTGGGAGCGCTAAGCTGCCATTAAGGTGAAAGGTGACAAAACAAAGTTGGGTGCCAGAAAGAGCACATATGAATGGGTGAGCTGGTTCATTGAACTGTGGAGATTCTGAAAGCATTTATAGATATCAAACAGTAACTGGATACATATGAACACTTTACTTAAAAAAACAACTGACAGGGCAGGTATCCAACGCTCTTCAACTACTTGGAATGCCACTCATACTTGCCTTCAAATACCTCTGGGGCCATCCATGCTGCACTTCCCTTGTTGTTGGTCATGTGGGTCTGAATGTCGCATGCTGTTCCAAAGTCACATATCTTCAACACAGTGCCGCCTGCTACTAGAAGCAGACTGAAACAAAGAAAGCAAGACATAAACCCCAATAGAAGCTGGTATTGCTTTGAACAATAAAATAAATAACTTCCAACCCCTGGGAACCACTGAGATAACAGACTGATATGTGTTAGAAATGTAAGTGATATTACAGACACAAAAGGCGACAAGCTATATTCTAATGTGAATACCCATCAAATGGTATCTTAATAGTGTTATCTATGTACTTCAATTTGCACAATCTCATCACAGGAAATGGAAGTGCAGAAGTATTCGTATTCTGTTCCTGAGATATTGCGATAATGAGAATGGGACGGACTTGAGGTCACAATGACTTTGACCACCAAATTCGAATCACTTCATCTTTGTGTCCAAGTGGACGTCTGTGCCAAATTTGAAGAAATTCCCACAAGACCTTCCTGAGATATCGCATTCACTAGAATGGGGCAGACAGAGGAGTAATATAGTGTTATGATTTTGCATAAAAAAATACAACAAAAAAAAAGTAGTCTTGCTAAACTGATCTCATACTAAAACATGGGAACGGTGGTTGCTCCAGTTTTGATGTCTTTAACAAAAAGAGCTTAAGAGAGAAGTTCAAAACTTGCCTACTTTAACACCTCTGCACACCTACCACACCTGTTGAGACACAATAACTCTGCATTCAAGGATCTTCCATAACAACACATGAGAAACTACACATTTTTGATCGTGTGGCTTGCAATACTGTGTCAAAAACACTTCTGGCTCAACCTGGTCCAATATCAGCTGGACATGAACTAAATCAAACAAATTTGACGGAAACCACAAGGCACTGTGTTGGCACAGTGAAACAGGAGACAAGAGTGTGAGGTGAGGAGGAGCATACTTGGGTGGTTTGAGGTCCCTGTGAATGAGAGCCTTTGGTTTCATGCCATGGAGATAGGCCACACCCTGGGAACACTGTAAACACCAGCTCATGGCATGGGAAGCAGTGTAATAGGGGAGGGGTTCAGCACCATGCAGCACTGTGGACAAGAGAGCACAGTCACAACCACCACCACAGACAATAAACTTCCAGAGGATCACACATAGAGTCCTACCACACAGGGCTCACTACCTTTTCCTTGTAGTTTCTCTAACAAGTTTGTTTTTGCACTTGTGCAAAAAATAGTTTTTCTGCGTGCTTCACATCCATCCTGGGGGAAACACTGACTAACAGCAATCACAACTTAACTGAATGACATCAAAGTTATGGTGCCATAGCGTAGCTCCCAGGAGTAACTAGAGATTCAGTTACTTCGGAGGAGAGGTACTTGTGAAATGTGAAGCACCACAGGGAGTCCCTTATTGTGGGATGCACATCCTAGAAAAACTAAGCCTTGCCAATCTGAACCACTTGGGAATGAAAGCTGTTCCAACCACTGATGTGTTGGGGAAACAGATACAAGGCCTATTCACAGTATGAAACACTCATGCATACATTAATTGCCTGCAATGATTCTTGAGAAGACTTAAAATCATGTACAAACATGTAACAACATTTAAATGGTTAATTCCAGTTTATTACCACTTGGGCCTAATTTGTGTAGTTTTGGCCATCCTTTCAATCAGTTATGATCACATGATCCTCAACACAGTACTTGCTGAGATCTGGGACAACAGCAACATTGCTAAGAACACCTCACTCCAGTCTTCATTCAGACAAAATCAGGTGTTGTGGCGATTAGCATGGAATTTTGCAGCGGCATGGAAGCTCTGGAGCTCCAATGTCGGGTTGCGTTTCTCCAAAAGTTTAATCTGTTTCAACTTTTCACCACAGCACCCCCTGCGGTCCCTTCCACCGCAGCCTAAACTGGCTACCCACATTCAAATGAATGGGTGGAATGGCGTTTTTGCTGCAATGTCTGATTTGGTCTGAATGCAGCCTTAGCTACACTACACTGGCTCCCTATATCTTTTAGAATTGATTTTTAAGTCCTTCTACTTGTATACAAAGCTCTCAATGGCTTAGGACCAGCCTACATCATAGACTCCCTGTTTTATGTTCCTTCACAAGCCCTTAGATCCTCTCGAAACCCCACAAAAAAGAAAATTGGAGATGCATTAGAGAGGCATGCGCACCACTTAAAAACACATCTCTTTAACCAAGCCTTTCCTTAGCATCACTTCTTACAATGTATGTGCTTCATGTGGAGTCCCACATGCTGTTTTAAGATTACCTTTTATGCCTTTAAATGTCTTTTTTTTATCAGTTGATCCTTTAAATGGCATGCTTTCTCTGCAAAGCTATGGACTTTATCTTTACCTACTTTCTTTTAAATTTAATCTGTTTCCTGTTTTTATTCCTGTTTAAATGTAGAGCACTTTACGCTGCTTGTTTTGTATGAAAGGTGCTCTACAAATAAAGCTTATTATTATTACCTTATTATTATAACATCAAAGTCCATTGTGGCAAAAAACAGCAGTCAGACGATCAGACATGTTTATCAGCTTATCCGGATTATCTAAAACCACTTTATTTGGAGGTAAATGACCTGTAATGTCGATAATAATTCCTCACTATGCAACTATGTATGGCAGGTCAAAGTTACAGAAGGAAGTCTGTTAGCTGTGGTGGACGTTTACTATGAACTGTTTGAGTATTCATTTTACTGACTTCTTTTGACAAAAGGTTTAACTAACCTGGGTGTTGCTTAAAACCTGCTGATTGTCGGACAGCTCGTCACCTCATTCCTTTTTAGCGATGCTGCCACATTCTCAGATCTCAACAATTGACTTTGAAAATGCAATAGTATTATTACTGATAGTAATGATGGTCAAAACAAGACCCAAATTCCAGTAAACAGAATCATCCTTTCCTGGAAACAGTAAAGTGCCAACTATATTTTAAGAACTGTAAGTAATACATTCTATTGTTTTGTGTTAAGTGCGGTCCGTATATGTGGTCCATATCGATTTAGTCAGACTTATCTTTCACAAGTGTATCCCCTAATCATCGAGCATAAGGTAAAAGTCTTGAGGTCATATTTACAAGTTCTATAATGCAGAATTTTGCCGAAACACTGGCACATATTTATCTTTAATGAGGCATATAGTATAGTATTACTGCTAATTGTTGTTTGTCACACCTCATTTTTTCGCACAAGGCTGTACTGCATGTCACTGTGATAAGACAAGTAAGGAATTGGACAAGTGACCGAGCATGCAAACAGTGGGAGGGTCAACTGAACAGGGCTGCTTCTCATGTCTGTGCACGGCTGTGTTCATTTCACTGCTCGCAAAGTGGAAATACACACTGTCGGCAATACAGTGTTGCTCTCTAGTACAACATGTAGACTCACCATTGTACAATGACCCGCCTTCAGCGTATTCCATCACAAGGCAGACCTGAGCGGGAAAAATACAAGCATACAAGACTATGTTGAGACACACCATTACTGGTGAGTTGGATCATCAATGTGGCGGTGTAGTTAAGACAGCATTGCTTTCCTAGATAACTTACCGGACTATGGCAAGAGCCATACAACTTCACAATGTTGGGGTGATTCACTCGTGAAAGCTGCCGGAGCTGGAGACAAAGCGCAAACATGCATGCTGTTGAACACCTTGAATACACAAATATTTATAATCTGTCATTACAAGTACTCTGCCCTGCCACTACTGATGCCACTGATGAATTGAAACGAATGAAACTATGACATTAGATCTTGACTCTTGTCAAGACAATTGCAGCAATACCTCAACAATAAAGGCTTTCCTCTCTGATTCACTCTCAATGGTCTTGATTGCAACATCTTTGCCTTTCCATTTGGCTTTGCAAACAACCCCGAAAGCTCCTCTCCCCACCACCTGAAAACGGACAGTTAACAAGAAAGTTACTACTACTTCTGCACGTTCATGTAGCTAGAGCATTAATTGGACATAGACCACAAAAACAAACACCACCTACCTCCTCAACTTCAATATCCTCATAGTTGATTTCTTCAAACGGATATCCAGGAGGTGTTTCAAGTATATCGGCAGATGGTAACGTTAGAGACATTACTAGCTAACGTCAGCTAGTAACTTACTGAGAAGAGAGCAAATTGCAGACACAAAGACCAGAATATTAACGTCTAAGTTGCACAGTAAAATTGAACACAAGGATGCGCAGACTTGCTTCAAGGCATTTATCATGATGGCATTCATTGTTGAACTAACGTATGGTTAGCCAGAGACATGGCTAAGTAACTTAATAAATACGTTAGCTACGCGGTTAATTACACATTCTGTCGCGGGTTGTCAAACAAGATACAACAGCTTAACGTTAGCCATCTGTCAGCTAACGTTAGTAACGTTATGATGCAGTCAACCAACTGGCTAACCGCGTAGCATAACTAGCAGAGCTAACTGTAGCTGCCCTAGAAAAACTGTCACTGAAATTTAAGAGCAAAGTTAGCTTTGGCACACGTAAAGCTAAGTTATATGTTTATAGCATCACTGGTACACCGGTGCTGATCACAGTTTAACATCACCATACACAATTGCAAGTAAAAACAAGCTACTCAAGGCCTACAGTATGTTAGCTAGCCAGCTTACGTTAGCTGGATGGCCTGGTTGCTAACGCTAGCTACCGGGGCTTATTAGCTTCAACAATCCAACCCTTTACAGTTGACTTGTCACCAGTGCCGGCTCTCTGGACATGGGGATAGTTCCTACTATTCATGTGCGGAAAACCGAGGAGTAGCGTCCATTTTTAAAAATAGTCTTTCTCTATCCACTTGACAGCCAGACATAACTTTTTTCACAACTCGTCTAGCTGGCTTGCTAGGAGTGTATTTTTATTCTTCGCAGGAGCAGCTCCATCAGGAAGTGTGTGCGCACTGCAATTCTGTCCCCTGTACACCAGACAGGAGCTCTCAGTCCAACCTTTCAAAAAAGGAAAAGGCTCCCTTGAATGTGTTGTATCTGTGTGAGGTGGAGCTCATTTGAACTGCCTTAGACTATCATTTGTTTTGTATGAAAACCTTTAATCTGAAATATAATTAGTAATATTATAGCTGTCAGTAAAACGTAGTCACGTAAAAAGCACAATATTTCCCCATGAAAAGTGGAGATGAAGTTTAACGTTAAAGTAACAAATTGAAATATTCAAGTAAAGTAAGTACTTCAAAACTGCGCTCAAGTAGGCTAGCCTGTATTTAATTAAATGGATTTAGTTATAGGCTATGCCACTGTAATCCAACAACAGTGCATTCTTAATTCATGGTTAAGGTCCCCTTATAAGACAGTGGAGCCCCTGGAAAACTGACTGATGGAGTTAAACTAGCATTGACATTAAAACAATATAGTAACATCAACAATATAAGGAAAATAACAGATTTTCTTTTACTTACAAGTTGCTCACAAGTTAATGCATCAGTGTCCACTATTATAATACAGAATAGTGTAACACTTACAGGGGCCTCTCTGCTGCCTAATCAGTACTTATATATGCTCATTATAGCTTACTGTACTTTTATTTAAGTAAAAGTTTGAATGCAGTACTTTGTTTGATTGTATTCCATTTTGTGTTTCTACTAACTGGTACAACTTTCTGTTTGTTTTGGGGAATTGCCAAAGTGAGCTCTCTTTGTATTTCCCCTATTTTTCTCATTTTGTTTTCCTTATGTGTTAAGATTTAGTTTTTTGTAGTATTTCCTTAGAGAGCTTAGGCTGGCTCATCTAGAACTGTTGCATGTCTCACTCGACTTTAGACTTGACACATGACTTTGTGGGAAAAGCAGGCTGTTGGTTCCGAGCATCTTTGCAAGTCTTTCTCTACGGACTTTGAGTTCAGAGGAAGTTCTGCTGACCTTTGATGTAACAATTTAGCCTCGCAAGCAAGACCCTTCTTGATCAAGCAAGTAACACTTATGTAATGTCAAAATTACATTTGTGAGGAGGATGTTATATACACACAGCACTTGATGAATGCTAATTACATGCTCCACTCACAGGGAGTAATAAAGCAAGTTCCCAATGGAGGCTTTCCAAACCACTAGGCAAGCACAACTCATACTAATGAGCATGAACTAATTTGTTGTGATATTGAACAGAGGGTTGTTAATAGCAGGAGCGATCCCTCTCCCCTGAAATAATTATTCTAATCGCTCATTTCAAAGGTGATTAAAATGCTCTCACCTGGCAGTTTTTCTGGGACTACCTGCATCGGCATATGGTTTGGGACCTGTGGTCAACAGGAAGTTGCACGCTTGTTTACTCTCTCAGCTGCCCGAAATCTTTGAGGAGTCAGACCTGATGAACTGCTCTCCTTCTGGACAGGTGACTTTCGCTGCTTGCAAAGTAGGCGTCCTTGCAGACATGTGGCATAATCATGCAGCAATATGATGGAAGTGATGATGTGGAGTAATATCCTACAATACCAAAGTGACATTTACCAGCTGGGGATGGAGTTTAATGGGATCTTTGAGAGGACAGAATACAGCTGTCATCAGTGCTTTACAATGCATTCAGGAGATCCTGACATTGGATGCTCAAGGATTATACTCATAGGCCTATTTCCGAGCTGCCTTTTATGGCTTAAGTCTTAGGAAAAAGTGGTTGTCAAGCAGCCGACAGTTGCCTAAGATGAGCCTTGATAAGTTTCAGTCTGGTTTCTGCTGGTCACACCCCACGGAAACAGCTCTTCTCTGGTTCTCTAATGACATTCATATGCATGGTAATGTTGGTTCTTGTGTTGCTTTTGACACCGTGGACCACTGTAACCCGATTGAGAGACTGAAGGCCAAGTAGTTTATACTGTATCTCGATCAATACTGGATATTTGAGGGCGATACCGATAGCAATATTTTGGCAGTCTGATAACAATATCCATTGTCCATTGTCCATGCTCTTTGGTGGACAAACAGGCGACACTGTTTCTAAATGACCTTAAACTGAGTTTGGCATTTCTGTATTGTGATTTCTTGTTACTTATCGGCCGATTGACCAATGTGAATATATCTGCAATAAGCTCATATTTGTATGGCCAATTTGTCAGTCTTGTTTTAGTTTGTATGACGACGAAGGCAAAAGGCACTTCTGCCTATACTGAGAGCGGAAAGACACAAAGACTGGTACAAATGGACATTAGTGACACTTTCGGACAGTCTCTCCAGTAGTAATACTGTTGCACTCGGATGTACATAAGGAAAGTGACAAAAATAGTTGTGTAAATAATGAAAGAAAAACCTACTTATTTTCTCCAAGGATTTGAAAAGCCTTTTCTGCATTTCCTTTGGTAAATATACACAAGAAAAAGGTCCCTTACTCTGCATGTGTAACCCAGAACCCTGCTGAACATCACATGCTGTGGTATTCAATTAGGGATATAAGCTATACTTTGAAGAACAGGACTGGTAGATCTATGGTACATTACTTATGGCACAATTAACAGATGATTTTCATTTGCAACTTCAATCACATCATATAAGAAGATGTATCAAAATATGAAATATATATATATTATATTAAAACTTTATTAAATATATGTAGTACATTAGGATGATACCTTCTCACTGTAACTCAGAATACATGCCTGTTTTACTCCCTTTTTTAAAAACTTACAGTCACCATATGATTGTCTTAAATTGACAAGCTTATATAGGAACATAATCAATTAAGCGATGACAAAGATCAATTCATCAAACTTGCTTGTGTTGGCATTTGTCTGCATTTGGTATTTTTGCCCCAGTCTCTACAAGGTGATGGAAAGTCAGACGTTGACTCTTGACCAACATGTGAAGTGTTTGGTTCCATCCTATTATTTCCACTTGAGGAACATTGCTAATCTTAAAATCTTGTGTCTCACGGTTAGATGGAGATGAACATGCATGCTTTTATTTCACTACAACTCCCTTTCTACCTGTAATAGCAAACCAGACATCCCTGGATCCCATATAAGTGGTCCAGAATGCTACTGCAAATCTTTAGACCAGGTCCTCAAACAGCCTCATGTGACACAAAGTACTACTTACTGTAAATCCTTGCACTGTCTCATGCACAGTATCAATCAGTATGTTATGTGTTCTCATGGCCACAGGGTGTTGCTGGTGCTCTTCCAACAGCTGGCCTCTACTTCAGATGAGCCTGATAGTGATCAATCACAGTTCCCTCTTTTTCTCCACTTATATAAGACCAGTATATTTCATCTGTTTGTGCACCACTATACACAGGAATTTCTTACAATTAGAATGCATTCATTTATATTCTTATGTCAGCAGTTTCCTCCGCTAAGTCGCATGATTGATTACGGTTCACTCGTGCAGCTGATGAACATTTGTCTTGTGTTTATGGCTTTTAAGTGCCACAAGCGCTCCAGGTTGGCGTTATGGATATCTCTGTCCCCGAAAAGACCTACATTGTTTAATTAGAGTGGAGGGAAAAAAGACTACTGTTTGCAAATATCCACCCGAATCATTTTCTATAAGTGGAGCAGCTCCTACCGCTGCACCCCCGACAAGTAAACACTGTAGACACTGGGGACCACTGCAAAGTCATTTTGCAAAATCATTTTAACTTTATCTAAATGCTCCGTTCACTTATGCCAAATTTTTTTGACGGATGAAATATATCACTAGAAAAATAATCCCACAGGCTAATTAGTATTAGTTTCTGAAGTGTGTGCACAGCTGAATACTCAATGGAGCCCCAGTGTGAATCAAAGGGCTACACCTGAAAGACTGGCTTAAATCCTATAGAAGGCTCTGTAAGGACTGTAGCAGTGGGACTATTACAGACGAGGCATGTTCAAAGCCCAGGTAGAAATTAATGCATTATTTGCCTGAGAGCTGATGTGAATCAGGATTGCCACCCCAACCCCTATACCTCCTGTTCAGCAGGTGACAAAGCAGCTCCGGCCCAGCACAGTTGGTGGTGGCTGTATCACCGAACAGGCCGACTGCTTGGCAACCAACTGAGAGTGACCTTTCTGTATTGTTCCACCAAGACTCGGATCCATCAGACTTGATAAGTGGCCGAGAGGGGAGAGCGCGGGGGCCCATGCTGCCTTCCCCTCCCATCCTAACCCCCCCCCCTGCACACCCACCCACCCAAAAACGCCTGTGCGATGAACCCTCCCTTGTTTCTCATGTGGGATAATTTATCCACCCAGGTTTATCTGAAGGGAGTGGCTGACCTTTCCATTTTGAGCACTAATGTTACCTTTTGGGTGATTTTTAGGGCATGCGTTGGTGTGTGGGACAAGATACCTGCCTGGTGGATTATCCTCTGACAAGCTGGGTGTTTAATATTTCCAGCTCTTATTTAATGAGGTAAAAAATATTGCTCTCAGCTGCCCTCTGTTTTCATTACTTTCTACTACGGAATTTACTTTTATTAAAAAAAAAAGTTCAAAGTCTTGAGGCAAATTACACCCATTTTTGATGTCACAGGTGTAATATTTCATGTTTTTTCAGAAATGGTGCACTGCACTCAAGCTTTCCAAAACAGGCTGAATTTATCCTCCTAAGAGATTATGGAGACAGTTTTTTAATTGTTTCTTTTTATTTGGGTAAATTATTTGTTGCGTTAAAGGTCCCATATCATGCTCATTTCAGCTCTATATTTTTATTCTGGGCGTCCACTAGAGTAGCTTTGCATGATTCACAGTTCAAAACAGTCCTTATGTATCTTCTACTTCATGCAGCCCCTCACTTCCCCGTCTGTCTGAAACAAGCCGTTTTAGACAAACTGAACAACCTCCAGAAACCTGAAGAGTAGTCCTGAGCAGAGCGCTCCAATAACTTAGACAGACTGAGCTGGTGGATGACTTGGTGGGCGTGCTGTGCCTGGAGCAGATCACCTGCTGGGGGCGTGGCTGAGTGTGGTGGCTGTGTTGTTGTGACATCACAACTTTATGGAAGTCCTGACAGCTCGTTTAAAGGCACAGTGTCTGAATACGGGCTGTGTGCATTTCTCTGTGGACTGAGCGTTTTGATACCTTCTCAGTATTTATACAGCATCTAGATATGGAAATCTTACTTTCTACAATATGGGACCTTTAAAGTTTAGTTTAGTTTTTTGACATTATAAGAAGGGAGACATTATATCACACACCTACAAATGGCTATAATGTCCAAAACCTATTAACATTGAGTTAAAGATAATAAATGTATTACTTCAGATGACTAGGTAGTTCTATCATTCACTTTCCCCAGGATCTTTTATACAATGCTCTCTCCACCAGACTACTATCTTACAAACAGCCAAGATAACTAACAGAGGGTTTTTAATATCTAAGACAACACTGCTCGTAGTTAGCTTGAATGTCCAGCATTCATAAGTCTGAAGCTGAAGAAATGTGACCACATTGAGCATAATGAGTATCAGCCAATTCTTTCTTGAGAGGCTTTGTTTGTTTTTATTTCTTATATATATATATATATATGCATTTAGCTCAGTGCAACAGTATGTTTTTCAAGGGAATCAATCATATTTAAACAAATTGCAAAACTGTTGGATGGTATCAAGAGTTGTAGATTGTTCTCCAAAGAGCTCCCGTGGGATCCATCTCGGTAAACACTACATTTCATCCGGAGCCACCAGCTTGACAGGCCTGTCTGCGGATTTGTTTTGGCTTTGGAGTATATGATTATGGAAACAAATCACTGGTACACAGTGGTTCAAAGCCGAAGCGGTTTTACACTCATTTAAAAGCTTGGTGTTTTTATTGGAAACATAAGAGGTTATCATAGGCTCATATAGCCCGTGACATCATCTCAAAGAATGTCTGGTAGCCAAGTCTTAATATTAAAGTTACGACTGCTCCCACAGAGTTCCTGATAAAGACTCATTTATCAAACCTATTTTACCTGGCTGTGTCCTCAACAGTGCATCCAAAAGGGCGTGTGGAAAGATAAGATTTTTCCCAGCTTTTTTGTTGGTTTGCTACACATACAGCTGCTTTCCATAAACAGACAAGTTAGTACAATCAGTTATTCCTGGCATCTTCTCCTTTTGGTACTCTGAACACTTACCCAGTCAAGAGTCTGACACTGTGATAAAGACAGAGCCCTTTGCCAAGGAAGCAGCCAATGCAGCAGCACATCAGTGTTGTGCATCAAAACGCCTGGAGGAGTGGGATAAGGTAATGTCCGTACCCTTGAGCAGGCGGACAGTATCAAGGCCAGAACACAGAGGAGCAGAGTCTGGCAGTCTCGAGAGGGGTCAGACAGGGATCAAGGGCATTCTTGTTATTTGTGATTATTCCTCCTAGTATCTGCAGGACTGCTTTTGGAGGTGATAAGACACAGCAAAAAAAAAAAGGACAGTTTTAGAGACGCTCCTTCTCAACTCAGAAGAAATTGTTACAGTGCAAGGAAGGTGTACAACCTTTCAGGGATTTAGGGGGATTATGGCCACCCCTTAGCACCATCTCTCTGAAGACAGACTTTCACTCCAGCATCTGTGCAACTCCAGGGAGTGTTCACGTGACAAGTATGCAGGAGAAAGTCCATTATGCATGTGACTTGAGTTGTGAAGTGAGAGAGTTATTTCGGGGGTCACGTTCATTTTCTGCACAGACAATATTAGGTGACAGGCTGTTGGAGCACTTTCAAGACTTGGATGGATATGAGAATCTAGTGATTGAATCAGGACAGAAGGTGAACAACTGAGATTGAAAGAATTTGCATTTGGAACCAAAAGCAGTGCAGGGGGGGCTGCGTGGGTGGAGGTGTGTTGTTGAAGGTACCGGCGAGACAATGTAAGACAATCCAGGAAGTTCAGTTGGAGTAACAGATTATAAAGCGTAAAAATACTTATCGGATGCACAATGCTTTGTGATACTCAAAGACGGGACTTTACAACTCGGCAGCCATTATTTTATCTTTCATCACAACAATGGTGAGGTGAACAGTGAACAGTCGCTCACTTTACAGTAAGTAATCCACCAGGAATGTCTGCTTGCATGTATGTGTGGCCAAACGCAGCGCCTTGCCGGATGACGTTGCGTTGCAGCCAAAGTTGAACCTGGTTTTTGCCACAGCCCCCATCGGCCTCCCCAATGCGCCACCAGACTGGCTGTGTTTTTTTTTAATGCAGTGCTAACGTTGGTCTGAGCAGACTAAGTCAAGCTTTGATGCATTTGTTGTAATGAGTCTGAAAGTGTCTGTAAAACACGCAGTTTATGTTAAAATAAATCACTGACAATGTGAGATTTAACGTTTGATCGTGATCAGCACCATTTCAACTCTCTTGATTCTCTTATGCTTTGATTAATTATTCAGAGTTGTTGAATGTCTTACTGCAGTGAATATACACTGTAGCCAGAGCTAGTTGAGTTAAGAATGGCTATATACTATAAGAGCAGTCCATTTATATATTAACACTAAACATTTTATGTGCATTAGTTCTCTCAACTTCCTAAATAACAATTACCATCTAATTTGCTGACGTGAATTCAAATGAAATGTGGGGTTACACTGCACAGACGTCAGAGTGACTGAGGGGTTTGGAGTGTTTCCAGAGCTCTGCAGCCCAGCATTTATCTCCACATGGCTCTTTTGCAGCTGAGGAGACTTGTGGCAGCTGCTTAGTTTGCCCCTACCTTGGCATGGCTGATGAACTGTGACAGCTGATGTCTGAACAACCAGTCAAAGAAACTGCCTGTAATGAGGAGTCTGCTGCTTGAGAGACAGATGCCATTATATTTCGGATAAAGTTATCCCCTGCTCTGCTGGGGCCGTACTGGCTCTGGCAGGCTCAATGTGCCGGTGGCTGTCACGTGGGGGTTATTCTGAGATCACTTAAGAGTTTGTTTTTCTGAGGGGGGGGGCGGCAAATATCTTGGCCCTACCTACACGTGGGAAAATGTGGCTCTACACATATAGCTTCATAGAAATGGCAGAATCTCACTCAATCTCACTTTGGCCTGTTTCATCCACAGGCAGCTGGCCATTCAAAGCCAGACTGTGTTGACTTAGACAGGAATCAGTCTTGGCTGGAGTTGTACTTGGACTCCTTATTGAAAAGCTACATTTCCCACTGGTTTAAAGGTGACTCAGCTTTGTTAAAGCGAGTAATGTTCTAATCTCCATACTCATGCTAAGTTTGTATTTTGAAATGGCTGATTCGAAAACCAAGTTTCTGAACTTCACTCCACAACACACCTCCCACTGGTGCAGATGGCAGAAGTTACAATTTAAAGGCCCAGCTATTTAGTATTGAACTTCCATAAGTAGGGCTAGTATGAGAGACAGATTAAAAAAAAGAAGAATCAAAATAGACGCAGCAGAGGCCGAGACATCCTGCCCTTAAGTCCTTAGTTGTAGGGTCAAGCTCCATAATGCAAACCTAAACCTCCCATAATGCAATTCAGCAACGTCCTTCGTTAGACCCTTCCTGCCTACATTATTGTATTGTATTGGTACTTCTTCCACTACTGCCTAGCAGTGGCCTTGATACTCTGCCATAGAAAAGAAAGTACATCATATCATACACATCACACTTTCTTTCTTGTCTTGTTCCACAATACATTAAGCCAACCAGATATCTCACTGGTTTTCTTGCTGTAGCGAGGGTCAATTCCCCCCAGCAGGTCATCAGCTCCAGGCACAGCACGCCCACCAAGTACAGGGACACTCATCCACCCGCTCAGTCTGTCTAAGTTATTGGAGCGCTCGGCTCAGGACTACTCTTCAAGTTTTTGGAGGTTGTTCAGTTAGTTTAAAACGGCTTGTTTCAGACAGACGGTGAACGGAGGGGCTGCATAAAGGGCCTGTATAAGATAAATAAGGACTTTTTTGGACTGTGAATCATGCAAAGCTACTCTAGTGGAATCTCAGAATAAAAATATAGAGCTGAAATGAGCATAATATGGGTCCTTTAATGACTGAATTGTGTGTGATCCTGTGTGCTTGTTGTTACAGCAGTTGTGAATGTCTCTACTTCTTTCGCTTTTAGATATTCACATAAAGTACATTGTGTTTTCCCCTGTGTATGGCATGCCCTTTATGAATAAGGTCTAGAGAAATCCTGTACCTCCAAGCCACAAACTGACTTGTTTAACATTTACTCCACATCTGCCATTAGTCAGAGCAGCCTAATCTGTACAGTTCAAAACCTTTTTAAAGCCATTTTCTTCCACTCTAAGGAGTCAAAGGTAATGTCCATACTTTCAATGTCATCTGTAAAATGTTTGTGTGTGTGTGTGTGAATGTGATGGGAGTCACCTCTTCTTGTGTGGTAGTGAGCTGAAACTTGGGTCAGATCCACTTAGTGGCAAATTTATAGTGACGCTTGAAATTAATAATGGAAATTGAGATTCATTTATACATGGCGGCCTAAGCAGGCACATCAGCAAAACTGTCAAGCAGAGGTCACATACAGCCACGCTTCCTATGGAGGAGGCCCTAAGCCAAGTAGAAAATTACTTATTTTCCAGCTCCAACAAGATGTAGTATTCCCTGGCCAGCAGCAGACATCTATTCCTATGTAAAAGCAATAGATCAGAGCTTTTAACAGAGCTTGTCAGGGCTTGCTTCTGTGGAGTTTCCTTTCACTAAACACCAGTGATTTAGTATTGCACTTAAAGGTGGGGGGTTATGAGTGACAGATTAAAAAGAAAGAATGGTCAAAATGGAAGCAGCATTACAGCTGACTTTAGCCCTATCAGAGTCATGTTTCTATGTTTTGCAATAGCCAAACACAGAAACATGACTCTGATAGTGCACAAGCTAAATGAAGTTGTTTTTCACATAATTCCACTCTTGGGGTGTAATTAATCGCATTATATTCAACCCCTGGTTGCTGATGTGAGGCAGCAAACCTTCCATTAAAATGAACTACACAAGATGTTGTATCCTCTTACAGCGTATACTATAGAAAAGCATTAGTAAATATTTTGTGTTTTTACTGTAATTTATCCTCTATACACTGTATTGTATACTGTAGCTGTTCAAATGTGCATTCACTGCTTATTGTTTTTTTCCACTCCTTCTTAATTGGGGTTACCTTACTCCTGAGAATGAATGAATGTTTTGGACCAACAAAAGGGTTTTTAGCATGCATGAAAGGCGCTATCCTGTTGCATTATGGGAAGTGTAAAAATCCAGGTTCTTTGAGGCATGACTTAAATTATGATGGCTAATATTTTACATCAGCAAAATGTTTTCGGGGATACTTGTTTCAACTAGAGGCAATTTCACAAGAAGAGTGTGAATGCTGCATTGTTTGTATGAAGAAGCAGCTGAAGGAGTATGAAAAGTTGGAAAAGTGGGAAATGGTCTAATTAGCATGAATGGGATTTAAAAGTTGAATAAAATTCATAATGTATTAAAGATGTGGAACACAGGAATGCATGAGACTCTGCAAAAGCCTTTGCCAAAGCAGAAGAGGCCAGTGCTTCAGCCTCTGCTGGTTCGGTCAAAGCAACAGTCCGTCTGTCCGCAGACACCGGCGTTGGCATCAGCCTGATGACGCATTCCTTTGGTCATAAAATGGGCTTTTCTCTGTTTGGCACGGGGTTTGAATTTCATTTATGGTAAAATGTGGCTTTGTGCCACTTACAGCTCTTTGTGATCTCTTGTGTTTCGTGCATTCTATTACAACAATGAAAGCATTTCAAATTTGCAGCATGTTGAAACTTGTTGAATGTTTATCTTCACTGCAGATAATGCATCTGAACTTGATGAAGTGATTTTTCAGCTTCTACTGCTTTAAGAGAACTTCTTTGAGAGAGTGAACATCGGCACAAATGAACCCGTTTTCGTCATACTGACAATAAAGCACACAGATAAGATTATTGTACTTTTACTTATGCCCAGCATTGCCTAGATTGTTCCATGCCAACGACTTCCTGTTTGACCTACTTGCTTCCACGCAACTTTATCATGCTTTGCTGACATTAAACTTCCCTAACATTCAAACAATGTTTACTTCTGTCTGTAGTTATTTTTACAAAACATCCTGCAGCTTCCAGTAGCTGAATAAGGTCTATAATTGATTTGCCCCTGAGCACAGTTGATCCTAGACGATACCAAACTTGACTCTTGGCCTTTCATAGTGAGTAGCAGTAAATGTTTGCAGGATGAAGACATGGTTCAAAGTTAATTTATACTTCATTATTAATTATACTTCATTAATTCATTATACAACACAGGGTTGTAAAACGAAATGAAAGCTGTCCCTTCATACAACACACAAAAAACAAAACAAAACATTTATTTACGGTGAAGTTGGAAAAGTAATAAGACTTGAAAAATGCTTGAAAAGGTGCGAAAATATCTAAGTCCTGTCTGTGTGTCAAACTGCACTAATTATCTCATCTCAATAAGCTGTGTGTCCCCAGCTGCAATCTAAGGTTACCATGGTGATGGTAACTGCTGAGTGACTCCTGACATACGGCCTAAACACACTTAAAGCGATAATTGACTCACCTCATTCGACACGCCTCAATTGATGCTCCTATGGCGCACTGCAGGCATCAGATTTGAAACGCCATCGCCACAGAACCGGCATTATTTTCGGAAAAGGTGGCTATTCATGCAAAATTGTTGTATATTACAGATACCCCCATTCATTTTCTATACATTTCTATTTGAGTAGCGTTATATGGAATGCCAACACTGTAGAACCAGCAGTATTTTGGGAAAAGGTCGCTATTTATATGTAGACAGGCAAAAGTTTGTATGCTTTACAGATACCCCCTGTTATTGTTCTACACATATTTATTTGAATAGCCTATAACGTTACATCAGGAAAGAGGGCAGCTGTTGGGTGCTAATGCTAATGAACATGCCAGAATTAAATCCCCCTTTCAGCACCATGGATAGCGCCACTCGGCAAGGCGTACCAAAACACTTGACACACATACTGTCAACATAAAAATAAATAGGCTATAGTATATGCCAATTTGTCAGACTGAGACAGTCTGCTTTGATGGACTTCTGCCTTCCAACACTGCGACTGCAGAAAAAAACAGCTTTGGTCCTCATTTCAACATCAAGTAAGGTCAAATAGACCTTAAAGAGTGTAACTAGTGGACATTTTTGCCTTGACTAGTTAACATGTAAGCTGCAACATGCATCCACTAGTTAAGTAGTTGCAATTTCTCAACAGAACAAAATCCTGAGTCCTGATTGGTTGGCATTTTTTATTTTGAACTTAAGAGCCAGTAGGAATCCCCAGTGCATGCTTTTGTGACTAGTGAGCATTTTGGTTTTCACTAGTTCAACTAGTAAACACTTGTAGCCTCACTAGTTACCTAGTAAAGTCAAAAGAATGTGCTGCTGAATCAAAATTCACACTAATAAAGATGTGAATGCGTGAATGCTGACATTACGACCGAGAGGAACATATACGTACCTGGCAGAACATCCATATTGTATGTATGCATCTAAAACATGTTTTTCAGTTTTTCCACCATACCTGTTACTTCTCCATGGCCTTTTATTCACTCAGTTCAGCCTGCATTGTTATTCCCGATCAAGTCAATGCATCTACTTTTCTTTCTATGGCCACTTTTATACTTATATAACATTCGGTGCAGTATCACTTTCTCTGCGGTTATCAATCAAATTATTCAACCAATCTGTTGTTTATCAAGGCCACATCTATACCAAACATAGCCTTACCGTCAAATACGGTGTATATGCACCTCATATGCTCGTTGTCATTGAGTTTAGTACACTGCAGCTCTCCTCTGATCCATCACCAGTGTCTAGGACCTTAGTTTTTTGCTGTACTAAATGAAGGTTAAAGCTATAAATACCATACATGACCATGTAACAGGCCCTCCCCACCATGTACCAAGGATGCAGTTGAATTAGCTTTTTAAAGCAGTGTTACTTTGACAAACTATACTGCACTTAGAGTAGTAACAATGTAATTTGATTCCTTTCCTGGTTGTTAGTCATTTGGTAAATTACAGATTTTGAAGTCATTTCCCCAACACCAACAATCCATCCTTTCCTCCCTGATGCGCTGAAAGAGGCTTAATTTCCTCTGCAGAGTGGCTCCCTCTTGGGTCATTGGACACAACTATCATTGTTTCTTATTCATATCTGTTTGGTGCCACAGTCAGCCTAATATGACTACATGGATTAAACATAGAACTCATTCAACCCAAGTCAATGTATATTTTATCCTCCACAGACAGAACATAACTGAATTACAGTTTTTCTTTGTATTTTCCCTCCAACGTCGGAGTCAGCGTTTTCATTCTGCTTTTTCATTTCCTGCATGGTCCCGCTGTATGAAAAATGAAATGAGAACTTTTACCTTACTTTTACCGAATTCAGCACAGCTTTAATTGAATTTTTCATTTCATCAAATTCAATCAAATAGCTGAAGTTGGTGGGCAACTTTAAAGTGATCTGCAGAACATGGCCAACTGCTTATATCAAAGATATTCTTACTTGTCAAGTCGAATATGTTGTTCAAAAAATCTGTTTTCCTGTATCAGTAAAACTATTAATCTACTCTGCAGCAACAGGAGTTCCAAAGTGCATTAAAAAAAAACAGGTTTGCAATGTTAACATTATGGTACTGACCTTCACTCATACGGGCATTTTTCAGCAATGATGCTTTTCACATGTAAGGTATAATCATGTAATGTGATCATGTATTTCAGAGCAGAGATTGAGATATCAGTGTGTGAAATGGGACAACATGACTCACAGAGATTTGTAAGCTCCTTTCACAAGTCCTGTCTTGTTCAATTTGTCTGCCCATTGAAAATGCTAAACTGTTCAGATTTGGTTCTACCCCTAGCTCTTCTGTTCACACGTCAGTGTCCTTGGGTAAGACACTGATCCCCAAATTGCTCCCGATGGTCTGGCGGGTAATTGTGGTCTGGCGTATAAAGCGATTTGTAGAAAAGCGCTATGTAAATGCTACCATTTACTGTATAAATGCAGCCATTTACCCATAAATCAGTACTTAGTTAACCTTTGGCAGCGATTACAGCCTCAAGTCTTCTTGGGTATGACTCAACAAGCTTTGCACACCTGGATTTGGAGATTTTCTGCCATTCTTCTCTGCAGATCCTCTCAAGCTCTGTCAGGTTGGATGGGGACTGTTGGTGGACAGCCATTTTCAGGTGTCTCCAGAGATCTCAAGTTCCGGTTCTAGTCCGGGCTCTGGCTGGACATTCACAGGGTTGTCCCTAAGCCACTCCTGTGTTGTGTTGTCTTGTGTTGTGTACTTAGGACTATTGTCCTGTTGGAAGGTGAACCTTCAGCCCAGTTTGAGATCCTGAGCACCTCAATAGCAATATATTCAAGGGCCCAAGGCATACGGTATATCTATCAATCAGTAGTCACTCAAGATTCAACACATTCTCACATAGTTTGCCGAAGCCGGCTAGCTGGGTCCAATTAATCCCTCCTACGTGTACATTTGCAAAGTGCAGCACCCTCTCAGGCCGCTTGTGTCTTTCCTTCCCCGTCATTGGGCGGGAGACGCACCACAGAGCTGAGCGTGTGGACGTGCACAGGAAATATTTCCTCTAATTATTCCAGGGCTTGTGTCGAGGAATGTAGCGCACATAAATCAGTATTTGGCAATTTCCTGAATGCCACGTGTGTGTAAGCTGACATGCAGTTGACTCGCTGCCATTGTTTTTCTCCGTGCATGGAAGGGGTTCCATTTGTCTATTATAATGACGGGGGTCTCAACGGGCCTTCTGTGAATAAAAGTTAGCATATCGTGTCACTGTGTGCATTTACTTGATAACATGATCATGAGTGCAGATAGGTATGACCAACAAGTGCTTATCTCTGTGCGAAACACGCCATAGCCACAGTCATATCTCTGCTGTGTATGACTATAATAAATACCATATCACTGGAAAAGAATTGCGATTCCTTCACAGATAAGCAATAGCAGAGATCTCCAGCTGGTGCTTTTTGCATGCTGCAAACCTGATCGAAGACTTTGAACCTCAGATTCACTTCATTTATCTCGCTGCTTCGCACTGTGAATGTATTACTCGCAGGTTAAACTAAATCAAACTCTCCTTGTGATTTCCCATGTCTTCAGGTTGTATTTAACTGTGTGGTCTCTCGTTGATAAATACACAGAGCGAGTAACAAACCGACTGACTCGTAGGGTACTGATTGTCATTGCCAATGTCATTGAAGACACTCGTTCTAAATACCTAAGCATCCTCGGGGATGCTTGGGTGAGCCCACAAAACGACAGATGCTGTTATTAGGATTTTAACCACTTCTGACATTTTGTCAAATCCTAACAACGCTGACTTGCTTTTGAACAGGAAAAACTGCATTAGCAGGAGCCAAAATGAGCCAGGAGGCAAGATAAAATCAGAGCATCTCCCTGTTTGTATGAAAAGAATCGCTTTCTTGTGGCGGACATGGAAACTCTAACGAAGGATTAGATGAAATAATTTAGAGGACTGCGGTTTACATTGTTAGGTAATCCATCCTTTGTTTTGCCTTTAAACTGGTAGAAATGTTCCAAGAAGGGAGACGGGGCGACTTTGTTTGTAACGTTTCAAATTTCACAGTTTGAGGAGACTTTTCATTATGCAGCTACAAAGGCAGCTGAAAGGGGAGCAGCAGAGATGGAGACAGAGTGTCCTATCCACTCCTTTGGTATCAGGACATGAAAGGAACACAAACATGACCACCCATTCACTTGGAACAGACCTAAGATGCGACCTGCATGCAATGTCTCGCTCAAAATCCATTTTTACCGGTGAGTGACAGCTCCGAGGAAACCCTCCTGCAGCTACACATTTTAGGGTAATCTTGTGGCTGAATTTTAGAGGGCAATCAAGAGCGAGCATCTCTTTTTACTCATAAATGATGACTGAAAATGAACACGGGGAAGCAGATCCTCATGAATAATATCATATGTAGTCCTTATCAGTTCCTGTTGTCAGTGATATTGAATTCTTCAAAGATGGATGATGTTTTATGAAGATGTTCTGCAGATTCTGAATCTGAAGTCGCCATTTGTAATCTGTGAGACTAATTGCAATGTATAAACTTTTACAAAGTGTGATTTATTAGAAAGTGGTACGCAATGATCATTTTTGCTAGGGGCCCCTCCATCAAGTTAATCCAGCTCTGTAGATGCTACATGTCAATATGACATATTAACATATCATATGGGATAATGGAACAAATTAAAAAAATTACAAAACTCGGTGAAATACTTCACCGAAATAATCAGTTTCTTTAAATGCCATGAAGACAAAACAGTGCTGATGATGGTGTAGCTGCAGTCAGAGCAGATGAGTCTTCACTCTCCCAGAAGTAATGATGATGGCGTATACAGTATGCAGGATTGTAATTACCGAACAGTGTCTGGGTCGCGCAAGACCGTGGCAGTGTGCTGCACTGAACTGAGCATCATTAACAGCCCACTCATCCCCTGTTTAAACCAAATGGTGACCGAGAGTAGTGGGCAATTTCTAAAACATACGGAGGAGGGATGTTCCCGTGATGCCCCCAGCATATTGACATTGATTACTACGGTGATTTAGCCGATGGAGATGGCTCGACCTCTGTCTCGAGCCTGTCAGCTTTTTATAGAGTGTGTTTTGCCATATGATTACAGTGAGGTTTCCCAGCTCTGAAAAGCCCCACATGGATGGCATTTTAAGTGAACTTAAATACAATACAGCATGTCAGATTCCGTCTTGGGATGTATTTGACCATGGTTGCTGCAATGGCAAGCTGTGCTGCACGCACCAGAACTTGGCTCAAGGCCTTTTTCTGTGTTTTTTGTCATCCAAACTGCTGCACATGCCCAAGTTTGTATTCCAGGAAATGTGAGATGCGTTGATTTTATCTTCCCTCAATGCCTCCACAAGCCGGCGTGATTCATCTCGCACCTGCTATCCGACTGCTTCATTTTTTTTACACTTTGCCCACACAAGACATGAGCACAGCCGCTTATCGGTGCGACCACACCACAAAAGTTTGACAAACACAGCAATCAAAACAGAAAGTTCACTGATATTTTTGCTGGTGGATAACATGCTCAAAAAGTGGAGCCTGAGTTTCAAAGACGACAGATTTGTCCTATTTTTTACTTATTGGTGGTTAGTCATGAGAGGCCTTGAACCATTGAAATCCAGCTCATCCTGATATGAACTCATTTGAGGAGACATGATGTTCAGGTCCTGCTGTGTTTCAGTATTCCCACTAAGCCATTTGACACAGCCATCTAGCTGAGAGCTGGTAGTCTTCCTCTTCTTCGGCTGTAAAGACTGCCTTCTCACTCCTCAGCACTGCAGAAAAGAGAGCTTGTGTCAAGGATATGAGAAATATTTAGTCTCAGCTTGCTAGTTCACCCAATGCGGATCAAACAAGGCAATTTTAGAGTAAATAATACCATTTCCTCCCCCCAGGCAATCAAAACACTATCTCTGTGAAAAATAACATGGGCACACACCAGATGATTGCCCACTTTTTTCTGGCAGTACTCCACTCAGTCAAACTTGGGTGGTATTGGCAGATCCTGACAAAGTTTCTCCCTTCATCCATTTTCCAGCAAACAACTGAAAAGAACTTGTTTTAAGATGAGATGCTCAAAGGGAAAGCTTCAGTGCTGTGGTACAGATCTTAGAGAAGGAAATACTATTATTCAATCAAGTTTCAAATATATTATGTGTACAAAGCTTTGTGCCTAAATGACTGCTGCACAAAAACCATAAACATGGCCTGGGCTTGACTGAATTTTCTTATAATAGTAGTGTACTAAACGAGTATTTTGTGCTACTCTATACCTCTATGCCACTACATTTATTTGAAAATTATAATTACAGGTAGATTGAAATGTAATAAACAGCATGTAAAGACCAGGGCTGTACTATATAATATTGGAAGGGGGAATATTATAATTTTTTTTTTAGGTTGTTACTGCTTTTTGTTATATATATTGTTCATATCCTTGGGTTCATAACCTTGAGTTCATCACTACGAGCAACACCTTTCATATTATATGCTTGACCCATTGTTAATATAATATATTAAAATATTGATTAATGCAGCTTTAAGTAAAATTTTTCATACAGGACTTCTTTTCACCCTGTCTGTGTTAAATATCAGACAAAATGAAGAAAAGAAACGAGAAAGGAAATATAAAAAAAAGGAGATAGATAGATAAGATACTGACAAGATTTGAGACCTAAAATGGACTTCAGCCTGCAACGTTCAACTCTTTTCTAAGGTTTAGTCTTGTGTACTTTAAGCCTCATTTAAAGGATTATTTATGGTGCCAATTCATGAGTTTTACAAGGCATTAACAGAGCAGCTGGGACTTGAAAGACAGAAACAAACATGGGCCTCTTCACTGAAATTGGAACTTTAAACATAATTACACAGTGTTTTGACAGGAATGAGAGGAAAAGAGGGCACAGATAGCGTTCGCCGTTCTGCAGTGAGAGCGGGGAGCGACGCTGTAGAGAGTGCCATGCTTCATGCAGCTGGAGCAGATGCTGCTGTTGTGAATAGAACAGAATCCACGGGTGATCCTGCGAGACTGATTAGACTTCCTCCATCTCCCCCAAATGAATTCACAGTGATTGGGTACGTGGCAACAGCACTCCTCTCCTTGTCGTTGTCACTCCTTATTGCCCTACCTTGCACCATTCAGCTCAGTCTGGGAGGCTCCCACTGCAAATAATACTGAAGGACGTCATTGTAGAGGAAAGAGCTGAAGGGCCCCGTCCTGCTGTATGACAAGCTGCATCACCCGCGAATGGACCTAGGCCGTAGACTTATGGTGATGACCTTTTTAAAATGGATTTTATTTAGGATTAGACTGATAAATGCCTATGTGATGAGCTGTGCTGATATTGTCTTTGTATTAAAGGTCCCATATTGTAGAAAATTAGATTTCCATGTCTTGTCTGATTACAAAGCAGCTCTAGGTGCTGTATAAATACTGTGAAAGTATCAAAACAAAATGCACACAGCCCGTATTCAGACACTGTGCCTTTAAATGAGCCGTCAGGACTTCTGTAAGGTTGTGATGTCACAACTATACAGTCACTCCACTCAGCCACGCCCCCCAGCAGGTCATCTGATCCAGACACAGCACGCCCACCGCGTACAGGGACGCTGTCTAAGTTATTGGAGCGCTCTGCTCAGGACTACTCTTCAAGTTTTTGGAGGTTGTTCAGTTTGTCTAAAACAGCTTGTTTCAGACAGACGGTGAACTGAGGGGCTGCATGAAGGACCAGTAGAAGATCAATAAGGACTGTTTTGAACTGTGACAAGTCACAGTGAAATGCTAAATTACTGTTTATTATTTACTGTTTGTTACCTTGTTCAATAGTTCCCCATACCATAACATAGACTACACGTATTTTAC